>NC_133459.1:61984444-62286388 GCF_048565385.1 Saimiri boliviensis
ACATAAGAATGTTCTCTATATTGAATGTATTAAATATCTACCTTGAAATGTATTGAATGTGGCTGGGTGGGGTGGCTTACACCTGTAATCCTAGCACTTTGAGAGGCTAAGACAGGTGGATCACTGGAGATCAGGAGTTTGAGACCAGCCTGACCATCATGAGGAACCTCGTCTCTACTAAAAATATAAAAATTAGCCAACTGTGATGGCAGACACCTATAATCCCAGCTACTGGGGAGGCTGAGGCAAGAGAATCGTTTGAACCCCCGGGGGCAAAGGTGGCAGTGAGCCAATATCACATCATTTCACTCCAGCCTGGGTAAAAGTGAAACTTCGTCTCAAAAAATGTGTGTGTGTGTGTGTGTGTGTGTGTACATACATATATATAATGTATTAAACATTAAACATAAGGTAAATGTATCAAACATTTACTTTAAGTTCTATCCACTTTTAAACAACCAGATCTCTTTAATTTTTTAAAGTTTGTCAATGGGCTTTTAATTTTGTCCATAGTAGTTTTGCAGTATAGAAATGTTAATTTTTAAGCAGACAAATTCATCGATGTTTTCTTTTATAAATACTGAATTTACATTATTTATCACCCCTAAGATTTGTATATATAAATATACATATATATTAATATAATATATACTAGTATTTAAAAGCTTTCAAGTTTTACATTAGAATTTTTCATTCAACTGAATTATTTTTGTTATGGTGTTTTCTGGGGAAGAAAACAATTAATATCTATTTAGCCAGTTATCCAAATGCCATTTAAAAAGTGACCATTCTTTTCCCACAGCCTCAAAGTGGGATTTTTGTCATATACTGAAGCCTCATATGTGCTTGGATCTCTTTCCAGATGCACTCTTTTCTTCCATTGAGCTACCAAGCTATTTGAATTATTGAAATTTTATAATGGTCATGTTCTTCTGCTGTTTGTTCATTTAAGATCTGTTGTATTTTTTCTTCACGTTAATACTTTATAACTGATATATCAAGTTACACCTAATTATCTCACAGACATTTTTATTGGCATTTGCCTTAAATTTCTAAATCCCTTTGGGAAGCATCAATTTCTTTTCAGTATCTTGTTGCTTACTTAATATGTGATTCCTTCTGTGTACTCAGGTCCTCAATCAAGCTGCATGACTCCTTTAATTGGGTCTGCATACCTACTGTTGAGTACTGTATTAGTCTGTTCTCACACTGCTATAAAGAACTACCTGAGACTGGGTAATTTATGAAGCAAAGAGGTTTAATTGATTCACAGTTTTACAGGTTGTACAGGAAGCATGGCTGGGAGGCCTCAGGAAATGTACAATCATGGCAGAAGGCAGAAGAGTGAAGGGGTAACAGGCACCTTTTTCACATGACCACAGGAGAGAGTGAAGGGGAAAGTGATATGTACTTTTAAACAACCAGATCTCATGAAAACTCACTCACTATCAGCAGAACAGCAAGAGGAAACTTCACCCCCATGATCCAATCACCTCCCACCAGGTCCCTCCCTCAAATGAGATTTGGGTGGGGATGCAGAGCCAAACCATATTCAGTACCTTCTCAGGTACTGGGAGAAAGCACATTTCTCACAGCAGCTTGCTCTCCCTCTGCCAGGTTCTGACCACATCCGTGAGAAAGATGGACTGTGGGCTGTCCTAGCCTGGCTTTCCATCCTAGCCACCCGCAAGCAGAGTGTGGAGGACATTCTCAAAGATCATTGGCAAAAGTATGGCCGGAACTTCTTCACCAGGTAAGCCACATCCCAGCTGGGGTATGAGGTAAGACAGGAAGTAGAAAGAGAATGCTCATGCATCCACAGCCTCTCCTGTCATTTTTTTTTTTTTTTTTTTTTTTGGAGGTAGAATCTCACTCTGTTGCCAGGCTGAAGTGCAGTGGCACGATATCAGCTCACTGCAATCTCCGTTTCCCAGATTGAAGTGATTCTCCTGCCTCAACCCCCCGCCCCCCGCCACCAGTAGCTGGGACTATAGGTGCACACCACCATGCCCAGCTAATTTTTGTATTTTTAGTAGAGATGGGGTTTCAGCATGTTGGCCACGATGGTTTCGATCTCTTGACCTCTGATTCACCCACCTCGGCCTCCCAAAGTGCTGGGAATACAGGCATGAGCCACCACACTCAGACTTTCCTGTCTTAAGTGATAATAAAACCCTACCTAGTTCATCTAGCCTCTCTCAACTGGAGACTTTAAAAATCATTCAGTCAGGGTTGAAATGAAGTCAACTTTTATGTCAGTCATAAAGAGTAAGGCTTTAAAAATTTAGCTAACATAATCAAAATAATAAATGCTTTATAAGCATTTTAAATGTGCCCATTGGGTGGACATGGTTATAACATGGATTTGGATTCAGATAAATGGATTAGAATTTTATTTCTTCCCCTTACCAGACTGGGAAGCCATTTAGCTTTTCTCTGTACTAAGTTTTCTCATCTGTAGAAATGGGAATAACAGTCCAGCGTTAAGGATTAAATGAATAATGAGTCTGAAAATGTTTTGTAAACTCTGGGGCACTAAAAGCATAGAAACTTTTTTCATAAGTTATAGAAATGGTTATGCTTAGTCCACATCAACTTTTCTGCCTTGTGAAATAGGTCCCCAAGGACTATATACTTGTCAATATTTCATTAATTTATTCAACATATATTTACTGTATACCCGATTTCCATCAGGTACTGGGGATTTAGCAGTGAGTAAAATACTTAGAATACTTAGTAATTCTTCTTTATCATGCCTACTTCTATTTTTTAAAGGCATTAAAAATTTTTTTAACAGTAGTACTTTTCACTAATTCCAATTTGCCTTTCCCCTAGTTAGTGTAAAAACCTAACAGGAATTTTTCTGAACCTCAATATTCCAATTATAGAAAGGAAAGATGATTTTAAAAGGATGTTAGAAAAATTATCTGTGAGAAATGAATAGGTGTACAGTAATTTCTCTGGACCTCCATTGCTTATTCTATAAAATGGATGAGTTAGACTAGAGAATTTAAAAAATATATCCCAGATTTTATAGTCCATGATATCTGGATAGTCAAGAAAGAAGTCAACTAAGCAAATTAAGATCCTTAATCAGAATTCTTTTATTAACTTTGGACGGGTTCATTGATCTCTTCCTCTCTTATGTTATTCTTTTGTGGAAAAATAAGTAATAACTACCTGATACCATACAGTAGCCCTGGGGACCAAGGCACAACAATCTCTACTTTCTAACAGAAAAACCTGGTCATTCAGAGCAGCAGTCATGAACTCTCTAGAATCTAGAGTATCATAAAAACAGGGCCATGTCTATTTTTGTGCCCTTAGCACCCAACTCATAGTAGAGACTGCATAGATATGTTTCAAATAGATACATGAATGAGTTAACAGGTGAAGAATAGAGTAGAACAGGCATCTCCAAACTGCGGCCCCCTGAGGCCATTTATCCGGCCCCCCGCCGCACTTCAGGAAGGGGCACCTCTTTCATTGGTGGTCAGTGAGAGGAGCACAGTATGTGGCGGCCCTCCAACGGTCTGAGGGACAGTGAACTGGCCCCCTGTGTAAAAAGCGTGGGGACGCCTGGAGTAGAATAAGGTTAGGAGGGGTTATTCAGTCAAAGGGGTCACAGCCTTGAATTAGTCACAAGTCTCCATATAAAAACTATTTTAACTTATTTTTATTAATTATCAAATATCACTTCTAACCAAGTATTACAAATCAAGTCCTTAGTATCTGCATTTATGATTAATTAAAACTCCATTATACCTTCCACTTAATGGACAGAAGTGCTAGGCACTTTGGCATGCATTGTCTCACTTTAGCCTCAAAACAGTTATTGATAAGGTAGCTGAGATTCTGAGAGAGGGCAACTGGCCCTGTAGTCGGCACAGTTAATACCAATAGAGGCTGGATTCATAGCTCATCTGTTTGATTGCAAAACCCAGACTCTTTCCATTCCACTCCTCTGTGCCTAGGGTTTAGAAAACATTTCTCTGGGAACACCCAGAGGTCAAAAATGTAAAGCGCAAACACCTGGTTGTAATTTCTTGTTGTTTATCATGTTAACAGGGGAAAAGAGCTGACTTTAAGATTAAGGGGACTGTTTTGCCCTTGATTCATAGAATCCTGGAGCCAGAATAGGCTGGCCTTAATTCCCCAGCATTTCTCATGTCTCAGAGGTGTCATCTTGCACGTATCATATCTGTTTCATGATTACAAATAAATATAGACTCTGCTATCTTGACCTTCTAAAAAATAACTCTCTCAAGAGGGTATATGCCACTAGGTCAAGAAAAGCCACCTGTATGAGTCTTTAACGTCGTAAGAAAGAAGTCAGAAAGAATTCTTGAAGGAAAACTCATCTTCATAGAATTTCATTTGTGATGCACTTTTTTTCCTTGGCCCTTTTTCATGCACTCTGGGCCTCCTCTGTCAGAGTGAACCCAAAAGACCTTGGACCAAAATTCACTCCCACTGAAAGGAGGGAGGTGGAACTTAAAACAAAATTAAAAAACAAAAACAAAAAAAAAAAACCTCAGAGAACATCAGGATAAACAGCTAATGCATGTGGGGCTTAATACCTAGGAGATGGATTGGTAGGTGCGGCAAACCACCATGGCAAACGTTTACCTATGTAACAAACCTGCACGTTCTACACATTAAGTATCTCAAAACTTAAATTTAAAAAAAAAGAAAGAAAGGAGGCATTTTAGATGTAAAGAGTCAGTGTTTGGCGTCTTCATCTGGTTGTTGAAAACTTGGCCTTGCTTTAGGAAGCTCCTGTGGAGCTGGAACCCTCCTTAGTCAAAATCTCAGCAGCCTCAGGCAGGTCTCAGGCTGGAAGCAGGCCCAGCGTTCACCCCAGAGAAGTCCCGGGAGCTCGGAGGAGAAGTGCCTGAGTCACGTGCTCCTTTAGGAAGAGTTCTCCAGAGATAACACTGCTTTTCATTTTGCCTCTTCAGGATGTGGTGATTAAATGTTAGATAGCATCTTTCAAAAGCCTTTGAAACATCTCAGCTTTATTCTGTAGAAATGCCAAGATGGGTGTTTTCTGCTTACTCAGAAGCTCATAACCCTTCCCTGAAATCCTCCAAACCCTTCCTTTCATCCCCGGCCTGTTCCATCCCCAGTGACTGACAGGCCTGTATTTTTTTGCCAGCTTCTTCTGAAGTTAGATAGTTTTGGGGGAGGGTCAAACAAATGATGAAGAAAGTGCTGATTGATGTGCCTTGGTATGATCTGCAATCAGCCTGTGGGCCTGAACTTTGCGACTTCTTCCAGGTATGATTACGAGGAGGTGGAAGCTGAGGGTGCAAACAAAATGATGAAGGACTTGGAGGCCCTGATGTTTGATCGCTCCTTTGTGGGGAAGCAGTTCTCAGCGAATGACAAAGTTTACACCGTGGAGAAGGCTGATAACTTTGAATACAGTGACCCGGTGGATGGAAGCATTTCAAGAAATCAGGTAGAAACAGACCTGTGTGTATGTGGGAGGGAGACCTCAGAGCTTCCTTTCTGACATCTCAAGGGAAAAATGAAAAAGGCCTGTTGGCCATTTTTCTTTTGCTGCTGTGTTTTTCTTGGGTAGCTGTTCTTACCTGGTTTTCTGCTGTCCCACGTGACTCTCAAATGCATTTGTTGGGACAGAGGTTTATTCCTTGGTTCTATGCAGTCTCCAGTACCCTCATTCTGGGATTCCGAACCTGGACTCCAGAGGGATTTTTGCACACTCTGGAATTATATGCAAGATGATGTGTCCATGGTACATGCAGAAAGGAGCAGAGGGAGCCCCAAAACCTCAGAAAGAGGGAGAACTGTGGGAACTTAGATATCAAGTCCTCTTGTTTCTGTCAGCAGATTATAACAGTGACAGCATGAGAGTGGCATTATCCTTACACATTTCTCTCATATGTTCTAATTTCTAAAGAAGAGAACAATAGAGGAGGAGTTCCCAGACTTATAAATGTTGACCATCATCATTCGCAGCACGTGACTGGCAGCCCACCCGACACAGCAGTACCTGGCGAGATGCCACAGTTTAGAACCCAGAGCGCCTCTAGATGTGGGCAGAATTGTTAGTGCTTCCCTTACTGCACGTCGGGTACCCCAGGCTGCAGGCTGTGTCCGGCTTTCTCCTGGCTTCTCACAAACACTCGGGGCCCAGGGTTCTCTCACGTCTGTTCTGTTGTCTGTTGTTGTCACAGAGTGGACTCATCTCTGATAATTCAGAGTAGAAGAGCAGGATGAAGATTGTGTTACAACCTCCCAGTTTACTCTTTTCTGATAGACCCAGATTTTTGGCCTGGTCCTTCTCAAGGCATCACACAGGGTTTGGAAGGACTAGCTGTGGGATTTATGGGAAGCTTCCCTCTGGGGAGCAGGCAGTGAATAGATGGATGGATGGGCCACAGCAACCCTCAGCGCCTGGAGTCTCCCTTCCTCAGTTTTTAGCATGAGTGGTTTAACATCCCTGTGCCTGTTCGCTATCTGAGAACTTTGGGTCCAGTTTGAACAGTTGTAAATTATACCTGAGATAATTAGAAGTGAGACCTGTGGTTGACGAAGAAAGGGGTGGAGAAAAGGAGAGTGTGGAACTGGGGGATGGCAGGGCGGGACAGAATTTTGTGTAATGAAGCCTTTAGAGACAGAAGGGAAGACCAGGAAAAGGAAATCCCAACTCTGCACCGCCTCTGGCCTCTGCCAGGAGGGAGGAGAGAAGGAGGGGTATGTATAGGAGGTAGTGGCCTCTGCAATCTAGTGAAAAGAATTTTAGAGGTTTCAAGTTGAATCTGTAGGGGAAGGAGACCAACCTTGGTGTGTTTCTAGAAAGCAAGAAATGGTCAGTGAAAATGGACTGTACCCTTCCCATGGTGACTAACTGGGGCACGTCCTCTGTGTATTTCATCTGCTGTCTTCACTAATCAGTGCTAATGAATGCACCGTTAAACACCAGATGGGGATTGGTGGTGAACAGCATGTGAGGAGCAGCATCTTTCTGGTCAGTCTTTGGGTTATGCAAGGTTCTCCTTTTGACGGAGGATGAATAGACTTGTAAAGTCTGAAGAATCCTCAGGAAACTGTCTGGCCCAGCCTTCTTCCCTCAGGTTGGGGAATATCTACCCCAGAGTTCCCACACTTTTTTTCTCCAACTGAGAAGATAATTGATGACCAGAGATACTGCTTGGGTGGGAAAAGAGAGGACAGCAGAGAGAAGGATGGGCTTGGCACTGCATGTGGACCTGCTTTGAGTCATCAGGGATCAGCAGAAGATTGGCCATTGGCTCCTGCTTGATAGGTTGGGAATAGCCAGTCTCTGCCATTTGGGACCTCTGGCCTCCTGTTCTCTTTAGAGGACCTTTGCTAGTAGTTTATAAGAGTCCTTCCCCTTATTGGCCTGAAACCTCTTCTGCTCTGGTTTCAGCCCCTTTGGTCCATGTTTCCCTCTTGATCTAGGGGTTCAATTTCTGCATCTAGCAGCTTTATGTGCTTCATTATTAAGCTTCAAACTGGAATGGTTAGTCCATAAATCACAGGGAAGTGGGGAGAGGAGGGAAACCCTCATGTCACCCAGCATCACTGAGGTCAGGTCTCCCCTGACCCTGGAAATGCTTCTTGCGCCGTAGCTAAGCCTCCATGAGTTGGATGCAGAGAGGGTGATGGAAGGCAGGCTCATAAAGCTGCTTCCATGTATCAAGGATTTAACCCTCTGATTGATCAAGTATGGATGAAGTTAGGTCCCCAAATAGACCCTTCATAATTTACCAGCCTTCGATCTCCCAGCATATGGGGGGAAAACATCTCTGCTTATCTTTTTCAGGGCTTGCGGCTCATTTTTACAGATGGTTCTCGAATCATCTTCCGACTGAGCGGCACTGGGAGTGCAGGGGCTACCATTCGGCTGTACATCGATAGCTATGAGAAGGACGTTGCCAAGATTAACCAGGACCCCCAGGTAATGCCCAGCCCTGTAACCTGGTTAGTTCATTCTGTTCAAGGGTGAATGGTTCCCATTGAGCCTGTGTTTCAATGCCCATTTCTCAAATGACTCAACAGGGTACCAGCTGTGCTCACTTTCCTCCATGTTTCTTTCTCCATGTCAACAATGTTATAGATAATAATTATAATAATAAAAATAGGGAGGCTGAGGTGAGAGGATCACCTGAGCCCAGGAGGTCAAGCCTTCAGTGAGCCGAGATCACAGCACTGCACTCCAGCCTGAGCAAGAGTGAGACCTTGTCTCAAAAATAAAATAAAATAAAAAATAAAAAAATAAACAATTTTCTAGAGCATTTATGGTTTGCCGAGCTCTGTTGTAAGCCTATTACGATAATATACTCATTTAATTATGAAATAACTTGGACTGTTATTCTCCCTGCTACAGATAAGGAAACCGAGGCACAGAAAAGTTAAGCAACAGTTAATAGGTTTACATGCCTGGTAAGGATATGTAAACCTCCCATCCCTGCCCACTTTTTTTTTGAGACAGGTCTCACTCTGTTTCCCAGGTTGGAGTACAGTGGCAAAATCTCAGCTCACTGCAACTTCCTGCAAGGGCTCAAGCGATCCTCCCACCTCAGCCACCCGGGTAGCTGGGATTACAGGCATGTGCCACCATGCTCTGCTAGTTTATTTTGTAGGGAGGATCATGTGCCCAGTTTGGTCTTGAATTCCTAGGCTCAAGTAATCCTCCTACCTCGGCCTCCCAAAGTGCTGGGATTATATGTGTGAGCCACTGCACCCAACCCAGGATAACTGATCTTTAAAGCAGCCCCTCATCTGGTGTTCTGCTCTATCATCACCTTTTGTTGCTTTGTTTGGTCTGGTTACTGGCTTGGGCAGAACATACACTGGTTCTTAGATTTCATGGGGGCAGGGAGAGGCAGTTTCATGTGTCTTAGTCTGAGGCCTGGTGAGTTGGGTTCCTCAGCCATTCCCCAGAAAGTCTTCAGAAGTATATCAGAGTAAGGAGGGACTCTGTGAGCAAAGGGTAGGACAGTGAACCTGAAGGACGAATGGAGGAGGCGAGGGGAAGTGGCGATGTACAGAGAGAGTTTTCTTAAGTATGTTTTTCACAGGAGCCACCGTGGCTCTGGCGCATGAGGGGGCGAGGCTACATGTTCGAGGCCAGCCTGGGCAACATAAGAACCTCTCATTCGTTAAAAATAAAAATAAGAAATAAAATTAAAAAGTATGTTTTCCACAACACTCATTGCAACCAGAGCTCCATAACTAAAGGAAGTTGGGGAAGTGTTGTGGTATGTTAGCCCCTTCTTGGTGATTCACAGCATACACTGCACCAGAAAGGCTCCAAGAATTCAGACGTGGTGGCCTACACTGTAGTCCCAGCTACTCAGGAAGCTGAGGCAGGGGTATCACTTGAGTCTAGGAGTTCTGGGCTGGAGTGTGCTGTGCCTGTCAGGTGTCCGCACTAAGTTTGGCATCAGAATGGTGACCTCCTGGGAGAGGGAGACTACCAGATTGCATAAGGAGGGGTGAACCAGCCCAAGTTGGAAACAGAGGAGGTCAAAACTCCCATGCCGATGAGTAGTGGGATTGCGCCTGTGAATAGCCACTGCCCTTCAGCCTGGCGACATAGCAAGACCTCATCTCTAAAAAAAGAAAAGGAAAGAAGAAAAAAGGGTGCTGAGAAGACTTGCAGTAAAGGTGCCTATTTAAATAGCATTTGCTGAAGGACATTTCTCCAAAGAAAGCATACAAATGGCCAACAGTTATATGAAAAGGTGGTCCATATCAGAAATCATCAGGGAAATGAAAATCAAAACAGCAAGCTGTCACCTCACACCTGTTAGGATGGCTATTCTCAAGAAGACAAAGATAAGTGTCGACAAAGATGTGGAGAAAAGGAAATCCTCAGACACTATGGGTGGGAATATAAATTCGTATTGCTATTTTGGAGAAACCAAAAATATGGAGGTTCCTCAAAAAGTTAAAAATAGTACTTGTATATGATCCAGTAATCCCTCCTCTGGGTATATATTTAGAGGAACTGAAATCAACACATCAAAGAAATATCCATTCTCTCTTGTTGATTCGGTATTATTCACAATAGTCAGGATATGGAACCAACGTAAGTGCCCATCTACAGATGAATGGATGAAGAAATTATATATATATAATATATATCATATGTGTGTGTGTGTGTGTGTGTGTGTGTGTGTGTGTGTGTGTCTGTGTACCACAAAGGAAAATTATTTTGCCTTAAAACAACAAAAACCAAAATCTTGCCCATCTTGGCATTTGCAACAACGTAGATGAACCTGGATGGCGTTACGCCAAATGAAAGTAAGCAGACACAGAAAGGCAAATACTGCATGATTTCACTTGTATGTGGGATCTAAGAAAAGTGAAACTCACAGAAACAGAATAGCAAAGGGCTTACCAGGGGCTAGTGGGTGGGGAAAATAGAGAGATGCTGGTCCAAAGGGTACAAAATTTCAGTTATGTAGGATGAAGCAATTCTAGAGATCGAATGTACAACGTGATGGCTATAATGAATAACACTTGAAATGTACTAAGAGCGTAGATCTTAATTGTTCTCACTCACCACAACAAAAAGGGTAAGTAGTTGACAAGAGTGATATGTTAATTGGCTTGACTTTAGTAATCAGTTCACTATATATTTGTATATCGAGACATCATCTTATATACCTTAAACATAAATAATTTTTATTAAAAAATTGAAAGTGAAATAAAATAAATAGCATTTGCCATGCTTATTTTTCCACAAAGCCTTTTTTCTTCTAACATCTAATTAAAATCCTGTGAAACTCATTTGGAAACCCCTGGCATGGTGGTTTTGAGCAAAGGTTCTGGAGTTAGAGAGACCTTGTTTTAAATTCTATTCCTGTCATTTACTTACTGTGTGTCCCTGTGTAAGTCATTACAGTTTTATGAGTCTTGGTTTCCTCGTCTGTCAAATGGCAGAATAATACCTAGTTCATCCAGTTGTTATAGAGATTTAATGAATGCAAAATGTTTAAACACCATGGCTGGCATACAGGATTAACTTTGGAGAATAAGCAGCTCTCATAAGTTTTTTTAGTCTAATTTTTAAAATTGTGGTAAAAACCTAACATAAAATTTGCTATTATAATATTTTTAAATATACCATTTAGTAATGTTGTACATATTCATATTGTTTTCAGTGTAGCTCTAAAACTTTTTTTTTTTCCAAAACTAAAACTCTACACCCATTGAACAGCACCTCCCCACTTCCCCCTGTTCTCAGACTCTGGTACCACTTTTCTCCTTCCTGTGTCTATGAATTTGACCATTGTGGGCACCTCACATGAGTGGTATAGTAGCTTTTATTACAGAAAGGGGGAGATGAGAGAATGCTTCACTTTTACATTTTTTCCAGTGGCTAGGCCCCAGTTTCAATCATCACCAGAACCCTGTTGTGGTGTTGGCATCCCTAAAACTTCAACCAAAGGCGATAGGGGTCTGCATTATAGACACTTAATAGTGCCAGAAGAAAGGAATAAGGAAATTGTTTTTGTTTGTCTTTCTGTCATCAAGATAAATTCCTGCCACATAGTAGATTCAAAGAATGAATGAAATTTGTTTCCTCTGAACCACAGTCCTCAGGAGGTGGAATGGCAGTGGATGGTGCGAGGCTCCTGCAACACCCAGGTGTATCACCATCTAGCTGAGGAGCTGCCTTCCCTTACTCTGCAGCTGCTGGGCCACAGCCTCAGCATTTGCGGGGACTTCCCAAGCCCTAAGGGGAATGGCGCATGGTAGTTTCAGCAGGTGGAGTTGATTCTTCTCATCCAGATATAATGAATTGGTGGAGATTTAGATAAGAGAAAGTAGCAGTCAGCAGTAGAAAATGTACTACTCCCGGCTCTGCCATTGAGTCACTTAGTCAAATCACATCATCTCTTTGGGTATCAATTTTCTCATCTGTGAAATGGGTAGTTCAACTAGATTAGTAGTTTTTTTTTTTTTTTTAATATTGACAGCATTTATTTACTTAAGCAACAGAATTTTTTTTTTCTTTAAGTGAGAATTAGATGTGGGGAGGGGTTGCATTTTGAAAGATTCCTGTATTAGTCCCTTTTCATGCTGCTAATAAAGACGTACACCTAAGACTGGGCAATTTACAAAAGAAAGAGATTTAATTGGACTTAGAGTTCACGTGGCTGGGGAAGCCTGACAATCATGGTGGAAGACAAGGAGGAGCAAGTCACGTCTTACATGAATGCCAGCAGGCAAAAGAGACAAATTGTGCAGGGCAACCCCTGCTTTTAAAACCATTAGATCTGGCCGGTCGCGGTGGCTCACGCCTGTAATCCCAGTATTTTGGGAGGCCGAGGCAGGTGGATCACTTGAGGCCAGGAGTTCAAGACTAGCCTGACCAACATGGCGAAACCCTGTCTCTATTAAATAAATAAATAAATAAACCATTAGCTCTCACCTGACCTATTCACTATCACAAGAACTGCACAGGAAATACCCACTCCGATGATTCAGCCATCTTGCACTGGGTCCCTCCCACAACACTTGGGAATTATGGGAGATATAAGATGAGATTTGGGAACACAGACCCAAACCGTATCAATCCCACTGGGTATAGTGTGGGAAAGAAACTGGAAGATACGGAAGTGGATGTGGAGGCACTCACTGCTCCAGGTGAGAGAGAGCACATTGACGTAGCAAGAGTTACAGCAGGAGAGTGGAGAGAAAGGGGGGCCATGGAGAGATATTTAGCAAGGAAAAGTCACTTAGACCAAATCATAGACTGGGAATGGGGAAAATGCAGAAGAAAATGTCAGGAACATCTCCTAGTTGTTGACTTTACATGAAAGACTGTGGCGTTGATTCACTGAAATAGAAACTGCTGGAACTAGGTATTGGGGGAAATAACGTGTTTGTTTTTGGACTTACGGAGTTTGAGGAGCCTTGGAGACCTGGAAGTAGGCAGTCAGACGTATGGGTGTGGAGCTAAGCATCTGGGTTTAGAGGAAGTGATGGAAAAGTTTCTCTTACTGTCTTCCTCAGGTCATGTTGGCCCCTCTTATTTCCATTGCTCTGAAAGTGTCCCAACTGCAGGAGAGGACAGGACGCACTGCACCCACTGTCATCACCTAAGAAGACAGGCCAGATGTGGTACGTCCCTCCACCCCGGACCCATCCAAGTCATCTGATTGAAGAACATAACAGAAACAAAGTGTATTCACCAAGCTTTTTAGGATTTGATTTTTCCACTAACCAGTTAACAGTGCATTTGCAAGGCACTGCCAAACAAGATGCTCTTGGGACCTATGTGGGAAAGAGGGAAAGAGGACCTGCGGGCTTATATCAATCTCGATTTCTTTTCATGCCCTTCTGCATTGAGGCTGTGTGGATATTTGTCTCCTTAGCATCAGGTAAGGAGACTACAATGTAAGGTGCAGTGGATCATCAGCAGCGAGTGAGGCCATTCTTCATCCTTAGGATGTGGCAGTGAAAATGACGGTGTGAATTCTTTTCTCTTTGGATCTTTCCCCCCATTTACTGTTTACATGTAACCCAACAAAATGCAATTTCTGGTGCCTTCTGTTCAATCAGTTCTTTCCTCTGAGCGAGACGTACTTGTCTACAGATTTCTGCCTTGTTTTGCGACATTGTCCCATTCACACAGGTATTTGGGGATAATAAAGGAAAATAAGCTACTATTGCTTGTTGTCTTTTTTTCTTAACTGCAAAGTACTTTTTTGATTTCAGAAAGAAACATTTTTTTTTTTTAGAAGGAGGAGAGTATTGTATTTTGTTTTCATGTCCTAGCCAGAAAACGAAACGTGTCTCTGGGGTAGGTTGTAAATCCTTAGACTCAAGAATTGTAATTTTTTTTTAATTGTCCTGAATATTCTAAAAAGTAACATAAATTTTAAGAGAACTGTAATTTTAAATCTTAGCAGGGTCAACTGAGCTCTGGATTCTTCCAAGGTAGACAAATCAAGCTTGACATGGTTAACTTGGAACAAGGGAAAGGAAGAGTGCTTTTCCTCTTCCTAGTGCTTAAATAGCAAAGCACTGGTACACGTTCTGCAGTGCTGAGATGCCTTGATACTTATTGAAGGGATGGAGGCAGAACCCTCGGAATCTGAGAGCAGGGTTACTGGCATTTGGCCAAAAATCTGAGCTCACTGGCATCTTATTCAGCTCAGAACACTTATATTCCATCCCCAAATATTTCATAGTTAAAAGCATAGACTTAAGAGCCAACCGACCCAAGTTTGAATCCCACTTGAGACCTTGAGTGACCTTTGAATATCATTACCCTATCCTTAAAATGGGGATGAAAATAGTTCTACCTTTATGAATTGCTGAGTACCTTAAGTGAGTACACCTGTGTAAAGCAGTGAGCACAGCATCTAGTGCATGGTAGGTTGTTAAATAAGTGAAAACTAGGATTATATTTATGATACTATTTGTTAGATTTCAAAGTACTGTATATGCAGGAAAAACTAAAATTATGACACTAATATTTGTAACACATTTTACATTTCCAAGGTACTTCCACAAACCACATCGGCTATTCCAGAAAGTCAGCCCAGCTCTGTACCCCTCGCCTAGCCAGGGTGGACTCCCTGCTACAGGTGGCAGGATCTTTATCTGGGGTAAGATTTCCATTGTTGCCAGCTCAGCAAACAGAACTGTGTTTTGACAATGATGACGATGATGGTGGTGGTAGTGGTGATGAGTTTGTCTGGAACATTAACCCCACGCCAGGCATTATTCTGAGTGCTTTCCATATACTCTTTCAATCTTTCCAAAAACTCTGTGAGGTAGGTACTCTGAATATTCCTATTTTACAGATGAGGTCCAGTTACTCACCCAAGATCACACTGCTGGGGAGAGGTAGATGCCCCCAGACAGTGCAGCTCCCATGGTCCAAACCACTTCAGGTTTCTTCTACAGACTGGCTACTTCTAGGCTACACCTACCATGTGGAAGAAAGGTGTGCAAATGCTGCTATGCTTTACACATTAAAGGGGAATAGTGTGTGTTCTGGATGCCAGAGACTCTGGTATTTTGGCATTATAGTAGCTCCTGCAGAGACCTGGATATCTGGATGTCAGTCAGCTCAGAAATTTGTATTGACTCACATTAAGTGCGCAGTGCTTGGAAGAAGAGCTGTGTAACACAGTCCGTGCCGTCAACCTGCCTGTAACACTAGCTGGGGGAATCAAGTCTAGCACAAGTAGAAACCGCATGGGATAAATGTCATGAGTGGTGTCAGTAGTGCCTACATATTCTCCAGGCACCTATTCTCTCTCAGATGTTGGGCTAGATGCTTTCTAGTAACCCTTGAAGTGAAACATTTTTCCCTCTTTCGAGTTGAGGCAACTGAAGCTCAACAGAAGCCTGTTAATTTGCCGCAGGTTCTCAGCTACCATGTGGTGGAACTGGAACTCTGACCCTAAGTCTCGTTCATGTTTCCTGACCCTTTTCTGCCTTCTCATCTGTTGAGTCAGCTGCGGACACTCCCAGTTCTGTGGCCCCTGGAATGGCTTCAAAAATTTCCTCCTCATCCCTGGTGGTATTTCGGCTGCTTTCCCTGCCTCCACTTGGCAACAGTTTGGAAGCTAAAAGCTCAGGGGAGGAATAACGAGGCGGCTGGAGCCGTGGGACAGTGGAGGTGGGTGTGGGTAGTAAGGATCACTGTCTCTCTGCACGGCCTCCGGAGAGACACCACAGCGCACGTGCCCCAGGGAGTGCGGGCGAGGAGTCCTGAGAGGCGGCGGCAGCACCCATCCAGGCCTCCCCGCTTCCCAGCGTTGATGTGGTCTGTGAGTCAGGCTTGTTTTCTTTGGGGTGTGGTGAGGATTACAGTGAGAAAATTGGATTGGAACTGTTTGGGGCCCAATTCTGAAATTTCACTTTTCCTCTCCCTCTTGACATTCAGCCATTCTCTCAGAGAAGCAGTTTTTCTGTTCTGTGACGTGCCCCAGGCATACACAGTGGCCAGGTTTCCAGTGACTGCGCTCTGCCTCTAGGGAGTGAAAGCAGAGGCCAAGCTCCCTGGTTTTCTGGGGAGTGTCATCTCCTTAGCCTTCGAGGCCAGACTTGGGGACAGGGTCCCTCTGCCTCCTCTGCCATGCTGCTTTCTTCTATGTTTCTTGTCGGACAGAAGCTGGCCTTGCCTATAAGAATTCTCCAGAAAACATATTACCATGAGTAAGAGGCAGCCCCCTCGTGTTTCTGCGTTCTGAACCGCGAGCAGAGGGCTTGGAGATGAATATAACAGCCTTAATGCAGGAGTCACTGTACCGCCCCTGGCCTTTGGTGGGGCCACCCCAGGGCCTTCCCGCCTTCCCTCTGACCCCTCTGATTCATCCTCCACACCACCAGCCAAGTACTCTTTCAAATGTTAAAGTGCAGAGGCCTTCGTGTAGCCTCCAGGCCCATGTGACTCCCCTGTCGCTTACCTGCCCGCTCCTCTCCCTCTACTCACAGCCTTACATTCCACACTCACAGGGAACCACGGCAGCTCCCTGGAAGTACTGCGGGGAGCCACGGCAGCTCTCGCGTGCCCTGAAGCCTTGGAAGCTGCTCTTCTCTCCACCCGAATCCCCTTTCCCCTCCATCTTACCCGCCACCATATTCTCCCAACTCCTACTTGTTCCTCAGGTCTCAGCTTAGAAATTGTTTCCTTCAAGAAGCATTTTCTGAGCCTCCAGTGTCTGGTTTGGGAGCTTTTTTTCTGGTGTTTCTATCACCTCTATTTCTCCCTTCGAGGCACTTATCCCACTCTATGTTCATGACCTGTTTACTTTGCATTTCTTCTACTGCCCTGGGAACTCCTGGACGCAGAGACTGCCTTTTTCACCAGTGTTTACCCAGGATCTAGGCCTGTGTCCGGCACATAGCAAAAACCTCATTAAATATTTTCAGAATGAGTGAATGAAATCTACTGGTTGCACTGCGGAGTGTTTCATTATGCTGGAAACTCCCTGACCTATGAGCCAGGATTATCTCAATTTTACAGGTAACAAGTGATTTGAGCAACTTCCATACCTAGTCACTGGCTAACCAAGAACTCTTTCCAAAAGCATTACAGTCTGCAAGCGAGAAAGCACCCAGGAGAGAGGGGCAAGAGGGTGCTGGCAACAGATGGGAGTTATGTGTCATGGTCACTCTGAAGAAATTTAATTTAGAGGTTAAAACACATTTTATCTCCCACTGCTACAAAATTAATTGGGGGGTATAGTAGGGGAAGAGTTCCACTGAATACAGAAATGGCTTCTTTTTCTTTAAGGAAGGAAATCAATAAAACCAACCTCAGCCAGGCGTGGTGGCTCACGCCTGTAATCCCAGCACTTTGGGAGGCTAAGGTGGGTGGATCACCTGAAGTCAGGAGTTCAAGACCAGCCTGACCAATATGGAGAAACCCTGTCTCTACTAAAACAAAACAAAACAAAACAAAAAATTAAAAAAACAAAAAACAAAAACAAAACAAACTAGAGAAAATCAATGAATCAATAAAACCAACCTCAATCCCTAAAGCCCCGCTCTGAGCAGATTCATGGAAAGGAACCCATGGTGGGCACTGGAGGTCATGCTGACAGAGCACACCGTATCTATTTCTGGAAGTCTGAGAGGCTCTTCTCAGATCCCGTTGTCAGAACAAGAAGCATTCCCACAAGTTGGTGTGTCATTATCCAAAACAAGTGAGGTCACTGGTGGGAGCATATCTCATGTCTGTCTGATTGTTCTGTGGAAACTCTTGAGGGCTTTGGTTTGGCTTTCACCAAATATGAAAGCTCCACCTACATCCAGTAAGTTGTCATTGTGGGTGTGGGTTAATAACTATTTTCCAGAAAGCATGTCTTAAGTGATTCACTGAGTGCAGCTCTCCAGTGAACAGAAAGGCTAGTTACGAGTAGCAGTCTTTTTGCTTTTCATGACAGTGTTTTTTCATAAAAGCTTCATCTTCATTGGTTTCTGACTTCATTTTTACATGATGGTAGGAGGGCTGTTATTATCCCAGATAAAGAAATGGAGGTTTTTAGAGTTTATGTGATCTGTGTGGAGTCGCATAAATGATGACGGAGAAAGCAGACCCACCACCTCCAATCACCCTTGGAGATTTGGATTTTTTTGTTGTTGTCTGTTCAACCTTTGCTATATAATGAAGTACCCCAAATCTAATGGTATTAAACTTTTGCATGACTGTGTGATGCTCACAGATTTTGTGGGTCAAGAAAACAGTCAGGGCACAATGGAGATACAAGTTTGTCTCTGCTCCACAATGTCTGAGGTCTGGTATCTTTGTGTGTTTAGGCTATTACAACAAAATACCATCAACTGGTTGTTTTGTAAACAATAAAGAAATTTATTTCTTACAGTGCTGAAGGTTGGGAAGTCCAAGATCAAGGCACCAGCAGATGCAGTGTCTGGTAGGGAACCACTTTCTAGTTCATAGATGGTGCCTTCTTGCTGTGTCCTCCCATGCTGGAAGAGGTCTCTCTCAGGCCTCTTTTATAAAGACACCAATCCCCTTCATGAGGGCTCCATCCTCATGACCTAATCATCTCCCAGAGGCCCTGCCTCCCACTGCCATCACCTTGGGGCTTAAGATTTCAACATGAATTTTGGGAGACTGCAAACATTCAGACCATAGGCTTCTGTCCCTGGTCCTCAAATTCCATGTTCTTCTCACATGCAAAATATACTCATTCCATCCCAATAGCCTCAAAAGTCTTCATTTATTCTGTTATCACCTCAGAAGTCTAAAGTCCATAGTCTTGTCTTAACTACCAGCTAAATCAGATATGGGTGAGGCATAAGGTGCCTGAGGCAGATTTGCTCTCCAGCAGTAAATCTATGAAATGCAGTGATAGGATAGGCATGGCTTAGACATTCCCATTGTAAAAGGGAGATACAGGAAAGAAGAAGGGTGACAGGTCTCAAGTCCCGGGTCTGAAACCTAATTGGGCCAACCACGTTAAATCTTAAGACTGAGAATAATCCTCTTTGGTTTGCTATCCAACCTGCTGGACACACTGGGGCAGGGACTGGGACCTCAGGCTCCAGATGGCCCTACCTCCGTGGCTTTGCTGGGTACTGCCCATGCTGCATTTCTCATGGGTTTTAGTCAAGTGTCCACAGTTCTCCCAGACTGGAATCACACATGGGTGACTCTATCAGTCTGACAGCCGCTCTACTGGACATTGACCGAGTGGGGACTCTGCCGTGGCCCAGCCCCCTTGGCAGCCCTCTGCCTGGGTCACACACCTGAGGCTCTAGGTGGCTCCATCCTTTGAAATTTTGATGGAGGGAGTAATGCCCCCTTGGCTTGTATACTCTGTGTGCTGGCGGAGATGGCATCTTATGGACACTCCCAAGGTATACTCTCTGTGCCCTCTGGAGGGGCAGCTACAGAGGACCACTATGCACTTGAACTCACTAGAGCTGAACTTGGGGTAGCCAAAGAGCTTGGCAAAAAGCAGAGCCTTGACATTGTTCTGCTTCCCCAGTTCCTTGTATCTAGACCTGTGAAGGGAGGGGCAGCTTTGATGATGCCAAAATGCCATTGGGAATAGGTCCTGACTTCTGTTTAGATGGGAGTCTAATTGTCTCATTGTCTGGATGAATAGCTCCTAGCTTTGATTGAGATGGCCCGTCTGAACTAACTTCCATATCAAACTTGACCACACCCTTCGTGTTCTCTCTGAAACAAGCTTTCTTATTTTTTTCTAATATGGATAGGCTGAGAATTTTCCAAATTTTCAGTTCTGCTTCCCTTTTGATTAGCAGTTTCATTAACTTTAAGTCATTTCTCTCTTCTCACATTTCACTGTAAGCACTCAAGAGAAGCCAAACAGCACAGCAATTTTATACATTGCTTAGAATTTCTTTGGTCAAATATCCAATTTCATTGCTCACCAGATCTACCTTCTACAAAACACTAGAATGTGAACATCATTTAGCCAAGTTCTTTGCCACTTTATAAGAAACGTGGCCTTTCCTCCACTGTCCCATAATATGTTCTTCATTTCTGCTGGAGATCTTATTAGCATGATCTTCACTGTCCATATTTCTGTAACTGCCCAGTGGATTCAGTTTGCCTGCTGCCTAGACAGAGCCAGTTTCTCAAGACAGGAGCATTGCAATAGAGAAAGAGTAATTCATACAGAGCTATGTGGGAGATTGGAGCTTTATTATTATTCACATCAGTCTCCCCAAGCATTTGAGTATCAGAGTTTTTAAGGACAACTAGGTGAGTGGGAGAAGCCAGTGAGCCAGGAGTGCCGATTGGTCAAGTAAGAGATAAAGTCATAGGGAACTGCAGTTCTCCTCTTGCGCTGAGTCAGTTCCCTGGGTGATGGCCACAAGATCAGATGAGTCAGTTTATCAATCTAGGTGGTGCCAGCTGATCCATCAAGTGCAGAGTCTGCAAAATGTCTCAAGCACTGGTCTTAGGAGCAGTTTAGGGAAGTTCAGAGTCTTGTAGCCTCCAGCTGCATACAACCATAATTTCTAACCTTGTGGCTACTTTCTTAGTCAGAGAAAGGCAGTCTAGTCCCCAGGCAAAGAGGTTTGTTTTGGGAAAGGGCTGTTGTCATCTTTGTTTAAAAACTATAACTACAAACTAAGTTCCTCCCAAAGTTAGTTCAACCTACGCCCAGGAAGGAACAAGGACAGTTTAAAGGTTAGAAGCAAGATGGAGTTGGTTAGGTTAGATATCTTTCACTGTCTCGGTCATAATTTTAGGGAAGCAGTTTCATTTCTACCAATGTCCCGCCCACACCCGTGGAGGTATTCTTTAAGAAGATTAAAGCTGTCTCTACAGCTCTCCTCTTTTTCTAAGCCCTTACCAGAATTGCCTTTTATAGTTAATTTGTGGCAATCTAAGTCTTTTCTACCATGCAACTCAGAATTCTTTCAGTTTCTGCTCATTACCCAATTCCAAAGCCACTTCCGTATCTCAGGTATTTCCATATTCCATATTCCATATCTCAGTAGCTCCCCCACTTCTCAGTACCAGTTTCCTGTCTTAGTTTGCCTATCTGCTATAACAAAACATCATAAACGAGGTAACTGATACAACAGAAATTTGTTTCTCACAGTTACGGAACTGGGAAATTTAAGATCAAGGCAGATTTGATCTTGTGAGGACCCACTCTCTAGCTGTGGTAGTGCTGTCTTGCTGTGTCCTCATGTGGCAAAAAGTATGAGGGGTCTTTCTGGGGCCTCTTTTATAAGAGCACTAGTCCCATTCATGAAGGCTCTGCCTTCATAACCTTATCACCTCCCAACAGCCTCCAGCTCCTAATAACACCACCTTGGGGCTTAGGATTTCTTTCTTTTTTTTTTTTTTTTTTTTTTTCTTTTTTGAGACAGAGTTTTGCTCTTGTCACCCAGGTTGGAGTGCAGTGACTCGATTTTGGCTCACTGCAACCTCTGCCTTCCATGTTCAAGCAATTTCTTGCCTTAGCCTCCTGAATAGCTGGGATTACAGGCCTGCGCCACCATGCCTGGCTAATTTTTGTATATTTAGTAGAGAGAGGGTTTCACCATGTTGGCCAGGCTGGTCTCAAACTCCTGACCTCAGGTGATCTGCCCACCTCAGCTTCCCAAAGTACTGGGATTACAGGTGTGAGCCACCACACCAGGTCAGGATTTCAACATACGAAATTCAGAGGGACACATATTCAGGAATAGCACCTGGGAATGACTCATGATTCCTGGTGCTGGAATCATCTGGAGGCTTCTTCGCTTATGTGTCTAGTATGTGACTCAATGTCTTGGGTCAGCTAGGATTGTCAAATCTCACACCTGCATGTGACCTCTCCTTGTTGTTTGGGTTTCTCACAGCTTGGTGCTGGCTTCCAAGAGAGTATCCTAAGAGCAAGTACGCCAAGAAAGTCCATGGAAGCTGTATTTTCCTTTCCTTCCTTTGGAAGTCATGCAGTATCACTTCAGCCATATCCAGTTGATTACCATCAACTCACTCAGGCCAGCCCAGATTCAAGGGGAGGGGAATTACGCTCTACCTCTTGTTGGGAATGTCACAAGGTTACGTTGCACAACAACATGTCAGATGGGGGCTACTGTAGCCACTTTTGGAAAATACAATGTCACAACAGGATTTTCCTATTCTAAACATTTTGTCTCATTGGAACTGTGTGATACATGGCCTTTTGTGTCTGTGGAGCTTGTATTTTAACACAAGGCAAATACCCCTAAACTAAGTGCTTTGCAAAGGTGACCTCATTATACCTTCATGAGATGAGTACTATAATATCCCCATTTTACAAATGGGAAATACAGAAAGGTTCAATAACTTGCTGCAAGTCCCAGCTAGTGAGTGGTGGAGCCAGACTTTGAACCCTTGTTCCTTGCACTGCTAACTTGTATGTAAATAAATGTCTTTTAGAGATAGAGTTTAATCTCTTCTATCTACAGTAAGAAAATGGAAGTCTATGATACATTCATAGCTATTTATTGAGCCTATATAATGTGCCAGACACTGCTACATCAGAGGACACAGATTAGGCAGGAAGAAAGGTAATTAAACAAATAATGGGAATTCCCTGCACCAGGCATTGGGATGGAGGTCTCTGTGCATTGAGGACTGTGGGAGTAGAGGGTTGAGGGCATCTGTGCAAGGCACATAGCCCAGGGCCTGAGCCAACCTTTCTGTCTCTGCCATTAGCAAAGTGCACCCCCCAGATGTGAGCTCTTAGGGCCCATTGCCACCCTCCTTCAATGCCTCCCAGGCCTGCCTGGGAAAGGTGCCTGGCCTAACCTGGCCTATCAGGGACCAGGCTGAGAATCCTGCCCTGGCAGTGGCTGTCAAGGCCCTGCCTTAATCTCTCAGGTAGGCAAGCAGCTGCTTCCTCCCAGGTGCAGGGCAGGGTGGAGCTGCCAGCCCAGTGTTTCTGGCCCACTCAGGGCTTTTCTCTTCTCACAAAGACTGCTGTGTTGGATCTGTTTTTCTAAGTCAGATAGTTATTTGATTTCCACCTCAGAACTCAGTGCCAGCATTCAGTGTTGCCAGCCTCACCGCCACCGGCCATGGCGAGAGAAGGAATTCAGGTTCCTGGAACATGGTCGGAGAATGCACTCCTTGATTCAGGTGGGAGGAGGTCAGGAGTGGCTTCCCACACTGGCAGTCTAACACTTGCCTTATGTGAGCCTGATTTGAAGGGGTTCTGATGTCAGGAGGAGCTCAGGCTGTACTTAGCCACATCACCTCCGTAAGTTTCCGTAGACTGGAATGAAGACCAACCCAGAACCTGCTCGTAATTTGCCTGTTCCCTCTGGATCTAGGAAGCTGAGCCAGGGCAAATGGAGAGGGCCATCACTGGTGTGGGGTCATGCCCAGATGTGGAGTCACGCCTGGATGTGGGGTTATACCAGGATGTAGAATCCCAAGGCCAGGCCAGGCCTAAGTGGTGGAGAAATATTGTTAGTGGGGGCAGCCAGAGCCTCGTAACCAAAGGGGACCCCAAACTAGGTTGAGAGGGAGGCAGGAGATCTGAGCCAGAAAATGAGACAAATACGAGGGCTTTGGCTGGCTCATTTCAGACCACAGGCAGGAAAGGGAATCATGAGGACAGAAAATAACAGGATCAGAAACAGGTTGGGAGGGGCCAGGAATGCCCAGGTGGTTGGGGACCAGCTAAGGGTAAAGGGCTGGCTAAAGACACCAGCATGGTATTGTGGCCATGCGCTCAGGGAGTATTTTCTTTTGGTGTTTGTGCATCCTAGGTGGAGCGTCTCTCTCCGGAGAAGTTGTGTGTGTGTTTCTCACAGACACCTCAAGGGTATAGCTACCCTGGAACCCTTTTTAAAGTTAATTTATCAGCATAGGATTTACAGGACCATGCAAGTGGAATGAAGTTTAACCCCAAACCCATGAGAATATTTATGTTTAGAAAGTCCCGGGTACAGTGGCTCACACCTCTAATCCTAGCACTTTGGGAGGCCAAGGTGGGTGGATCATGAGGTCAGGATTTCAAGACCAGACTGGCCAAGATGGAGAAACCTCATTTCTATTAAAAACACAATATTAGCCAGCATGGTGGCGCATGCCTGTAATTCCAGCTACTCAGGAGGCTGAGGCAGGAGAATTGCTTGAATCTGGTAGACGGAGGTTGCAGTGAGCTGAGATTGCATCATTGCACTCCAGCCTGGGCAACAAGAGCGACACTCCATCTTAAAAAACAAAAAGAAAGAATGTCGCAAAGAAGATGCTTTGTTCCACCCAGAGCCCAAGCCAAGACACAAATGCTTCTTTATGATCTCTCCATGGTGATGGGTATATTTTTCCCCCTGGTCCATCATTTCATCATTTGCTGAGGGGCTCAGCTTTAGGTGGGGATGGGTAGTGGACAGAAAGGATGTCAGATCTAATACCCTTACCTAGGTCCAAGACCTTGTCTTGTTTCCGCATGTGACTTAAAACCCAAATCTCTTGGTTACCTAAGAAGTTTCTAAGGGAGCTACAACTTTAGCTTCTCGCTCAACCTTGTTTTCCTGTTCCCACCTTATCTTTGGCCCATGAGGATTTCTCATAGTTTCTTGCAAATTCTATTGTGCATTTACTAGGGCCTTTGCTGTGGTGTATGGAGTATTTCCAGATAACTCACAGATCGTCGAAAGGTGTTTCAGTGTGTCCAGAATCTGAAGTCCTTTTGCTTCCACTCATGCCCCTCCATTCCAGCCTTACAATGGCCAGTGTCATCTTTAAAAAAATAAATAAATTTTCCCGTTTTTCACTTGCGACCTTTCAATAATTTCTCGCAGCTTTCTGTTCATTATAATATTGTTTTGTCAGTGTTTTTGGCTACCCCCCGCAATCTTCCTCATTTCTCGTCTGTAATCAGCTCTCCGTTCCTTGGGCGAAACTCCTCTCATATTCCACGTGTCCTCGGGGCTGCCAGTCACAGTACCTCCTGCTTCCTTCCTCTTCCACCCCCAGTCCTGCTACAGGGGCAGGCACACGGCCCAGGGTAGACTAATCATTGGACCACATCCCTGTGAACATAGTGATTGGGTCAGTGAGTAGGCATGTGACCCAAGATGGACCAATCAGAGCCTCTTCATGATGTTTTTTCCAAATCAAAGGTGAAGGGGTAATCTTTTTGGATCATAGGTGACAAGGATATAGGCCTGACGAATAGTGGTGACTCTTTTCTTACCAGATTGACAGATCCTGTCACTGCAGGAGAGAATGAGGTCAACTAATAAATTCAGAAACAAGCAGAGACAATAAATTAGTGGAAAGAAAGTCTTTTTAAATTTTTTCATTTTTTTAGAAGATGGGGTCTCACTTTGTCACCCAGGGACCATCATAACCCACTGCAGCCTCAGACTCCTGGGCCCAAGTGATCCTCCTGCCTCAGACTCCTGAGTGCCACAGGCGTACCTCAGACTCACAGGAGCCTGGGACCACAGGTGCACATCACCACATTTGGGTGGAAGAGAATATCTTGTTTGTTTTTGAGACAGAATTTCGCTCTTGTCACCCAGGCTGGAGTGCAATGGCATGATTTCAGCTCACTGCAACCTCCGCCTCCTGGGTTCACGCAATTCTCCCAGCTACTCTCCTGCCTCAGCCTCCATAATAGCTAGGATTACAGGCATGTGTCACCATGCCCAGCTAATTTTGTATATATTTGTTTAGGAGATAGGGGTTTTACCATGTTTGCCAGGCTGGTCTTAATCTCCTGACCTCAGGTGATCCGCCCACCTTGGCTCCCCAAAGTGCTGGTGAAGCCGCTTTGTTGTCCGGGGTAAATGAACACCTGAGATTCATTGTCTCATGCCAAGGCGATTAAGGACATGGACACATGCAAGGAGTAAGTATAGGAGTGGAGATTTAATAAGCAAAAGAAAGAGAGAGGAGAACAGCTGTCTGTCTTGTGAGAGAGATGGGTGCTCAAATGGGAATTCCAGTCTGCGGCAGAGTGCACCAGATTTTATACACATGCTTGAGGAGGTGGTGTCTGATTTATGTGGTGCCCACTGATTGGTTGGACCAGGTGTGATATTTACATAACACAAGGGAAGCCTGGTCACCGCACCCTCATCTTATTTATGCATTTGGCCTGTCCTCTTGACTGACGTGATGTTGTCTGCTTCTTACTGTAAACGTGGCTGGCAAAAAAAAAAAAACATGGAGGCGTCATTTTGAACATGTGTAGTCCCAGATAGTCTTTTCCTATTGGCACAACTGCCGGCGTGCACCCGTGCAAGTTTCCAGCTTGCTTGTCTATGTCTGCAGCTCAATTTTACGGCTGCTCTTTGTTAGAAAAGAAAATGATTTGGAGGCTGCGTTTCGTTAAAAGGCAAACCTTGCCGAGAACTTCCTTACCTCACTATCTGCCTAAATAATTTCTTCTTAACTCCTATATCACTGGGATTACAGGCATGAGCCACCGTGCCCTACCATGAAAATCCTGATGATACTGTCTGAGCTCCTGGGTTCAGCCGTATCTGGAGCTTCAATTACATGAACCAATAAATTACCTTTTTACTTAAATGAGCTTCCATTAGGTTTCTGTCACATGTAACATAAAGGGACGTGACCAATGTAGAGCCACATCCTTCACATGACACTCAAAGACAAGGCTCTGTGTCATCTGGTTGGTGTCTATTTCTCCATCCTCACCTCACATCACTGTTTTCCTCCTCCCAGTAATCCCTCACCTCACACCGTTTTCCTCCTCTCAGTGATCCATCAATACAGAACTTCTTTTAGTTCTTCAAGCGGGCCAGGCTCCTTATCTCACGGCCTTCTCACATGTTCTTAACTAATTCCTATACATCCTTAGATGTCTACATGTAGGTCATGTCCTTAGAAAAGGCTTTCCTGACTGCCTGAATAGGCCAGGGTCCCCCCTGCAATCCTCCACTCCATTATAAACTCCTACAGCACCCATGCTTTTCCCTCTCAGCACTCATTGCAGTAGTAATTAATAAATTCTTGGTTCACAAAATAATTCCTTGTTTATAATCCGTCTTCAGCACTAGACTATAAACTTCATGTAGTTAAGGACCATTTGTCTTTTGTAAAATTTTTATTTCTTTTGAGACAGTCTCACTCTGTCATTCAGGCTGGAGTTCAGTGGTGCAATCATGACTCATTGCAACCTCCACCTCCTGGGCTCAAGCAATTCTCCTGCTTCAGCCTCCTGAGTAGCTGGGACTACAGGCATATACCACCACATATGACTAGTTTTATTTTTCATAGTTTCATAGAGTCAGAGTCTCACTATATTTCCCAGGCTGGTCTTGAACTCCTGGGCTCAAGTGATCCTCCTGTCTCAGTCCCCCAAAGTGCTGGGATTACCAGCGTGAGTGACTGCACCTGGCCAGGACCATTTATGTTGGTCATCCTTGTGTACTTAGTGCCTAGCACAGTGCTTGGCACAGAATAGGTGCTCAGTAAACATTTGTCAAAAAAAAAAAAAAGAATGAATGTTCTACTTGGAAACCCATGCCTTCAATCTACATGGGCTTTGTGAACTAATAAACTACTAAACAAACAAACACAGGCAATCCTGATTCATAATGTGATCACAGAAAGTACCCTGGGGTGGTAGACAGCCTCCTGCGTAATTTAGTCAGTTATTTTGAGCCAGGATTCTGTCTGACCAGGCCAGAGTGGAACTTGCTCCCAGGAGATGGCAGTGTTGTGCAGTCTCTGACTCATCAAGGCTCTCACACTCACTTTCCTGAGACCCTGGATGTTGTCGCACTGGACCTTGACCTCTCAAACCGTGGTAGCCAAGTCCCAGGGCCAGCTTTTTAAAGGAGCTGTGTATGTTCAAAGCAACTGAGAAGCAGAGCCTTTGTTCTAGAGACTGGCAGTCCCCTGATCCAAGATAAACAACCCTCCTCCCCAAGTCAAATGATAGATCTGGTTTGGTCTTCTATTCAAGAACTCTCTTTCCAAGAGTGGCTCAAAGACTCCTCTGCAGCTTTTAAACTTTATAATCTCTTAGGAGAGAAGACCCAGGCCACAGAGTTGCTACCTCCTGGTGCTTTGGAAGATTCTCCCTATACATACTTTCTTTCAAATCCCATGGCTGCTACTTATTGTGAGTACAGACTAGCGCAACTGCTAACACAGACACACAGACCCACAGGTAGACCGTCCTGTTCAGATCCTGGCTCTGTCACTTACTGTGTGACTCACGACAAACCCCTTACCTTTTCTCAGTAAAAAGAATAGTAATAACATTTCTCAGGCTTGTGCTGAATGATTAAGCCAATGGCACTGTGCACCTGGTACTGTGCCTGGAGCATAGTAGTTCCCTTCTCTCTCCCCTCCCGCACTGCGCTGCTGGGGCGGGGGGTGAGGGGGTTGGGGAAGGGAACGTGAGAGAGCCTCCGCAGCAGGATTTCACTAGCAAATATCTAAAAACAACAACCTTCTTCACTTCCCTGGAGCACCTTCCTATCCCCAGTGTGACTGTAAAGCCAGATTAAAAGACGCCTGTGGTCATTGGAACTTGCCCCAGTCAAATAATCCACATTACCAGTCCTGTCCATGTGAGCCTGGCTCCTGCTGCTCCCCCGTGGGAAGCCAGGTGCTCCTGGGAATCCTGAGGTTCACCCTGGCCCAGGGGCCTTGGCTCCCTTTTAGTTCGTTGCTTTCTTTTGTGGTGGAGCATCTGGGTTGTAGCACTGGAAGCATTTTGGCCCTGCTGCTGGGGCCCTTATCTCTGTGCTGTGTGAGCCCCATTCCTGCCATTGTCAGAACCCATTAGGGACCATGCTACTGAGGCTTTTGAAGGAGTAATCAGTTTGTAGAGGGAAGGGGCCGTGCCAAGCCAGGCCAGATGGAGTAAGTAATGAAGGCCCCAGATTAATCTTGCCTGTCTCTTTTTTCCAATATGAAGGCTCAACCCAAGAGCTTGGCAGTCTCAAGACAAATTATACTTGTCAGCTTCAAAGCATAAGTTCCCTTCCAAGCCAAAATGTACTTTCTTTCTCTCCCCATCTCCTTCTGCCTCTCTCCTAAAAGACAAAACTGGAGTGAAAAATGAGGTGCGTATGAGATATTGTGACATTTTTGCATCATTGTAATAATAAGAGTCTCCATTGGGCATTTACTATGTACTAGGCAACACACTGAGTCCTCTATATACATTCAGCTTCTTTATTTCTCACCATCATTATACAAGACATATACTAGTATGCCCATTTTATGGATTAGAAAATTAATGTTCAGAGAAGATGATTGATTCAAGGTTACATAATAAGTTGTGAAACAAGGATTCAAACCTAGGCTTGTGTTACTCCAATCGCCACACTATACACACCCGGTAGTTTTCCAAGCTGTTAATCTCTCTGACTTAAGTCTTCAGCTGGAGGAAGAGTCCAGCTCTGAAGCGGAGAACACAGTATCCCACTCCCTCCCACTGTTAACCATTTTCCCTGCAGTCTTGGGGTAAGAGCAAGGGATAAGGGTTGGGTTCTCAGAAAAACATTTCCGGAGGTATAGTTTTAAAAAATCCTAGTCTTTGAGATAAATGGGAACAAAGATCCTGCGGTTAAATAAATTTGGGAACCACTACACATAATCGTTCCTCCTGGAGTCACAAGACATGTGAGCAGGCAAGAAGTCATGAGAGGTCCTCAAAGTAAAGAAGCCCAGTGACTTAGTCATATCCACTGTTTCCCCAAATTATTTGGCCCAGTTATGTTTTTCAAGGCACTCCTAGAAACTCCCATGTCTGCACTACAGTCTGGCTACTTCAAGTACTGTGCTCAGATCAGCACGGCAGCATCGCTGGGAGCTGACTAGGAATGCAGAATCTCAGGCCACACCCCAGGCTCACTAAATTCCCAGGTGATCTGAATGTCTGAGATACTGGGCTCTAGACTAGAGTATACTCAAACTGAGCTCTGTAGACCAGTTATCTTACTCAGTAGACAGCAGGATTAAGCGGCCCAGTTTTTGAATGACATCAACACGGGTGCTATGCATTTGGAAAACTAAATTAGAAAGGAAGGACCAGTTTCTCTTTTTCCCAAACAGCCCCAGGCTCACAACTAAACATAAACATGGCATAAATAACAGAATGCCATGTTTTACTAGGGTACTGGCCCACCTCTAGGTTTTTCATAATTCCTCACGAAGAAGAGTTAGCTCTGTAAACTATTGTTTTCACCTTTGTCTCATACCTGCTGCCTCAGAACCGAGTTCTTATCATTCTGAGTCAGATCCAGCAGCCCCATCATCTGCCACACCTACTGTCCCTTCTCCCCAGCACGATCTCAACTCTCTTCAACCTCCACCTCCCGGGTTCAAGTGATTCTCCTGCCTCAGCCTCCCAGGTGGCTGGAACTACAGGCGTGTGCCACCACGCCAGGCTTATTTTTGTATATTTTAGTAGAGACGGGGTTTCACCATGTTGGCCAGGCTGGTCTCAAACTCCTGACCTCAAGTGATCTGCCCACCTCAACCTCCAAAAGTGATGGGATTACAGATGTGAGCCACCGCACCTGGCCTTCCCAGCTCTTGCTCTCCATGTCTCTTCCATGTCTCTGATTAACTGAACTCAGCCAGAATCCTGTGGATAAGGAGCCTGAGAAATGTTTGCCCAGATGGCCCACGAGACTCAGAGTAGGGCAGGAGAAGGGTGGCTAGTGGATCTAAGAGCTAGCACGCAAATGATCGCAAAAGTCCCTAGCTCTTACGTGAAGGAGGGGCCCCAGTTTCCTTCCTTGACAACAGGGCTGTAGCAGGGAATAAAGGAGATCTGGGAGTGGGGGACAAGAAAGCTAATGGAGTAGAGAGAAACCACAGGTGAAGAATGGACCTTTCCAATGTTGGGGCACTTCAGCGTTGCTGGGAACCAACTTGACTCTGGTCTTTGACTTGAATGCTTCCAGCTCATCCAGCTATTATCGTGCCAGTAGTTCCTGTATGCCCATTGCAGGCAGTCTCCAGTATCCATTCAGACCAGCTTCCCTGTACTCACGTGCAGCACCCCTCCATTGTTCTTTTCCTGGCTTTCTGACTCTCTTGGTTCCAGAGGTCCCCTCTGCTGACACCCACTCAGGCCACTCTTGTTAAGGAGATTTAGGACACTCCTTTTTTTTTTTTTTTTTTTTTTTTTTTTTTGAAACAGAGTCTCGCACTCTTGCCTGGGCTAGTGTGTGCAATGGCGTGATGTCAGCTCACTTTAACCTCTGCCTCCCAGGTTCATGCGATTCTCCTGCCTCAATCTCTCAAGTAGCTGGGATTACAGGCACACACCATCACACCCAGCTAATTTTTAATAGAGACGGGGTTTCACTATGTTGGCCAGACTGGTCTCGAACTCCTGACCTCATGATCTGCCTGCCTCGCCCTCCCAAAGTGCTGGGATTACATGAGTGAGTCACTGCGCCCAGCCTTTTTTTTTTTTTTTTTTAAATAATACTTTAAGTTCTGGGATACATGTGCAGAATGTGCAGGTTTGTTACATAGTTATACACATGCCTTGGTGGTTTGTTACATAGTTATACACATCCATTACCCCATCATCTACCTTAGGACACTCCTCTTTGGTTTTACCCCCTACCCCGGCCTCTCCTGGACCTGGTTGCAGAATCTTCTGTTACTCATTTTCCCAAAGGCTTATGCAACATGCTGCCAAGAGGAGGATCAGAATTGTAGGATGACCTGAAAAACTCTCTTTTTTGGAAATTTTAACTCATGGAGTTAAAATGGAGACCTAGGCATTCTAATTTTCTTAACTGGCAGGGTAAAGTAACAAGCAATTCTTGGATGGCTACTGTATGCTCATTGCTGTATTTGGGATCATGTGGAAGACATTCTGGTCACTGGACAAGGATGCAATGGATTACCCTTTTTTCACTGGACAAGGATTACCCTTTTTTCTAGGTATTCCTTTCTCAAAGATCACTGAGAAATTACTTGCCTGCATGCCTGCCTTCCTTTCTTCCTTCCTCCCTTCATCAAATATTTGTATGCCAGCTGGGAAATGCGGCGATCAACAGAATAGGACATGGTCTCTGCCTTTAAGTAGCCTCAGTTTGGTGAGGGGAAGAAAATATAATTGCAGTTCGATGAAAGAGGCACACACAGATGGCTGTGGAAGCACAGAAAAGGGGCACCTTGTTCCTCTTTCCCAGCCTACAACAAATGGATCTAATAGCTCCTTGAGAACAGAGTTCAAATCTTGCTTTTGTGTGTATGTGTCTTCCTACAGCATCTATGTGGATACCTGCGGGCATAAGGAGTCCCTCCAAATTCCACTGGCCTTGCCCACCTTCAAGCCCATCCCATTTTGGATCTCCCAGGGAAGGGGAAGTAGGGCTGTGAGAAAAGGTACGGAGGCAGTGATATCTGGCAAGGCCTAGGGCAGAAGCAGGAGTTGACAAGGTTAAAATAGGGTTGCAGGCCTGGCGTGGTGGCTCACTCCTGTAATCCTGGCCCTTTGGGAGGCTGAGGCGGGCAGATTGTTTGAGGTCAGGAGTTCGAGACCAGCCTGGCCAACATGGCCAAAACGTATCTCTACTAAAAATACAAAAATCAGCCTGGTGTGGTGGTGCACACCTGTAATCTTAGCTACTTGGGAGACTGAGGCAGGAGAATCGCTTGAACTCAGGAGAGGGAGGTTGCAGTGAGCCAAGATTATGCCACGGCACTCCAGCCTGGGCAGCAGAGAAAGCAAAACTCCATCTCAAAATAAATAAATAAATAAATTTTAAAAATAAACAAATAAAACAGGGTTGCTAATTTTTTCAAATAAAAATAGGAAATGACCAGTTATACTCAACAGCAAATTTTTTTTAACATAAGGATGTCCCAAATAATGCTAAAAGTATTTTCATTATTTAAATTTAACTGGGTGTCCTGGATTTTACCTGAGAACTGTTAAGAGAAGTGGAAAAAGAGTTCCAGGCAGAGGGAGAAGATTATTAAATACTGGGAATTAAGAAGACAGTGAGTCAGGTAAACCACAAGATGTTCAGAGTCCAGGAAGAGATGCTCCTATTTCCCAGCCTAGAACAAAGGGATCTAATAACCCCTCGGGAACAGAGCACAAATCTTGCTCTTTTGTGTCTTCCTATAGCATCTATGTGGATACCTGCGGGCATAAGGAGTCCTTCCAACTCCCACTGCCCTTTCCCACCTTCAGGCCCATTCCATTTCGGATCTCCCAGCAGATCCTCTGCTTTCAGTCTCTCTACCGGCGTCCATTGCTGTCATGTAAGGCTGAAGCTTCCAGGGTCACCTTATCATCATAGATGGCTAGAACTGGAAGGGCCTTTGCATTTCATAGATGAGGCAAGAGTGGTTCAAGAAGAGAAAGTGGGTTGTACCAAGGACACTCAATATGATCAAGGTTAGTGGCAGAGCAAGCATGAGAACTCACATCTGTGACGCTACCCAGGTTTCCTTCTTCTGTACCCCTCACCACTCTTCCTGAAGTCTTGCTGCTATGACCCCTCCAAGCCTCACAGTGTTGGAAGTGGAGCCAAGTGCAAGGAATTTGGATCATGGGGGCAGATCTCTCATGACTGGTTGATGCTGTTCTCATGGTGATGAGTGCCATGTTCTGACTCTGTTAGTTCCTGAGAGGTCTGGTTGCTAAAAAAAGAGGCTGGCACCTCCCTTGTCTCCTTGCTTCTACTGTCAGCATGTGATCTCTGCACACACTGGCTATACTTTATCTTCTACCATGAATGGAAGCAACCTGAAGCCCTCACCAGAAGCAAGTGCTGACACCATGCTTCCTGTACGGCCTGCAGACCTGAGAGCCAAATAAACCTCCTAAAAAAAATAAATTACCCAGCCTCAAGTACACCTTTATAACAACACAAATGGAGTAAGACAACGACTTTACCCATTGTGTCTAAATCTTTCTTTTTTCTTCATTATCTCAGGATACAATTAGACCATCCACTCAAACTGTCTTATTCATTATGGATGATTGTGTTTCATCACCTTGAGTAGGCTGCTAACTCTCTGAGAACAAGTTAAATATGTTTGATGCTTTGGTGTCATGCCCTTCTCATGGGAACTTGTGAAGCCCAGGTGAGCTGATGTTAAGTTTTGTGTCCCAAAAGTCAGAGTTGGGCACAGAACTCTCACCACAATGACCAGGAGTACAAACCACTAGAAGAAGGGCCGAGCCAGAGTTCTTGGAATTATCCAAAGATCAAACTGCAGAACTATTATTTTGGTGCAAAAGTCATTGCATTTTTCATAATTGTGTTTTTTGCAATTAAAAGAAATTGCAAAGGCTGCAGTTACTTTTGCACCAACCTAATATCTCTATGGGTGCCCTGAACAGGAGCATGTGGCATCAGGATCTGGACAGAAATGGGCTCTTCTCTTCTCAGGCATTCAGACTTGGACTGGAGCTATACCACCAGCTCTCCTCAGTCTCTAGTTGCCACTGTAGATCTCAGACTTCTCAGCTTCCATAATCACATGAGCCAATTTCTCTCTCTCTCTCTCTCTCTCTCTCGTGTGTGTGTGTGTGTGTGTGTGTGTGTGTGTGTGTGTGTGCGCGCGTGTGTGTTCTGTTTCTCTGGAGAACCCAGACCAATATATATAGTTTGTCCCATCTCAATAAATAATCCCCAGGCATCCAGATGCTCAGGCCAAAAATCTAGGACCTATCCTTCAATTCTTTCCGTTCAGTGTACCTGAGAGTATCATCAACTTGACCTCAGAAATATACTAAACTCTCCACTTTTCTCCGCTGGTGCCACCACAATTTGAGGTACCTGGATTACAGCAATGGATAATCCACAGCTTCCATTCCTACCTTGCCCCCATTCTCCACACAGTAGCCAAAATGAACTCTTAAAAACAAAACCACAGCATGCCACTCTCTTTTTAAAAACCTCTAATGACTTCACAACACACTTGAAATAAAAACCAAACATCTAGCCCCAGCTCATAAACCTTGCAGGATCTCACCCTGATGACCTTTTCAACCTCCTCGCCTGGTGCTCTGGCTGCCCTGGCCTTTCATGGGTTCCTTGCACACTTTGAGCTTCTTTTTATTGAGACAAAGTCTCATTCTGTCACCCAGGCTGGAGTGCAGTGGCACGATCTTGGCTCACTCCAACCTCTGCCCCCCCAGTTCAAATGATTCTCATGCCTGAGCCTCCTGAGTAGCTGGGATTACAGGCATGAGCCACCACATCCAGCTAATTCTGTATTTTTAGTAGAGATGGGATTTCATCATGTTGTCCAGGCTGGTCTTGAATTCCTGAACTTAAGTGATCTGCTTGCCTTGGCCTCTCAAAGTGCTGAGATTCTAGGTGTGAGCCACCGCACCCAGCCTCAAGCTCCTTTTTGATGGACTCTGCACTAGCTGCTTCCTTTTTGCAGAATCCCCTTCATGTCAAAATTCTCATGATGTCTCCGTGAACTTCAGATCTCTGCAAATGCCACCTCCTCAGAGAAGTCTTCCCTGACCAGACATCCTGAAGCAGCTGCTTCCTCAGTTACATCCCCACAGTGCAATTGTCAGTGTGAGTGGTATCCACTACTAGCAAACAAGTTGTCTTGTGTTTTTGTGTGTTCATTTCTTTATTTATTGTCTCCCCGTTACAAGAGTATACAGTTCCTGAGAGAGAGACAAGGTCTGCCTTGATCACCATTCTCTATTCCGTTCTGAGACAATACCAGAGCCATGGTGAGGGCCTGACAGGCATTTGTTGAATGACTCCTCTGTGGCTTTGAGATGTATATTCATGGCTCTTTGGATTATGCAGGTGGATCAGCCTGTTTTAAAAACAGAGGGTTGGACAGACATTGGCTCCTGATACATGGTTGATATGTGACAAGCATTCCTGAGGGCCCATGCCACAGCCCCAGAGCCCACCTCTGATTTCAGCTGCAGCTGTGGTGGGCAGTTCTAAACTTCCTACTCCCTAGCGTTTTTGTTTTTGCGTTTTTTGAGATGGAGTCGCACTCTGTTGCCCAAGCTGGAGTTCAGTGGCATGATCTCGGCTCACTGCAACCTCCTCCTCCTGGGTTCAAGCGATTCTCCTGCCTCAGCCTCCCAAGTAGCTGGAATTACACCAGAGGCCACCATGTCTGACTAATTTTTGTATTTTTAGTAGAGATAGGGTTTCACCATGTTGGTCAAGCAGGTTTCTAACTCCTGACCTCAAGTGATCCTCCTGCCTCAGCCTCCCAACGTGCTGGAATTACAGGCATGAGCCACTGCACCTGGCCATAACTTTTCTTAGGGCTTTTCAAGAAACAAGGCAAGGAAAAGCAAAAAGAAAAAGGTATGGTCTGGAAGAGCAAGAGAGTCTCTGCCCCTAGGACTATCTTCAACAAATGAGAGGCGAGAGTTTATGGATAAAACGCCTCCAGTCTTACAGAGGAACTATCCAAGGTGTATACTACACAGTTTTTCACAGGAGCTCCCACAGAAGTGAACCAGTCACACTCTCCTATTGGCTGATCCTCCTCTGTCTTCCTTTCCCTGTCCCCTCATCTCTGTTTTCTGGCTCACCTCCCAAATAAACTACCTGCATCCAAATCTTTGTCCTGGGCTCTGCTTTCAGGGGATAAGATAACGCTGAATAGTTTTTGGATGCATGAATGATTCAATTGTGGTAGATGATTTCAAAGCAATTGAAGAAGTATTCCTTGCCGTATACATGGAAAATATTGTGAAAAGCTATTCTCAGCTGCTTGTATAGCCTATAGATCAGTATGTTTTCTTTATGCTGTTCCTTTTTAAAAAATAGATTCTTATTTGTATGGATAATATCGATTTACAAAAGAATAATTTAGATTTACATACTTAAAATTTCTGAGGTACCTTCTTTCCCATGGAATTCATTTGACTGTTAGACTCTGATTATTCTAGTCTGTATGACCTTGACCAAAACAGTTCTCATTCTCCCTGCATATAAAATGAATGAGCTAGATACTTTCCGCTGTATATTTAGGTGCTGAGGTTCCGTAGGTCTATATGTAAGACCAGATTGTGTTTATTGAAAGCAAAACAGTCCTATTTCGAGGCAGGGGCTCCTTCCTATGACCAGAGGTGGATGTATCATGAAGCTAGTGAAGCCTAAGCTTCAGGGTCCTGCCCTTGCTCTGGCCCATGTTAAGTCCCACTGGGAAGTACCCTAGCAATGTGCTCATGGGGTTCTGTGCTTTGGTAAAATATGCAATCATAATATTGTTTCTTGTTTTTCTTGATGAAGGTCCCCAATTCTTATAAACTATGTGAGCCTGGAGCTACCCCAGGCTTTTCCTGTGCCCTGGTTAAAGTCTGTCATGACTTCTTGCTGTGGCCACAGTGTAGCTGCAATGACTGCAGCGTGAGGGGTCCCCATGGAGAGATGCAATGCACTTTTATTTGCTGTGTAAGCAAACAGTGGGTGCATTTAGGTTTCAAAATGACTATCTTCGAAGTCCCTGAATTGAAGTCCTTGAGCAGCTGAACTATTTTGGATTTTAGAATCTGGATGGTTCCAAGCCTTAATCAGCATACTTTAGTCTAGACTGCTTCTGTCTCCCTGAAAATGGTTTTAACGAATGATAGGTCATGCTTGTTAGGTAGGCTCTTGGCCACAAAAAGGCCTCAAATTAATCAGCTCAACAGTATTTATTTATATGTGAAGTTTACCTATCATTATTCAGTGTTAGGCACTGTGTTAAGAGCTTTAAATGCATTGGTTCATTCACTCCTCTGAAGAATTTTGTAAAGCATTATCCCCAACATATAGATGAAGAAACTGAGGCCCAGAGAGGTTAAGAAAATTCCCGAAAATCACAAAGCTTGGAAATGGTAAAGTATAATTTTTTTTTCTTTTTCTTTTTTAGACAGATCTTGCTCTGTTGCTTAGGCTGGAGTGCAGTGGCACGATCTCAGCTCACTGCAACCTCTGCCTCCCAGTTTCAAGCAATTCTCCTGCCTCAGCCCAGCCCAAAGTACAAATTTAAAACAAAGTTTAAAAACCCTCCTGGCAAAATATTCATAGACTTTTGGAGCTGACACATTTGAGGGACAACAGTGGTTTTCAAGTTAAGATCTTGGTATACTTGTTAAAAATCACTTCTATTTATATATTTATTTATTTATTGAGACAGTCTTGCTGTGTCATCCAGCAGGAGTGCAGTGGCATGATCTTGGCTTACTGAAACCTCTGTCTCCTGGGTTCAAGCAATTCTCCTGCCTCAGCCTCTCAAGTAGCTGGGACTGCAGGTGCGTGCTGCCATGCCTGGCTAATTTTATATTTTTAGTAGAGATGGGGTTTTGCCATGTTGACCAGGTTGGTCTTGAACTCCTGATCTCAGGTGATCCACCTGCCTTGGCCTCCCAAATTGCTGAGATTACAGGTGTAAGCCACTGCGCTCTGCCGAAAATCACTACCATTTTTGTACTCCTGTTTTATAAATGACTATCATGCCATATATGCAGTGACATCACCATTCATTCCTTCATTTATACATCCACCCCTTCATCCATTCACCTACTGATCCATCCATCCATCCATCCATCCATCCATCCATCCATCCATCCTACAATCCTCCCTGCACCAGGTCCTATTCTAGGTGCCAGACATCACACATCCATTTTCATGACACATTGTCTTTCATATTATTTCTCATGCTCAGAACAACGTCCCTCCTCCTCTCTGTCCATCCAAATATTACCAGCTCTCACACGCAATTCAGATTCCTCATCTGCCTTGAAATTTTCTCTCCCTACATTAAACCAAATAATTTCAGTTCAACTCTGGATTTGATGTAATATGAAGACCACAAGTCTGGGTGTGGCAGCTCACATCTGTGTGAGGCACTTTGGGAGGCTGGGATGGGAGGGAGGATTGCTTGAACCCAGGAATTTGAGAAAAAGTTGGGCAACATAGTGAGACCCTGTCTGTACAAAAAGAAAAAAATCAGCTGGCTGTGGTGGCATGTGCCTGTGGTCCTAGCTACTGGGGAGGCTAAGGTGGGAGGATTGCTTGAACCTAGGAGGTCAAGGCTGCAGTGAGCCATGATTGTACCACTGCATTCCAGCCTGAGTGACAGACAGAGACTCTGTCTCCCCCGCCAAAAAAAATCTGCAAGACTTAGGATTTGACAGATTTGGCTTAAAATTCCAGCTCTGCCCCTTCAATGGCTATGTAACCAAATTGTTTTATTCTCAATCTCTAGTTTCCTCATTTGTTAAATGGAAATAAGAACAATTAGCATAGTGATAATGATAATGTCTATCTTAAAGGTGATTGGAACAGTCAATGAGCAGTTGAACATGAAATACGTAGCAGGAAGTAGATGTTTAATAAAAGTTATTTTCTCTGTTTCCATGTTCCCCTTCCTTCTCCAAGAAATTGACCCAGTGGTCTATATTGCAACCGACTTAGATTCAGGCTGTTAATCATTTAATGTGTTTAAATCATTTATCTAACAAGAAGCCTATGAATTCCTCAAATCATAGACTACATCTTATGAATCTGAAACATCTTTCGCTCTGCATGTGGATCCATATGCCTCCTAGGGACATAGGCGATGCCTCCTAAGTAGTTGTCAGTTCAAATTGGATTCTGTGTTTCACTCACTTCCCTCAGTTGCCATGAAAAAAAAGAAGGAGTGAGGAAGCTGTACAGGAGGTTCTAGAGACCTCAAACCAGCCAGGGGGTCCCGCATGCCTGCTTGCTCCTGGTTCCCAGCAAGACTGCTCATGTCCTGGGGGTCTCTCTGTCATGGAGACTCTTATCTCCCACCCAGAGTTTGGGGAAGGGATGAGGGTCAGGTGGAGAGGCAGGTGGTTGCAGAAGTCATGTCCTAAGTCTGAGTCATGTGCAAGGCTCAGCTTGGCATCTGGCCGTGGAGCCCCAAAGCTCTTGTCTATCAGGAGCTCTTAATGCTGAAGGGAGGGCCACCCAGACAGCACCAAGAAGGCAGGTGAGGGTGAATGCAGGGACTGCCAGGCAGCGGACAGCCAGGATGCTGCATTACATAGGGGACCGAGACATTATGGGGTTAAACTGGCAAGATGTAAACTGGTTCTGCTCCCACCAAGGGAGATAGCGACCATCAGTGGGGATGGAATGAAGCACACTAGCTGGCCCGGGCTAATCTCTGCTGGGTTTTTGTGAAACTCAAAATTTATGTGTATGTGGGACTCTTACATAATCTGCTGAAGTTCTGAAAACCATAGGACAAATGCATGGCTTGTGCCGTTTGCTGGGAACTTTCTAATTTTCAAAAGCTTCTAAAGTGCCTCTTTAAGAAGTCCACTTCAGGAAGTCAGCAAGGAAAACCCAAGAGGGAACCAGAACTCCAGAAGGGGTGGAAATACTGTCAGATTTTCCTGAACACAGATTCTGCTTTAGCCAATAAACAAGAGGTAGTAATTAGGTTGTTTATGTAAATAGTATTTATTTGTAGGACATTTGTAGGATTTCCTGTACCCTTATGACATTTGTTTACAGGAAATCCCCAGCCCCACTTTATAGCTGTTGAATGAATAATTTGAGAATAATATTTAGTAGCACAGCAAGCGATTGCTGCCAGGGTGTGCCTCTGAGGGCAGGGATGTGAACTTTGTACTCAGTTCGCCTTGAGGGGTTTCCTCACAGGCTGACTCCAAGACTAAGATTCTGGTGCAAATGTTTTATTTAGACAGTGGTCTCAGGCAATTCTTGTAGGGGTGTAGGGAAGCGAGGGGTGGAAGGGAAGGAGGCCAGTGGAGACTGAATTTTTTAATCACCTTACCATCTGGGAAGCTGGAGCTTAACCCCAGTGGAGCATACGCTGATGACGTTATTCTCTCCCAGAGACTCTGATCTGTTGGGCTGCCCTCAAGATCCTCAGCAACTAGCACAGTAACTGTCGCAGAGCAGATAGTGAGAAATACTGTGGAATTGAATTAAGACATTTGTATTCTCCCGTGTCGATGAACTCATCACTTTCTCCCCTTCTACCCCAAAATTGGAGTTTACTTCCAATGTCCTGAGCAAGTAAAACTTGAACTGAAAGTTTACATGAAGCAAACTTCATGCACCAAGCACCAAGGTGGGGACAGATTTACCAATTTTAGCTTTGTGCCAGGCACTGGGAGCTAATGTCAAATACTGCCTTAAAGTTTACCTGCCCGAGGATTGCGGGAGCTAGAGCTGCCCCGTGGGGTGTGAATTCTAAGACTTGTCTGTCTTGTCTTGTATATGGGTACAGCAGGTTCCCTCCACTGAAAAAAAAGAAAGGCCTTAAAGCAAAGAGTCTGTTGGGTCAGTTCACCCCGAAATGAGAAGATCTGAGGGGGCATAGCAGCTCTGCCACCCTGCCCCTGTGGTATCACCAACCCCTAGCACAGTGCCTGGCCACAACAGGCACTCTGTGTTTTTCCACTAAATGAATGAATCCACAACAGCACACATTTTAGAATGGTCACAGTGAAGGCTGGAGAGGTTACACAACATGCAATGTCAGGGCACCCATGTGCAGGCATTTCTTCATAGCACAGGCTTGTGGCTACAACTATAAGATGACTTTGACTTGGGTACCTGGGATTCCATTGTGATGGAGATGAAGAAAAGACTTAAAATTCTAAAACTGGCTAAAGCTGGAGAAGAAACAAGATATTCACCCAAGTCCAGAAATCTTCCTACATATGTCCAGGAAATGCTGCCCCAGACGGATACTGTGTTTGCATCTTAGACCCAGAATCAAAAGCAGTGCCTCATTTAGGAACCAAGCCAGTTGGTGTGGGAGGCAACATTTTATGGTATTAGAATCGGATATCAGAAGAGGTGAGATGGAGAATGGGGCCAGAAGAGAGGCAGGGGTTTGAGAAGCCTAATGACCTTAATTTAAATAATGTCAGGCATTCGATTCTGCTCAGCTACAGGAAAAAGAGGAAAAGGAAAAAAATAATTTTTACCCTGATTTTAGAACCTGCTGATGAAAATTTGGAAGCATTTGTTGATGACAAAACCAAATGTGGCTTTCTGCAGTTTGCCAGGAGCTGAGAGACATACAGAAAATCTACCTCTGTTGGCCAGGTGTGGTGGCTCACGCCTGTAATCCTAGCACTTTGGAGGCCAAGGCAGGCGGATCACTTGAGCTCAGGAGTTTGAGACCATCTTGGGTAACATAGTGAGACCTCATCTCAAAAAAAAAAAAAAAAAAAAATTAAAAGAAAATCTCCTCCCTCTGGAGCTCCCTTCCTTCTCTCTTCCTTTCATGCTTTAATTAATTTCCACTACATGTATTCAGTGAACATTTATTGTGTAACCACCCTGTCTCCAAACCTGTGCTAGGTATAGAGGAAACGAAGATGAAAAATGGATTTCCTTAGGAGAAGCTCTGATGCAGTGAAATTGTAGGATATGAATATGATACAATGAAACTAAGAGTTGCGGTACAATTAGTCCTGCAGGGCTCTGAAAAGTGGGGAAAGATTTTCATTTAGGTGGGTAAATCGAGCCTGCCAAAGACTGGCAGATTTGCTATTGAAAACAAAATGTTCTTAGCTACAAAAGGAACTGAATGTTTTCAAGGCAAAAAGCCTCCGCTCCCTAGCCTTACAGAACAAGTCACCTTCCATCTGTCACCACTAGAAGGCGACAACACGATGGATTAAAACTGTCCTTGGCAAAGGAAACAAACAGGCAACATATAACTTTCTATGTAAGAGCTGGAAAAATTGCCTAGCAGTAAAATATTTTCTTTCTTTCTTTCTTTTTTCCTTGTAGAAAGCTGTTTCAAAACTTTATAATCTGTTCTCAGGGAGTAGGCCGTTATGTTAGTGAGGGAGGAAATTCACATAAAGAAATCAGGTCCAGTGTAAAATCAATGGGACTTAGGCTATAATAAAAGCCTAGGAGACCAAAAACCTTACAAAAATATTCCTTATTGTTAGATATAATATGTCTTTATGCACCAATTGGTTAACGGTATTTATGGAACAACTACTTGGTGGCATTCTAGGGACCCAGGGGTGTTCAGAAAAGGTAACCCTTCGAGAGAAATATGAATTTCAAGGTGTTTTTCTTTTAAGCACATGACATTTTTATTTTGGGCTGTACTTTATTTAGGTATGAAATGTAAATGGGATTTACAGTCACTGTTTCTGCAATGTAACTTTGGGCTGCTGGTTTATACAAACACCTCCATACTCAAAAAAAGGCAAGATTATTTCTGTAGTTGAGTCATCTTGTTAATCGACTAATTAATCAATACTGCATAAGCACCCATGTGTTAGAATACTGAGGTTTCAAAGGCACATTCTCTTTCCAGAAGGAAATTGCAATCCAGCTAGAAAAGAAAACCATGGGAACAAACGTACTATTTAATAACAAGTAAAGGCCCTGGCGTGGTGGCTCACACCTGTAATCCCAGCACTTAGGGAGGCTCACATGGGCAGATCACTTGAGGTTAGGAGTTTGAGACCAGCCTGGCCAATGTGGTGATGGACTGAGACTGTCTCAAAAAAAAGAAAGAAAAGAAAAAGAAATAATAAGAGGATGGCCACTTAAAAGGCACTCCAACATATTGCAAGCTCTGTGAGACCAGAGACCATTTTGACTGCTTCATCAAACACCTTTCAAAGAGCTGGCATTTAGCAGAAGTTCTAAACATGTTTATAGAGTCAGTGAATCAACACACACATGAATGAATGCCACAAAAAGGTAGAGAATAATTCATGAATGAAATAATGTGAGGGCCAGGCATGGTGGATTACACCTGTAATCCCAGTACTTTGGGAGACTGAGGAGGGTGGATCACTTGAGGTCACCTAGCCAACATGGCAAATCCCTGTCTCTACTAAAAATACACAAATTGACCAAGTGTGGTGGTGGTGGGGAGTGCCTGTAATCCCAGCTACTCTGGAGGCCGAGGCAGGAGAATTGCTTGGACCCGAGTGTCAGAGGTTGCAGTGAGCAGAGATCCTTCTACTGTACTCCAGCCTAAGCGACACAGTGCAACTCTGCCTCAATAAAATAAAATAAAATAAAATAAAACAACCAAGAAAAAGAACCAAGTGAGTGCTTTGGTTGGACAGTTGGGTGATGGAAGACTGTCAAGAGCAGGGGTGAAGCATGAGCTTTCAGATCAGCAGGGACCTGATTCTGCCTGTGCTTGGGGATGACCCTGGGCAAGTCATCATCCTTACTGGGAAGCGAATGGGGCTGGGTTTGATCCTGGATGTGTGACCTAATCTCTATGGAAATTTGAGTAAGTTCACCATTCTGAGCCTCAGGTTTCTTGTCAGTTCAGTGAAAATTATAGTAACAGTACCAACTTAATGAGACTGTTGTGAGGATAATCTAGATAATCCATGGAAAGAATTTAACCCACTGTCTAGTACACAATTAGCTCTTTGTTGATGGGGATTTCATCCCCTTTTCTGTAAACTGGGGATAACAACAGCCCACATTTGATAAGCCTTTTGTAAAGATTAAGTAATAAATGTGAACATATTTTACATTTATTACATATAACTAGTGCATGAATGTAAATTGGCAAGCACAGTTCTTGGCATACAACAGGTATTCAAGAACTGCTGCTAGTGAAAGTAAAGACCGCTTATGCCAGGATAGTCAGGGGAGGCTTCCTGGAGGAAAAGAGGCATGAAGGATGGATCATCTTTGGAAAGATTACAGAAGCAGGCATTCTAGCAGGGGCCCAGGCATATAAGCAAGGCATGGAGATAATATATGAAAGATATGTGCTCGAGAAAAAACAGAATCCCTAAAGGAAGCACCTGATCAAATCAGAAACTTCGAAAGGCCATTAGACTCAAGAATGGTCACACTTGCAGAAGTCAAAATTGTGACTGGGTCATGAGATGAATCACTTCAACAAGCCACTTTCCTCTCTGAGCCTCAGTTTCTGGGTTGGTAGGGTTAGTCAGGAATGGTTCCTCATCAGGGACTCTTTTAGTGCTAACATTCAGTAAGTTCAAGTTTGCTCCCACAGTGCCATGTGAGCACACGTTTATGCAACCCCAGAGGACTTTAAAATTGACGCATGAATGTCTTCAATGATTACATAGAGGCTAGGTTTCCTTCAAGCCATTCACTCATTCAGCCATTTTTCTAAGCATACTAGGCTCTGACTATGTGCAAAACATTGTTCTAGATACCAGGTTTTTCTCTCTAAAACCATGATCTGACAGCATCCCAGCCCTTCTTAGATACTTTCAGTGACTTCTCGTTCACAAGCGCAAACTCCAGGCCACACAAACCATGTCCTTTCCTATCACCATGTCTTGCTTTTGTTCCGCAGTTTTCTCTCTCTAGATTGTCCCTAAAGGTCATCCAGACTGAACAGCATCTAATGATCCAGACTCGTTTAAAATTTCCCTTCCTTTCTGAAGATGTCACCAAATCTGCTTGGTCCTTGTCCGTATCTCACACTGGTGTAGTGCTCTCTCCTCTGCACTTACACAGCACTTAGTATCACCTCTGTTACTGCGCTTGTCACTTTTTTAGTTCATTGTTTGTGTGGCTTTTTTTTCCTGCTAGATTTTCAATACCACGAGGCAGGAACAGTGTTTTATTCATCTTTGAAACCTCAGCACCTGGAGTTCTGCTTGGCACATAAGCGATAATTAAACGTTTGATGAATGAGTTTGTTGAAGCTTTGGAAGTGAAGGAGAATGGGCATATGAATAATATGACAATAATAGTGACAATTTTATATCATGTACTTCTTATACACTGAACTCTGAGCCAAGTGCTCTACATTCATGATCTGTTTAGTTTTAATCCTCACAGCATGCTGTGAGGTAGAGGCATAGGGGATTGGTGAGATATGGTGTCTCTGGAGTTAGAGAAGCCAGGTTTGAATTCTGGCTCCATGAGTGCCTTGTACACTATTGTACCTTTGATGCCTTGCAGAAGGGGGCTTGGTTAAGGAGATGAGTGGGGCTCAATGATCCCTCTGCTTACCAAACCAAGTACTCTGAAATGGGGCCGCACCTGCCCAGAGGAAAGCCAGTGCCTGCCTGTAAGGTACCTTTTTGGAAGTGGATGAGAATGGTGATTTCATATTTGAAAAAGGGTACCCTATGGGCAGGCACTGGCCTTGTCTAGCTCCAACCCATGCCAGCTGTGTGGTGTTGCACAACTTACTTAACCTGCTTTTTGCCTAGCCTTTCTCATCTTTATAATGAGAACATGATACCACTAACCTCATGGTGCTTTTTGTTAGGGTTAGGCGGGATAATGCATGTAGTATGCTTGGCACTTGTCTTAGATACGTATTCCATAGATGTTAGTTTTTATTAGCAGTAGCAATAATAGCCCTATTTGCCAAAAAAACAAAGTGAGAGAGAAAAGAGTTGGCTGAGAGCAGAATAGGGGGCCACTCCTCCATTTAGAGGCAGCACAAAGAACCAGAAGAGAGAAGGGCTGAAAACATGGTGCAAGTAAGTTAGAGGAGAGGCTGGCCAGGTGTCGGGAACTTCAGAAAGATTAAGCTGGAAAAGGCCTGCAAACAGTCCCCTGGACTTGACAGTAGGAGATCACTAATGATCTTCAAATTAGAAGTATCAAGACAGCAGTGGAAGAGGAAGCCAGATTGCTGTGGGCTAAGGCATCAGTGAGTCATCAGGTAGAAAGAATAACTGACCTTTTCATCAGAGATTAGCTTGTGAAATGCTATGGTTGAATGTTTCTGTGCCCCCAAATTCATACGTTGAAATCCCCAACCCTAAGGTGATGGTGTTAGGAGGTGGGGCCTTTGGGAGGTGATTGGATCATGAGGTTGGAGCCCTCATAGATGGAGTTAGTGCCCTTATAAAAGAAGCCTGAGGCTTGGCATAGTGGCTCATGCCTGTAATCCCAGGACTTTGGAAGGCCGAGGTGGGTGGATCACCTGAAGTCAAGAGTTTGAGACCAACCTGGCCAACATGGCAAAATCCTGTCTGTACTAGAAATACAAAAATTAGCTGGGCTTGGTGGCATGCACCTATAGTCCCAGCTAAGTGGGAGTCTGAGGCAGGAAAATTGCTTGAACCTGGGAGGCGAGGGTTGTAGTGAGCCGAGATCATGACACTGCACTTCAGCCTGGGTGAAAAAGCGAAACTCCATCTCAAAACAAAATAAAGCAAAACAAAACACAGCAAGAAACCTCTTGTCCCTTCTGCCATGTGGAAGGAGCTGTCTATAAGCCAAAAATTGGGCCCCACCAGACACTGAATCTGCCTTGATCGGGGACTCTTCAGCCTCCAGAACTGCAAGAAATAAATTCTTGTTGTTTATAAACTACTCGATTATGATATTTTGTTATAGAAGCCCAAATGGACTAAGACACAAAGGATCAGAGGCAAATAGGTCAGTTGCTTTAGGGGGATTCAAATCGGTAAACCCCTTCCACATACTTTATTTTTTAGAAATTTTACCCTCATGTTTATTTTAGGTGATAGTATCCCCTTCAAAGGGCCAGATCAGGGGAGCCCTAGGGAGACATGGACCCCTGCCCAAACCCCAAGTCTATCTGGAGAATCTGGCTATCTCTCCAGACTCCTGGTATGATAAGGAGGAGAATTTGTCTCAACTACCCAAACACTGAATGGGACTCTCTTGTATTTAAGGAGCGAAGAGAGTTGAATGTATTTTTTTAGGCACAGTACAGTCAACAGAATGCAAAGCAATAGAAGGATGAGATCAAGGTCCCAGGTGGATAGATTCATCCTGATGAGTGGTGGGCATGGAGAATGCGAGGGTGAAGACAAATAGACAAGTCAAGGATGCAGCAGAAGGAAGACGAAGGACTCTCTGATGGTCTACCTTTCTTGGGACAGAAAAAGGTAAGGTCTGCTGGGAGTGCAGGGAGCAAAAGGTGAAGGGCCGTACATTGGTCAGGACAGGTTAAATGCTTTAACAAACATTCCCCAAGTTTTAGTGGCTTAGGCTTACTATAATGAAAGTGTATTTCTCTTCATATCAAGTCCAGATAACATGGAGTTGGAGGAGCCTGTGCTCCATGCAGTGATCAAGGATCCAGTATCCATCTATTTTATGGCTCCCTCATTTTGTGGGGCCTCAAATCCTTTCCTGAACCTTCTTCATCTGCTGGCAAAAGCAGGAAAAAATAAAACATGGTTGACTGTGTAGGAGAATTTATAGGCCATACCTGGAGGTGTCACATATCACTTTTGCTTATGTTTTATTGGCCAAACCTCAGTACATGACCAATCTTATCTGCAGGGGAGGCTAGGAAGCATCATCAGTGTGCACAGTACCATCTTGTCTGTGTCCTCAGTGCCCACTGCCTTGCACAATGTGTGGGCAATAGTGTATACTCAGAAACATCATTGAATAAGGACATAGGTGAACATCATCTCATCTGGTCCTCACCATTCTCTCTACTGCCACCCTGCTTGAGGTTCAAAGACAGCATAGACCTAATGTCCTAGATATGAGCTAAAGGTTGGGCTTATGCTTCAAGCTGATCTTCCTGTGATGCTGATGTACTGCAGGGATCCACTCATACTCTCTGCACTGGCATATTTGTTAGCTGGCATTAGACCTGAAGTCTGGGGCAGAATCATACTGTATTCCTCTACGGGAAAGAAAGATCAGAGTCTTTCGTTCAAAGCCCAGCAGTATACTAAGTTGAGCTAATGAGTCTACAAGTACATTAACCAACTATAATTTCCAATCCAAATGTGAGATAACCAGCCCATGATTTGGCTAACTAGATCCTACCTGAGCCATCCAGCCCCTTGTTAAACTAGCAAGTCCCAAGATGAACAGACATGTTACTGACTGAGCTGACAAGTCCTCAGTTAAGCTAACTAGCTCCTAAGGCTACAAGATACCACTGATTCAACTGTGTCCTACAGAGAAAGTTTAAAACCCAGGCCTGGATTAATGTTCTCCATGACCTTTATAATGACCCTTTTTATGGATAAGATGCACTCCAGAAGGGAAGAAAAGGTGGTGATGTGAACCATAACTTTCCTAAAGGTCAAATAAAGGGCTCCTTATCAGGCTGGCGAAGCTTGCCTGCAAGTGCAGCCTGACGCAGAACCGCATTGGGCAGGGAATGCCAAGGATATTTTTATAAACAACTCCAGAGCCATCAATAATGTGGGGCTGGTGCAGAGATTCCCATATTTGCAGATGATATTTCATGAGCCAGGGTGCCTGTGAATGAGAGTGAGTGCCAACAAGCCCAAGAAGGAGAAGGAAGCAGAGGCAGGAAGCTCTAAAACAAGTCAGTGTTTCAGGCTTGTGGAGACATAGGGGCTGAGGCTGACATTTCTGACTCACTCAGCCTTGCATGGGGCAGTAGAGGCAGGGCTGGGTAGCAGGGTGTTGGTGGATGGGAAGGGGGTAGGGAATCCTAGTGCCAGGAGTCCTGCCCAGACTGCAGAAGGTAGCTGGGCCCATAAGGTTAAGAGTTGTGATGGCAAGGAGATGGGTATCGCATTCAAAGGGAAGATCCATGGAGCCCTCAAGGAACACGGATCCCCCCTGCCTAAACCCCAAGTCATTTGGAAAATCTGACCATCTCTCCCTCCTGAGATGACAAGGAGGATGAATTTCCTCAACTACCCAACTCCAGACAGAACTGTGTCCCGTCTCGTGATAAGGTAACTTCAAAGCAATTTAAGGTCCAGGCTTTGGAGTCAATGGAATCTAAGTCCCCAGTTACCATCTAGTAGCTATGTGGCCATGGGCAATTCATTCAACATTTCAGGGCTTCAGTTTCCTCTTCTATATAATAGTAATACTATTTTGCAGGTTAGCGAAGATTTAATGAGATTGCATGAACAAAGCCTAACCAACTGCCGAGAAAGCAGTAGGTATATAATATACAAGTTTGATTCCCTACCCCTCAAGCCTGGCTTAGTGCTCTCTGGACCAGGCTTAGGCCTTCTCTTGTCACAGTGGAGCCCTAGATAGGCCTGTGGCATCACTTCTACAGTGCCCACCTCCACTAGCCTGCCCATCAGATGTGGGATCCTGCCTTGCTTCCCTGGCCCATGTGGGCCTGCTGATGGCTTCAGCCTGCCTGGCAGGAGTTCTCAGGCTGTGATCATTCTGAGATCTTTCAGGCTTACAGAGACATAGAGGCTAAGTCCTCATTCTCAGGCTATGATCAAGACTCACACCCAGCATACTTATTCTTGGAAATAGCAGAGTACAGGAAGGCAAGGTACTGGCAGGTATGGATCAAGTCTGGGAACCTCCGCCAGACTTCACATAAAGAACTAGAGCCTGCTCATGAATGAAGGCAGGTGTGGCCGGGCTGCCCTCTCCCTCATTGTCTCTTTCTAACAATGTCCAGATTAGTGTCCCCCAGTTCTGCAGAGGAAACATTCTAAAGCATGGTAGTTTGACCTAAAGAAGGACTAAAAGTCAGGCAAAACGTCTACCATGTGATTTATATGTGCTGAGCTGATGTGGATGGGAACATGTTTGTGGTCAACCAGGGAGCCTTCTACATTCTTGAGTCAAGTTGGAGTGGTGTTTATTGTGGTGTAGGAATCTCTTTGGACAGGCAAGACTCCAGGCCAGTGTTTATGACAATGGGGGATCTTTAGAGCACCTTTCCTGGCACATGTGCATACTAAATTTTGGGATCTCTAGTCTTCCTTCTTTTTTTTTTTTTTTTGAGACAGGTTGCCCAGGCTGAAGTGCAGGGTGTGATCTCGGCTTCCTGCAACCTCTGCCTCCTGGGCTCAAGTGATTCTCCTGCCCCAGTCTCCTGAGTAGCTGGAATTATAGGCAGACACCACCACACCTGACCAATATTTGTATTTTTAGTAGAGACAGGGTTTCACTATGTTGGCCAGGCTGGTCTTGAATGCCTGACCTCAAATGATCTGCCTGCTTTGGCCTCCCAAAGTGCAAGGGTTATAGGCATGAGCCACCGCGCCTGGCTTCTCCTTCCTTCTTGACTCCATCTCCATCCTTCTCCACTCACTCTGCACCAGCCACCATGGTCTTCCCAACTGGAGCACCCTAAGCATTACCCTGGAGTCTTTGTTTCCACTTTTCCTCTTAACTGGGAACTCTTTCTTCCCTCATCTCCTTCAGGACTCACCAGAGAGCATCTCACTGACCATCCTTTATAAAACAGCACCCCCTAAACTTCTGTTCCCTTGTCATGGCGATTTTTCTTCTTACAACTTAGCTTCAGACCTATTACGACTTATTTTTTACTTACCGTCTGTCTGTCCCCCACAGAATCAAGCTCCGTGAAGACAGGTTTTTGTTTTCATTTTGTTCACTGCCATCTTCTCGGTTCTTAAAACAGCCAGGCCCCTAGTAGGTGAATAGGTGTGGGACTGGACCTTTAATTTGGTCTGTGGTCCATGTATAGTGAATTAGGTAGAAAGCTATCATTAATCACTTCACACAGATGAGGAAACTGAAGTTCAGAGGGTTAAGTGACTTGGCCAGGGTCACCAACTAATTAGAGAGAAGGTCATAACCAGAACCCAGATATCTTGAGTCTCAGTGTTACGCAAATGGTGTGAGCCATTTGTGGCTCCTTAATTCTTCAGCCCATCTCCCAAAGGACAGCGTGTCGTGTTGCCTTAAAGACTGCCTTTAAACAGAGGACTGACTCCATTTAAGCTTGACTGATTGGGCTCACAGACTTCTCAGAAATTGGAATTTAGAGGTAATAGGCAGAGACTAGTGCTTTTTAGTACAAACCACTTTTCAGTTTGCCCAGCGTCTACTCTGAACTCTGTTTATTTCACGTCTACTGCAGAAAATACATGCACTAAAAAACAAATTAAAAATAAACGATAAGTGAATTAGAAACTGCCTGAGGCTGTCAGGAACTTATGCACCGTGCTATGTGGCTTTTGAGTAAATATTTGCTTTGCAAGCCAGGAAGCAATATGTATTTACCAAGGCAGTCTCCGGCTGAAGGGCACACATGCTACTTCTGGGTCTTGGTGCAATCTCTCTAGAGCAGTGTGCATGCGGGCCTAAGCACCACAGCGTTCTACAGAGAGGAGGCAGCTTGGCATCAGAGACCTGAGTTCTTGTTTGAATTCTGTTCCTCTCTTGTTGGGCAAATTTGGGCAACTTACTATTCTCTCTGGACCTTTTTAGCCCTTAGTGTCCTATGACTTTAAGACAGGCCTGAAAGAGTTTTAACAAAATAAAAATAGTTAGAATAATAAGACCTAGTATTTGATAGCACAACAGGATGACTGTAATCAATAATAATTTCACTGAACATTTAGAAATAACAAGAAGAGTATAACTGGATTGTATCATTTATAATTATACAATATAATTACACAGATGAGGACATCAAAGTTCAGAGAGGTTAAGTGACTTGCCCAGGGTCATCAGCTAGTTAGAGAGAAGGTTGTGACCAGAACCCAGATATCTTAACACAAGACATAAATGCTTGAAGGGTTGGATACCCCATTTTCCATGATGTGTTTATTACACATTGTGTGCCTGTATTGGAACATCTCATGTACCTCATAAATATATACACCTACTATGTAGCCACAAAAATAAGAAACAATAAAATAATTAAAAGTAAAAATCATGAAATAGTTTTCTGCCTAGCAAATGGCTCGGATGTGATGGGGCAGAGAAGAGGTTTTGGCTGCTTTTCTGTCTCTTTCTTCTGTCTTTTCCGTTGAGTTAACTCTTTTCTTTCCTGTTTTCAACTCTCAATTCAAGCGTCTCTTTCTCTAAGTGCTTGTAACCAGTGCCAGAACTTTCTGAGAGCCTTTGCTGTGTTCTTAAACAAGAGATGGTACCTTTGCAAAAAACAATCTGCGCTCGCAGGATAAGTGGTCGCCTATGTGGGGTGAGGCTGCAGGCAGCCCCTAGAGGTTCCTCTGTCTAAAACATCACTCACCAGATCACACAGTGAGCAAGATGCTCACTGAACACATTCACTCAGCAGCTGCTTATTGAGCTCCTTCCGGAGGGATACACCAGCCAACGGAGCTCAGGTTGGCCCTCGTGAAGCTTAAGGTCTGGCAATGGAGAGATGGTTAGGGAATCAGCCCTAGTTCATGCTCCCGTGAAACCACTACAGGGAGCTGTAACCACAGGAGGGGTAACCCACTCCAATCTCAGTCTTGGGGAAAACTCTGGCAAACCTTTCCAAGGTATAATACACGGCCTCGTTTTAAAACAAGATCTGAAATTATTCAGATAATTTCACTTAATAACTTTAGAGAGCTGAAGTTATTCAGGCAAAGGTGAAGAGGGAGAAAGTGTTCTGGGCTGACAGTGTATGTGTGTGTGTAAATACAGAGGCCAGGCTGGGGGTGGATGGAGTGAAAGAAGGCAGAGAGCAGGGGGCAGGAGTGCAGACTGGGAGAGTGGGGCAGGAGATGAGGTCAGAGAGGAAAGGGGTGGGCTGGGTCTTGCCTAGAGCCTGTGAGCACTTGAAAGAGTTTGGGCTGGCCAGGCGCGGTGGCTCACACCTGTAATCCCAGCACTTTGGGAGGCTGAGGTGGTTGGATCACCTGAAGTCAGGAGTTTGAGACCAGCCTGTCCTACGTGGTGAAACCCTGTCTCTACTAAAAATTTAAAAATTAGCTGGGTGTGGTGGCATGCGCCTGTAGTTCCAGCTACTCAGGAGGCTGAGGCAGGAGAATCGTTTGAACTAGGAGTCAGAGGTTGCAGTGAGCTGAGATCGTGCCACTGTACTCCGGCCTGGGTGACAGAGCGAGACTCTGTCTCAAAAAAAAAAAAAAAAAAAGAGCTGCAGTGGGCAGTTCCTGGAGCTTGGGAATGTCACATTCAGATTCATACTTTAGCAAGGCCACTCCGCCTCTGCAGATTACACAGCCCCTCTCTGGAGAGAGACAAGGCTGGAAAACCAGAGACTGAGTGACTGGGTGAGAGAAATCATAGCGCAGAGGGATCTTTTGACCCAAGAGCAGGTCCAGGCTGTGGAGCTTCCAGAACAGTTTTTGTCTCCTGCCCTTTCTCAAACCCCAATGGTTCCTTTTGTCCATGTGGCCACGGCATTCTCAAACTGGATTTTAATACATTCTGGGACTTTGTCACATTAGAACAATGGGATCCAACCCCTTTGAGCATGAGAACTGTTCTTAATGTAATTCACCCCCACGTCACAGTCCTGGTGCTTTTAGTATCTGTTAATTGAGAAAATAACTAAAGAACAAAGCCTCCAGGAGATGGAGGCACACTTGAGAATTACGCCCACATCTATAAGGGAGCCAGGATTTAACCAGTCTGTTGACATGGCTGTTGTAACATAGGCATCCCTGGAGCCATCTGAAAGAACTCTGTTCTCCCCACCCCCGAGGGGTTGGGAACCATTGCGCTGGAACATGTGTGTTAAGAAGCCACATAGACATCTGTCCCCAGAGTGCAGTGCATGGCTGCCTTCTCTGTAAACTGTGGGGTGCATAAACTCAGCTGGTTCTAATTGCACAGGGCATGCCATATTGTTGCCCGATGTAATGTCAATTTTTATTTATTTGTGTTTGTGAAAAGCAGGGCTGATTAGACCACTTAAAACTACACAGGCTGGTTAGAGCTAGGCTGGCGTTAGTGATTTCAGCTGCCCTCCCTAAAGTCATCAGTGCTCCCAGCTCTCAGCCTCCCTCTGAGAATGTAAACTTGGGGCCTTGTGCTATCATGATTTCTATTTCATCCTGACTCTTATAAACTACCATATAAAAAGCAGCCGCTGATTTTTTTTTTTTTTTTACTTTTCAATTTCATTTTGAGGCTTGGAAAATCACAAAATAAAAATAGCCCTGAGAGTGGAAAGTTTGGGGGGAATTTGTTTAGCTTTCTTTGAAATGTTCTTTGCAAAGAAATAAGTCAGTCATGAGATGTCTTTTGGTGGAGTGCTTCACCGGTGGCGTAATTTTTCACATCGCTTTCTCCTGTGTAATCCTCAGGGAGACCCTGTGAAGTATGAATGATTACTATCCTCATTCTGCAAATGAGTCAGAAGCTCAGAGATATTAAAAGACTGGTCTGGGCCAAGATGGCATGACCGGGCATGGCAGAGTCGGTCCAGGTAAATCCTTACCCCAAATCCTGGCCTCTCCTTGCAATCTTACATCTCTCCATGCCCGGTTCCTGCCTTCCTCCTTCCTCAGGAGGGAGTGGGGTCCAGAACACGTCTGGACAAGCACAGGCTCTGGGTTAGTCACCAGGCATCTTATTCCCTGCCAAGAAACCTACTGCTCAGTATAAGACTATTTACTTACAGACTCTCTGGGTCCCCTTGCAGGTGGCCAGCTCCTTGAGGACAGGGCATTTGGCTTTGTCACCCCTGTGTCCTTAGGACACAGGACAGAGTTTAGTACAGAGGAGATACTTGGTAAATGTCCTCCAAATGGAAACATTGTTGAATAAGAAAGTTTAAAAAAAATCATTCTATGTCATTCCATTTTTGTCCTGATTATAAATTGGCCATTAAGAGATTGATTAAAAGTCTTGAGGTTATTACTGTGCTTATCATTTTCCAAACTGTGTTTTGAGGAATGTTCTGATACATATCAATAGGCATTCCCCCCAAATGAAAATTTCCATGGTCATAGAAGTTTGGGGAATACTGATTAAATAAATTCAACAGAGGTTTTTTAATTGCAGATGTTCTCAAAGCATGGATCCTTCTCCAGGTCTGGTTTCCTTCAAGATCTCCCCATCTGTATGAGTTGCAGGCATACTTTTCCATTCTCACGGTTGTTTAATGAGTAACTTTTAAACACACACATCTGCACTGTACAGGGAGCTTTTGTCCTGAGCAGCCCATCATTTTCAGGGCTGCTTCTCTCATGGTGTCACCAGTTCTCAGCAAAGGTGTGAGTGTGTATGTTTCTCTCCCTTACCACCTTCTCTGCCTCCATGCAGAGCCAGGCCATAGACCTCCTAGTGCCTGAAAAACTCCCTTCTCTTTCGCCTAAAAAGTATTAAAGTCTCCTTTATTTGAAGAAATATTTCCTTGTTCATACTACTTCCTCAGGCTGTGGCTCCCTTTACTTCTCTTTGACTTCAAACTTCCTTGAGGAGTTGAGCACATCCGATGTCACAACGCCTTCCTGAGCACAGTCTGCCTCCAATGAGTAGTGAACACAGAGGAGTCAAGCCAGCCTCTTTGCTCCAAGTCAGGATTACTCTGCAGGTCCAACCAAGCTCCAGAGCTCCACCTGGGATTAGCTGGGACCTTTGCTTCAACACGCCAGCTTCTTCCTCTGCCTAATTCTGTTCCTTCATGTCTGTCAAGTTATGTATTCCAAGAGTGCTCCTCAGTTCCTATATGCTGACGTCCATCTCCAAGTCTGCTTCCTAGGAAATCCGACCTGCAGCAGTTTGTTCTTGGAGTAGCCAAGAATGTAAATGTTAATGGGAAAATTTTCAGCTGAATTTTGAGCTGGCAGTAAGAACGCCATCATTGGTGGTAGACAACATAAGAGATGTCTTCTGGCACAAAGTAGCAGTACAGGTGTTAAAACTGTCACCATGCTGAGCTGGAAAGATATACACATGCAAGGAATATTGCCATGGGCCAGGTATTTGGGTAATATGGAATCATAAAGAGAATGAAGTTAGATGGATGTGGCTGAGAGTGACTGATGCTTTTGAGAAAGATAATGGAGGGCTGAGGGTAAATATTTAGCAGCATAGAAAGATATTCTCATCTCCTGAGATCCAGAATAGAAAGAGCCGAGGATCAGGCCCAGGATTTACTTATAAGAGCAGTAGAGCTTCTAGACCCAGACAGGGCTAGTCCATCAAGGTTGAGTCCCAGCTGGGAAGAAACGGAACCTGTATTATGGCAGGAGGACATCTGGGTTGATACACTTGAAAATCTTGAGTGTCCAGATTCCCCTGAATCCTTTGGGCTGGCAGAAGTAGCTCCCTGCTCCCCGTTAGAGGCTAGAGTTTCCCCCTTGCTTGTAGACAAGGTGGCAGCCACAACCCTGCAAGGTTACATATGACCTCCCTCTTTACCCACCTTTTGGCTGCCAGATTAAAAAAAAAGATAGAATTAAATCAAAACATACCCTTGCCAGGAAAGTACTGAGCCTATTCAGGGAAGAAAGAAACTATATTTCAGAGAAGCTGTAGGATCTAACCCACAAGTACAGAAGTTGGGAGAGTATGTGTGGGCCTGGACTCTGGGAGTTCTGGATCAAGGAGAGATTGACCATATACACCTGGATGAGGGAGAGTTTATAGGTATGGCAGCACTCACCCTGCCTGGGACCCTAGTAGACAGTGCTAGCACACTTCCAGGTGACTCTTAGAAGGCTAGAGAGAGCTATAACCCACATAAGTGAAGTGGAAATACCAGAGTCACTATGGAAGATACTGAAAGGAGAAACTGAATGACTCAGAGAACTGTGCATACCAGAATGAATAAACTATGTAAAGTTGGTAAATCCACCAGAAGACTGTTGGGCCCACGAGTGGGCTCCGAAAACACTTCATTTGTCACAGCAGTAAGCAACACACTGAAAAAAGACATCATCACAGAGAAGCTGAGTGATGGCTGCTCTCTACAGATCAGAGCTGTTGCTGGGAGATTTGGGCTTCTAATAGCAATAGAGATGATAGGATCTCAGTAACAGAGGCCAGGTGTCAGCATTTAACTGTGAGAAGCAAGGGAGGGGCAATTATCATAGTACATGGCAAGACAGGAAAGCCCAATTTGTATGGCGATGGCATATGTCCCCAGTAGGTCAAATACGCAGGTCTAGTTACCAAGGGGTTTGTGTAGGAGTAGCTCCCTTCTCATCAGTCTCAGTTATTCACTTGGGGCATTCATTTTCACAACCCTGGTTTCTAGAGGCTTAGCAGTGTTAGCTCACGGAGGGGAAAATGCTTCCAGCAGGGACAAAGCAAGAATCCCATTAAACGTGAAGCCCCATCTTTCTCTCTGGTCCCTTCAGGCTCTTGGCAGGAGTAACTGATCCCGATCATCAGAAAGAGGTAGCACTGATGTTACACAGTGGCGCAGGGAAGAATATGTTTGGCACCCAGCTGATCTATTTAAGTGTTTCTTGATGCTTTTTTGCCCAGTTTTGATGGTAAATAGATTAAGTGTAGCAATCGTTGCCTGAGAAGGGCAGAGTGAACAAGAGTTCAGATCCCTCGGATATGAAGGTCTGGGTCACTCCCACCAGGTAAGCCGTCTAAAGCTGCAGAGGTATAGCTGAGACTGAGGGGAGTGACAGTCTATGAAGAAGATGCTGAGCATCTGTTGTGTCCTTGGGACCAGGTGTGGAAGGCAACACATTAGTTTACAGCATTAACCTTCCTCTTTTAAGTTTCTCTAGAAAAAGAGGTCTTTCCTGAAAGACCTGCTTTCAGGAAACCCAGTAAAGGAGTGGATCTGAGCATCAGGAAGCATGGACTGGAGTGGATGCTGTGGTGCCCCAGCCAAATTCTGTCTCCCCACTCCCAGGACCAAAGCACTCCTTACCCCCGCTACTAAGAGTGTGGGTAGCTTTTCCTGTGGCAGCTGCCGGGTAGAGAGGAGCGTGGCTGTCTCCTCTCTCCGCCATGGCGTGTGCTCGCCCACTGATATCGGTGTATTCCGAAAAGGGGGAGTCATCTGGCAAAAATGTCACTTTGCCTGCTGTATTCAAGGCTCCTATTCGACCAGATATTGTGAACTTTGTTCACACCAACTTGCGCAAAAACAACAGACAGCCCTATGCTGTCAGCGAATTAGCAGGTCATCAGACTAGTGCTGAGTCTTGGGGTACTGGCAGAGCTGTGGCTCGAATTCCCAGAGTTCGAGGTGGTGGGACTCACCGTTCTGGCCAGGGTGCTTTTGGAAATATGTGTCGTGGAGGCCGAATGTTTGCACCGACCAAAACCTGGCGCCGTTGGCATCGTAGAGTGAACACAACCCAAAAACGATATGCCATCTGTTCTGCCCTGGCTGCCTCAGCCTTACCAGCACTGGTCATGTCTAAAGGTCATCGTATCGAGGAAGTTCCTGAACTTCCTGTGGTAGTCGAAGATAAAGTTGAAGGCTACAAGAAGACCAAGGAGGCTGTTTTGCTTCTTAAGAAACTTAAAGCCTGGAATGATATCAAAAAGGTCTATGCCTCTCAGCGAATGAGAGCTGGCAAGGGCAAAATGAGAAACCGTCGCCGTATCCAGCGCAGAGGCCCCTGCATCATCTACAATGAAGATAATGGTATCATCAAGGCCTTCAGAAACATCCCTGGAATTACTCTGCTTAATGTAAGCAAACTGAACATTTTGAAGCTTGCTCCTGGTGGGCATGTGGGACGTTTCTGCATTTGGACCGAAAGTGCTTTCCGGAAGTTAGATGAATTGTATGGCACTTGGCGTAAAGCTGCTTCCCTCAAGAGTAACTACAATCTCCCCATGCACAAGATGATCAATACAGATCTCAGCAGAATCTTGAAAAGCCCAGAGATCCAAAGAGCCCTTCGAGCACCACGCAAGAAGATTCATCGCAGAGTCCTAAAGAAGAACCCACTGAAAAACCTGAGAATCATGTTGAAGCTGAACCCATACGCAAAGACCATGCGCCGGAACACCATTCTTCGCCAGGCCAGGAATCACAAGCTCCGGGTGGATAAGGCGGCCGCGGCAGCAGCAGCACGAGAAGCCAAATCAGATGAGAAGGGAGTTGCAGGCAAGAAGCCTGTTGTAGTAGGTAAGAAAGGAAAGAAGGCTGCTGTTGGTGTTAAGAAGCAGAAGAAGCCTCCAGTAGGAAAAAAGGCAGCAGCAGCCAAGAAACCAGCCCTTGAAAAGAAGCCAGCAGAAAAGAAACCCACTACAGAGGAAAAGAAGCCTGCTGCATAAACTCTTAAATTTGGTTATTCCATAAAGGTCAAATCATTTTGGACAGCTTCTTCTGAATAAAGACCTGATCGAACAGGCAGAGAAAAAAAAAAAAAAAAGAGTGTGGGTAATTGACAGGGTATGGCTGAGTCCAGTCCCAGAGACTGCCCTCAGCTGAAGAGAGTGGCCTTGCTCAATGCCAACACCTTCCTTAAGGACATCCCTGAGCCTAATGGGTCATTGCTGCGCAGGCATAAAGGCTCAGCCCCATTGCCCCAGTGAAGAACAATGCTTCAGGGCTGTTCAAATGCCAGGGCTCTCCGTGGAATGGGATGAGGGCTTTTTTGTGACCACATCACAGCCCAAATTCACCTGTGCCCAATCCTATTCCTTTGCTTCCTCTGCAGCTCCCAGTTCTGAGAGCTCTCCCCAGAGTTTTTGGCATGCTAATCTTCTACTCAGAGTCTATTTTCCAGAGAACAGGGAGGCAACACAAAGCAACCCTCAGTTCCAAACCACAATAAATCCCAAGCTGAATAATCAAAAAATATGTAATGTTTGTATGTGTATATATTAATATATATGTGGATATATACATATATAGGCAAATCATGGCACAACTTCAGAAAATCCAAAAAGATATTTAGAGATGGGGAGAAGGTGAAGATAATGTCAGAAAGACAGAACTTTTCTCAAAAGAGCAGCAATTTTTCTGAGGGTTGACTTCTTTAGAGAAAATACTGAAGCCAGAAAAGGGTGAAATAATATGGTCAATGCACTGACATAAAATAACCTAGAATCTCATACTCAGGAAAAGTACCAGTCAAGAATAAGGGCAAAATACAGAAAATTTCAGGAAAAAAAAATGCAGTAAGTTTACAAACAGCAGACACTTAATAAAATGTTTGTTAAGGAATATGCCTTAGACAGAATGGATGGAGGGTGCAAGGACAGATGGTGAATGTATATTTTGGTACATTTGCAGATAAAGCTAAGAAAAATTTATGAAATAATAATAATGTTTAATGTCTTTTGGGGTCAAAGAGCCTAGAATAGCTAAACGTAGCATGCGAATTTAGAAGAGTGTGAGATCAGATTTAAGGCATCCTGAAGTCATGGTATATTTGGAGAAAAAAATACTATTTAAACTTTGTTTAAAAGAATGACATAGCAGTTTAATTACTTAATTTCAAACATGTGGGGGGAGAATTAGGCTAGGGAAGAGATAAAAGGCCATCAATCCAAAGGAGGTAGGAAGGGTGAGTGTAAAACAGGAAAGGCAGAATGAATAGAAATGATAAATAGAAAAAAGAGAGTAGAAATAAATCCAAACAAGTCAGTAATCAAAATGAAGGGAAAAAAAAAATCTGGGCATGGTGGTGCACCCCTGTAATTCCACCTACTTGGGAGGCTGAGGTGGGAGAATTGCTGTAGCTCAGGAATTCAAGACCAGCCTGGGAAATATAGCAAGACTCCCATCTTGAAAGAAAAAGAAAGCAAGAAAGCAAGAAGGAAGGAAGGAAGGAAGGAAAGGATGGATGGAGGAAGGAAAGGAGGGACGGAGGTAAGAAGGAGGGGGAAGAAAGGAAGAAAGAAAAGGAGGGAAGAAAGTCAGAAGGAAAGAAAGAGAAAGGAGGGAAGGCAGGTAGGAGAGAAGGAAGGAAAGAAGGAAGGGGAAGGAAAAAAGAAAGAGAAAAGAAAGGAAATTTAAAAAGGAAATAAGGAAGAAAGATAAAGAGATGAGACAGAAAGAAACGAAAGCAAGGAAGAAAAAGAAGGAAATGGATTAAGAGTCCTGCTAAAGCGCAAAGCCCTTCAGACTGCATAGAAACAAACTCCAGCTATGTTCTTTCTACAAGAGACTAAATAAAACAAATGAACAAAAAAAGTTTGAATGTCAAAGCCTCGAAAAAATATGCCAGGAAAATATTAACCAGAAGAAAGCAGCAGACCTACAAAACAAAACAGACTTTGAGGAAAAAAGCATTTAAAAAGATAAAGAGAATCACTGCATAATGCTAAGAGGTTCAGTTTGTTAGGAACATAACAATAAAAAAACTTATGTTTATCTACTAGTATAGCTTCAAAACATATACACAAAAACCGTTGGGTCTATGAAGAGGCATTAACAAATCCTTCACTATCTTAAGAGTGCTTTCTTGGTTATTGGTAGATCAGGTAGAAAACCATATTGGCAAGGATACTTGAGATTTGAACAGCATGATTTAAAAGCTCTCAGGACCTTGCCTTGGTTTATCACCTCCCCCAGGTCTCCACTTCACCCCATGTATACTCCCATCGCTCTTGTCCTGACGTTTTCATTTGCGCATCTCGGGGTAGTCCTTGATTTGTGTCTGTACCACCAGTTTTATTATCTGCCTCTGGTTTGTGGCTTTACTCATACTCTCAATTTTGCCTTCATAGTTTCTTGAGCAACATTTTTATCTTCCAGTATCTTAGCCAAAGAGAAGCCTAAGCAGGGCTAGGCTTTAACCCCCTCGTCTTCCTCATGCTATACAAGGAGCCAGGGACAGGCTTAGACATCCATATAAGCGTTAGTGCCTGGCACATGTTAGGTATGTGCTCGTAAATGAATGTAGAACAAAAGCAATAAATATTAACTTATTTGAAGGATTTTTCTCCCAGCATCATTTAGTTCTAGACCAAAGTGCTTAGTCATATCAGACCCGAATCCCTAAATGCAGACAGCTTTATCAGTCTTCATTCTTCCAGCCCTGCATCCCTACACATTCCAGGTCTTTATCTTTCTTCTTTAGTCCCTATCTTCTACCACTCAGTGCCAATCACAGAATGTGAGAGGCTGGGGATGGTTATTCCAGTACAGCTCATGGCAGAGACAGCAGTGGTATATGGAAAAGGCCCATATCTACCTCATATTCAGCACCCTCCTCACTGACAGCCTTCTTAGAAAATGAGAATTCATCTGGCGATAAATAACAAGGGCTACAGAGCTGTTCCTACTCTTTGACCCAGTAATTCCACTTCTGGGAATTTTCCTAAGGAAATAACTTAAGGGGAAAAAAATTCATCTATCTAAAGATGTTCATAGCAGTTCAATTCATAAGAAAAGAAAACTGGAAACAATCCAAATTCCCAATAATGGGGAAATGGCAGAGCAGACTGTGACACATTATCACAGTGGAATACACTATAGCTATTACAAAGGACAATTATACTTACTAGACCAGTTCTTGGAAGTGTACTTGTGAAGTTACATTCTGAGAGAGCAGCATACTTGAGAACTCACCATTTATAGTCTATTGCATATAAGACCATTTATAGTCTATTGCATGTAAGACCATTTATAGTCTATTGCATGTAGAAACCTGGTTCTAAGGATGAGGAAACTGAGGTTCAAGGTGTTCCATGTCCTGCCTGGAGAGAAATTGGAATTCGAGACTAGATCTCCCTGATCCCAGCATCCATGTCCTCCTATACATGTAGCTCGCAGCTGTGTCTAATTTTCCAGCAAAGTAGAAAGGGAACAGAGAGTGATCCAAGCAGATTAGAGATTTTGTTTTGTTTTGTTTTGTTTTTGTCTTTTTTGAAATGGAATCTTGCTCTGTCACCAGGCTGGAGTGCAATGGTGCAATCTTGGCTTACAGCAGCCTCTGCCTCCTGAGTTCAAGTGATTCTTCTGCCTCAGCCTCCCGAGTAGCTGGGACTATAGGCACACACCACCATGCCCAGCTAATTTTTGTGCTTTTAGTAGAGACAGGATTTCACCGTGTTGGCCAGGATGGTCTCAATCTCTTGATCTCGCGATCCGCCTGCCTCAGCCTCCCAAAGTGCTGGGATTACAGGTGTGAGCTTCTGTGACCTGCATCAAGTTTATTTTTAATTGTCTTAATAATGAGAAATATTTATACTTAAAAAATAAAAGAGGAATGAAACAGATCTGTCTCATGAAGATCAAGCCCAACCATAACTTGATCCAAGGGTCTGTGCCATGTAGACACCCACATTAACTATCTCTCCATTATGTACCCGAATAACCTGAGGGTCTTGTTCAGTGCACACACTCCTTCCCTGGACCCCTGCCCTGCATGGAACTTTATGTCTATGACATAGTGAGCTACTGCTCATGGTAGAAATATGGATATTTATTTTTGGTTTGTTTGGAGCCAGAAAGATTGAAAATCACTGGTTAAAGCATTGTCCTCAAAAGGTCCCTGTGAACCCAGGAGCTTGTGACACAGATGAGAACAATGAACATTTTCCAGTTTTCAACATATGACTTGATATGGACACATTGGGTAAAACGGAGGATGCATGGGTTTTGTGTGAATTTTGGAGTAAGAGTGATTTATGTTCAAGTCTTGGCCCAATTGTAATTGTGGGTAAGATCTATTTTAAACACACACAGACACGCACACATACACACACACATACACACACACACACACACACACACACACACACTTGCCCTTAGAAACTATTAAAACAGCATGTCTACCTTTCCCTTTACCCTGATATTGAATTTTGCGACTGAGAAAATGTCCTGTTTCTTGGGTTAATGATGTCTCAGTGAAAGATAAGAATTAGAAATACTTTGTTTCTAAAGATCTTCTGTTCTTTGGCTGATGCCTGCATTTCTGTTCCTTGTCCTTTTCTAGTACGTTCACCAACCAAAGTTGCAATGGCAGGAGCCCTTCTGACTTCCCCCAGGGCCACCTGCGCCTGCCTGTGGAAGTCTGTAGAGCTTATATCCTGTTTGGGAGAGGCAAACAATAATCTGGAAGTCAGTCCAGATAGTAACTTCCCCATTTCCTCCTTAATTACTCCTCATTAGAGAAGCAATTGGATCACATGTTTGGATTGACCGATGAATAAAAGGCAAGGGGCCACTTCGAGATATTTTCAGTCTTAAAGAAACTGTAAAACCAACCCAGACACAGCAATGGCAGGGACTCCAGGCTCCAAGGTAGTAAGTCCAGAGGACACCGTGGCATCAGTGCATAAGCTTCAGAGTCGTGCTTCTTGGCTGTTCTTCAGAGTCAGCAGTTGTTCTCTCAATGACTTTGCAGAAGTGGCAAGATGAGGTTGGTGGGGAAAAACAAGTGCCATGGGTTTCTAAGAGTCTTGCTGTCAGCTGATCCACCTGCCCTGCTAGGTTCTTGCTGCTGTGACCACATCGTTCTAGCTAAAAGTAATATTGCCTGGGCACAGTGGCTCATGCTTGTAATCTCAGCACTTTGGGAGGCCAAGGCAGGTAGATCACGAGGTCAGGAGATCGAGACTATCCTGGCCAACATGGTGAAACCCCATCTATACTAAAAATAAAAAAAATTAGCTGGTCATGGTGGCGCATGCCTGTAGTCCCAGTTACTTAGGAGGCTGAGACAGGAGAATCACTTAAACCAAGACCACAGTGAGCCAAGAGGCTGCACTGAGCTGAGATCCAGCCTGGGTGACAGAACAAGACTCAAATAATAATAATAATAATAATAAGAAGAAGAAGAAGAAGAATACTTTCCTTCATATTTTATGGTAGATAGTTGGGACTTTTACTTTGCTGTTGGAAATACACAGAAAGGAAACAATAACCCCAGGGGTGAGGAGTGGGAAGGATAATTCAAGATGTTAAAGTCAGAACTGGGTCAGTGGGCAGGAATTAGAAGAGGAAGCTTGTGCTCTACATTCGTCTAAGAGCCACCAGCAAATAGAGTGTTTATTTGCAGTATGACTTTGAGAAAAACTTAACCTTTCTGACTTTGAGGTTCCTTATCTGTAGAATGGGCTAATCTTTCCCATGATGCAGAGTTGTTATAAATATCAGAGAAAATGTGTCCAACATACCTGGCTATTAGTAGCGCAGAGTGGCCTCAATATGGAAATAGCATCTGATTGGAATGAAGGGTCCCGCCCTCCGTGTGCCCTGAACACATACACAGTATAACTACAACCATGCACTATCCCACCATATCTTCATGACATGCCATCTCTCCCACTGGCGTGTAAACTGTGAGGAGAGACTGAGTCAGCTTCATCCCTGTGTCCTCAGGGTGTAGCCAGTACCTGGCACCATGTCAGGCTCAGAGTGGATACTTTTGTACTTCGAAGTTGTGAATTAGTATTTGGATGATGAAAACACCTCATTCTTTCTCTTTTTCATCTGCATTTGCCTCTTTTGTTTTTTAAACATAAAGGAATTTGAACCAAATAGGCTTTTTCTGATAGATTGGGATAGGCTGTGTTTCAGTAACAGCCCACTCTGAAATCTCAGTGGCTTAACAAAAGTTTGTTTCTGACTCATGCAAAGTCCCCTGTGGTTATGGCGACTCTCCAGGACAGCTGTTTTCCATACAGTGGCTCAGAAGCCCCAGGCGCCTTTGATTCAGTGGCTCCATCATCTCAGCACAAGGCAAGGCAAGAGCCCATGGAGAGCTGCACCCCGCAGGCTTTGCTTCAGCCAGAAGTGCTACCCGTCACTTCCCCTGCAGAGCCCCTTGGCCAGATGTGGTCACGTGGCCACATCGAACTGCAAGACTCCTGAGAAGAGTAGTTTTTCGTGTGCCCAGGACAGAGAGGAGAACCTGGGGTGTCCTAATCATGCCCAGCATAAGGGCTCAAGCTAAAATGCAAAACGGCCCAAAGCGAAAATGGAAAAATACCCACATTTTTTGTTCCTTTTATGAAACAAATTTACTTATTTATCCAATGAATATTTGTTGAAAACCTCCAGGGTACCAAGAATTGCTGTAAGTACTGGGGCATAGTGGTGAATAAAAAAAGGTCCCTGATATCATGGGCTTATATTCTGTTTGGGAGAGGCAAACAATAAATAGGTATATAAACTCTCAGATGGTTATATGTGCTTTGAAGAAAAATAGTAAAATAAGATAAAAGCATAGAAAAGGAGAAAGGAAGTTGCTATTTTGGATATGGTGACAGAGAAAGTCCTTGCTGATAAGAGACTTGATGAAGTAAGACATGACATGCCAGTACACTGGGTAGAGGAGAGGAAGCATTGTTACAGTCAAAGGGAAGACTCAGTGCAATGATTAGTTCATTCATTCATCAAACATTTATTGACCTCTTAACACTGTGACAGACATTCTCTAATAGAGTTGGTGATACGAATGTGAATAAAACTCAGACAGCAGCCTCCAGAAGTCCACAGTTCAGAAAGGGAGATATACATGCAAGCAAATATGTACACTGAGTCATAAGGAGTCAGATGGGACACAGAAGAAAGGGTGAAGTTTCCATTTGGTTGAAGAGAGTCAATGAAGATGTTATGCAGGAGGTGACTTAGTAGTCTAAATTAGAAATTATGAAAGTGGCAATTAAGATAAAAAATGTCATATGCATTATCTTTTGCTTTATAACACGATACCCCAAATTGCAGCTTAAACTATATTTTTTTGTTTCTCATAATTCTGTGGATTGGCTGGGCTCTGCTAGACAGTTCTTCTGGCACATCTTATATTAACCAGGTCACTCATAAGGATACACTCAGCTAGGAGTCTGGCAGGGCTGAATATCCAAGATGGCTTTATTCTCATGTCTGGTGCCTCACTGGGGGTGGCTAGAACATCTGGAGATGACTAGGTCTCTCTCTCTCTCTCTCTCTCTCTCTCTCCCCCTATGTGAGGTCTCTCATCTAGACTAACTTGAACTTCTTTACATGGTAGCTAGATCCTAAGAGAATGAACAAAGGCTACAAGGTCTCTTAAGAACTGGAAGTCGGCTGGGCATGGTGGCTCATGCCTGTAATCCCAGCACTTTGGGAGGCTAAGACGTATGCATCACCTGAGGTCAGGAGTTTGCAGCCAGCCTGACCAACATGGAAAAATCCCATCTGTGCTAAAAATACAAATGTAGCTGGGTGTGGTGGTACATGCCTGTAATCCCAGCTACTCAGGAGGCTGAGGCAGGAGAATCGCTTGAACCTTGGAGGTGGAGGTTGTGGTGAGTGGAGATTGTGCCATTGCACTCCAGCCTGGGCAGCAAGAATGAAACTCTGTCTCAAAAACAAACAAATAAAACAAAACAAAAAAAACCCTGGAAGTCACAGGATCATTTCCACTGCATTTTATTGGTCAAAGCCAATCAAAAAGGCAGCCCAAGGCTGGGAGCAGTGGCTCATGCCAGTAATCCTAGCACTTTGGGAGGCTGAGGTAGGAGGATCGCTTGAGCCCAAGAATCTGAGACCAGCCTAAGCAAGATGGTGAGACCCTGTCTCTATGAAAAACAAAACAAAACACAAAAAGCAGGCATGGTGGTATCCTAGCTACTTGGGAGGCTGAGGCAAGAGGATCCCTTGAGCTCAGGAGTTTGAGGTTGCAGTGAGATTCGAGAGGAGGGGAAACAGACTGAACCTCCAAGCCTGTCGGACTGGGAGGAATTTTTGGAGGCCACGTTTTCGTATGATCTATTAATACCTTGAACATTAATGGCACAGTAAAGCAGGTATGTCTATGTGCTTTCATGCTACCTATTCCCCACTGTATGAGCCTGTGCAGAAATTACTAATTGGTTTCAGCACACTTACCACTGAGTCTAGGCTCTTTCTCAACTTAGTACCTCAGGTAGATTGTCCAGAGTTGGGGCAAGGGATGGAACTCATTTACCATCCCAACCAGAAAGGAATATAGCAACCGCCAAAATTGTATCTGTGGTATGATTATACTGACTATATCTTTCTGCAAATGAAGGAGGATAGGACAAGTAATAAGATTGTGAGTCAAGCTTTTTGTTATATTTTTGTAATAAATAGGTAGTTTAAAATGCCGAGGGGATGTAAACATTTTTAAAAAAAGGTATTATAGGGCAAAGATAGAAAAAAGATTTAAAAAGTTCTCAACAAGGGGATTGGGTGAAGCAAGCATGGCTGACCCAGAGAGAAAGGAATTTGGAGGGACCCAGGAAGGGGAGCAGGTGACACAGCTCGTCAAGGGGTTCTGGAATGAGCAACTTTGGTATGAACTCAGGAAATAGTACTTGGTTTCCAGCCAGAATGAGCTTGGCACTCCCAAGCTCTGAGGTTTGGGTAACTAGTCTAGCTGAGCTTAGAGATATAACAGATTGGAAGGCAGAGGCAGCTTTATGTGTCCAACTGTGCTAGCTGAATTCTACAGCAGGGTTCAGTGCCTGCATTTGACCTGTTTCCATGGGGTTGGAATCCCCAGATGTGTCATAATGTTTTAAAATCAATTTTGTGCTCTAAACTGCTGAGAGTGTTGTATTTTGGGCACCTCATCGTAAAAGAAGGTTATAGAGGTTAGGGCTGCACCTGTAGGGACAGAGGCAAAGAAGAAATCTATGTTATTGCTTTTGGTGGTGGTGGCAGCTGAATTAACTAAGCTCCAAAGCAAGGGGCAAGGCGTCTTCTGAGAGACTGGACATATGGCATCTCTTGACCCTTAAGATTATAGATTATTTTAGCCCTACCTCTTCTGCAAAGCAAAATCCTCATGTAGAGGGACTGTGTGTAATTTAAGGCAAAATGTCTTTCTCTTTCCCCCAGCCAGGAGTGATGTGGTGGAAAGCACGTTAGATTTGGACTCACAAGGGGGATTACCTAAACAGCGGCTGTAGTGCAGGGTGGGTTCTGGTGTCATCTGGACCTGGACTTGAAGCCAGACTCTGCCATTTCCCAGCTGGATAACTGACATGACTTAGTTGACAAGTTTGTAAAGTGGTGGTAATGACACCTACTTTTCAGAGTCGTTGTGAAGATAAATATCTTCAAAGCACTAGTGATAAAGGAGCAGCATTTGCAGAGCTCTTGTCGTCTGGTGCTGTCTCTCATCATTTTATTAGTGCTTATCAGACTGCAGGCCTTCAAATGAATGAGTTTCTTTTGTAACTAAAGCATTTGAATTTGGCTGGAACTTAGAGGAAGCTAATCCAGTTGCCAAATGGTCTCAGAAGCAGTGGTTCAGATCCTCTCCCTAACAAGCAGAGAGAGATGCTTTTGTGGGGAGGCTTCAGATCAGACTATCTGTGAGGTCAGGTCACTGTAGGTCTGGAATTCAGGGAAAAACTGTTCCCCAGATAAAACAGAAAATCGCATTTCCTGACATCTCAGCCACCATCTGGGTTTCTTTCTACGTCAAGTACCATATTTTGGCTACTGTACCCTGTTAAAACATTTACCATAAACTCTCCCTCAGGATACTTCAAGGACCCGCCCCGTAAAACTTCCTAACCAGAAAAATTCCTTGGGAATACAAGGGATGGTCATGGATTAGGAGAGGGATCGAAACACTTCCATTCTTCATATTGCAAACTTTCTCTGGTGGGGCCTTCACGGGAATGTTTTATGGGAGATTCCTTCTTCTGTTTTATTATCAGTGTAATGTCACTTAACTCCAAAATATTTCCCTATTTCCATCTGCTATAGTGTTTGTCTGGTCCCTGTCTGGGCAAGGCTCAGGGCTTAGTTCAGATTCCCTCCTAAACATTCTGGAAATGCTCCCTGTGTGTCTCGTTTCAGGGTATTTGCCATTAAGTTTCAGTCTTACTGCTGCTCATGTGCTCTGGTGGCAGAGAGAAGCTGGGGGCTTATCACATTCAAGCAAGTACTGAGAGCCTACTGCAAGCCAGGCACTGTGCTAGACAGTGGGGTGTGGAAAGCCATGAGACAGACTCAGCCCCGGGGTGTTCACAGTCTGACCAAGGGCCTTTCCTGTTCTCAGAAAGGGGGTAACCTATCATGTGTAGTGTACCTTATTGGTCTACTGACAGTCTTTGACATGGAATGAATTACTCCACAACAACTCAGAACTTTGGCATTTTGGCCTCACCTGCCATATTTAGTTGAGATAATGCTAGATGTTGCAATAAACCCTGTAAAAGTCGAATGGATCAACAGAGTAGTTCATTTCTTGCTCACATTAAGCCCAAATGCCTGTTTCCAATTGCCAAGCTGCTCTTCTCCAAGCAGAGATGCGGAGGCTCAATGATTGAAGGAGCCCCTGTTTTTCCCAGTTGCTAAAAAGTGGTTAAAGAAGGTATCTCACTTCTGGAACACTCCAGCCCAGAAGCAACAGGCATCGCTTCTGTTCACCTTCCACTGGTGAGAATAAGTTACATGGGTACACCAAGATGCAAGGGGCAAGAGAGACCTTGGCCTAGCAGTCCCTTTCTGGCGACATCTCTCCACTGTGGAAGGGGAACGTAAACCTCAGCTGGACAGCTAGCTGTCTTTATCACATCCGCCCACCCCATCCATTGGTAGGTAAAAAACTGTGATTACTTCCCCCACTGATTTGCTTGTCTGGCTCCTTTTTATATCTCTGGTCATGTATCTTACTCAATGATCTTCTAATTTTCTTTCTAGTATGTGGTGATTAAAAGAACACTGAGCTAGAATCAGAAGACCTGGGTTCTGGAATTATTCACACTTCCTCACAGGATGATCTTGAGCTAGTCATTTTCCCTCATATGTATTTTTCCTTATCTGCAAAATAAAGACATTAATAGCTACTATACAAGGATGTTAGGAAGATGAAATGTGATTCACACCCGAAGTACGTAGTACAGTGCCTGACAAATAAGAGAAACTCGACATATATTTAGTTATTAACAGTGAATGATGAAAGAAACTTTTATCAGTCATTATCCCATCACCTTCCGCTGGTCCCTGTGGCTGTGTGTCTTTTTTATTCTTATTTTATTTTATTCTTTAAAGATGGGGCTTCACTGGGATAGCCAGGCTGGTCTTGAACTCCTGACCTGTGGTGATCCACCCACCTCAGCCTCCTAAAGTGCTAGGATTATAGGCATGAGCCACCGCGCCTGGCGTGGCTGTGTGTCTTAGCATTATTTAGATATACAGGGGCATCGGGAGGTGATGGGAGGCGAACTGGAGTTTTCCAGCTACTCAGTAAAGTCACTCAAGACAAAAACTGTGTGTGAGCTCCCTTTTATAGGTCCCCCTTCACATGGAGGGGATGCCTAGTAAACCGGTGAGTGCATTTTGTTGAAACATGGATGAGTGATTACACCATTGCCTCCAAGGGGCTGAATACTGAGGCAGCCACAGTTATGGCTGCACACCAGAGCTGGGGCTGCCTCATCTCCAAGAATCACACTGTGTTTGTTCTTCTGGTTCCCGGGTAAAAGGCAACGTTTCTAAGGTGGGAAGGTCAGTCCTGGTCCTTTCCTGACTGAAAATGTGATAGGACCCTTCTGTTCACCAGGCAGATGGCTTCTGGCCTCTGAGCTGACCTCAGCAGTGCCGTTGCCCACTTGGATATTCAAAGCAGTAAGTCCTAGCAAACCATAGGCAACTGCACTTGGGCTTGAGTTTGATATTCAGGTCCTGAATGAATGGGCCACTAACTTAACAGGGCTGAGTGGTCAAGTGAAAAGAGCAGGGGCTTTGCAGTTCAACAGCGCTGGCTTCAATTCTGGGCTTGGCAGGGAGGCTTTAGGCGACTTCTTCAGCCATCACAAGACTCAGTTTCTTTGTCTGCAAAATGAGCACCACCAGCCCACCACCCTCTCTTCCTTTCTCCTTCCCATACAGGGTTGCTGAGAAGCAGATTCATATAAAGATTGAGAGGTTACGCTCAGGAGGCAGACTCCTGGCTCATGTGACTGTGGCAAATTACCTAACCTTTCTTTGCCTCAAATTCCCCATATGTAAAATGGGACAATAATACTTCCTATTGTATGTGCTTGTGAGTTAGTTTAATGTGAAATGCCTGGATTAGTGCCTGGCAATTAATAATAAGCAATCATCTGTAATAAGTAATTAATAGCTATTATTTTAAAATCATTTATTTTGTTTTTTAATTGACAAGTAATTATTGTACATATTCATGGAGTACATAGTGATGTTTTGATACATATAATGTGTTGTGATTAGGTCAGGGTAATTAGCATAGATATCATCTCAAACATTTATCATCTTGTAATGTTTCGAATATTCTATATCCTCCTAGCTATGTGAAACTAAATATATTATTGTTAACTATAGTCTTCCTACAGTTGAATAGAACACTAGAGTGTATTCCTCCTACATAGCTATAATTTTGTATCCTTTAACAAATCTTGGCCAGGCATGGTGGCTCATGCCTGCACTTTGGGAGGCCGAAGTGGAAGGATTGCTTGAGCCCAGAAGTTCAAGACCAGCCTAAGATAACATAAGAAGACAACGTAAGAAGATCTTATATCCAGAAATAGAATTTTTAAAATTAGCTGAGTGTAGTAGCACATGCCTGTAGTCCGAGCTACTTGGAAGGCTGAGATGGGAGGATTGCTGGAGCCTGGGAGGTCAAGGGTATAGTGAGCTGTGACTGTGCCACTGCACCCCAGCCTAGGAGACAGAGCAAGACTCTGTCTCAAAACAAAAGCAAAAACAAAAATAAATCCCCTCCCTCCCTCTCCCCTACCCTTTTCAGCCTTAGTATCTTCTGTCTACTTTTTACTTCTCTGAGGTCAACTTTTTTTAGCTTCCACATATGAATAAGAACATGTGGTGTTTTCTACTGGCTTATTTCACATAACATAGTGTCCTCCAGTTTCATCCACATTGCCTGGAATGACAGGATCTCATTCTTTTTTATGGCTGAATGGTATTCCATTGTGCGTATGTACCACGTGTTCTTTATCCATTCATCTCTTGTTGGGCATCTAGATTGATTCCATATCTTGTATTGTGAATAGTACTGCAATAAACATGGGGGGTGCAGATGTCTCTTAATTGCTCTTATTAGAATTATGATTACTATTAGGAGAATTCCATGAATGTAGCATTGTTTGATAACTCTGAAGTCACAACCCTTAGATTTTATTACTAAAACAAGAGGCCTTCCCTGGTCCCCACTCAGTCATGCTGCTGCTCCACCCCTATTTTCTCATCTCTTGGCAACTGTGGGAAATTTCTCAGCACCAGTGGGGGCACTTGCTTGACTTTTATGATTCTCTTTGCTGTGGCTGAGAGCTGGTGGGCTTCTCTGCATCTGGGCCTGTGTGCTGGTGTATTCTATCCTACAGTATTTAGAATACGTGTTCCCTTCAGTACAACTCATTGCACTCACTGAAGCATTTCTGAGTGTTTATACTGTCCCTGGAGTAAGAGGGAACTGGCCCCAAGCCAACACCACAGATTGCAGAGGGAAAACTGGGGTGCCGGGATCTCTTTTAGTGTGAACTGTCTTCTGATACCCTGCTCTGGGAAACTGAGGGACATGGGGTTAGAGGAGGGAAACACATGGAGGTTAAGAGGGTGGGGCTTAGGATCCGACAAATCTGCATTTGAATCTGTTTCAACTTTCCATAGTTGAGTTATATTGGCTCATTGACTTCACCCTTCTGAGCCTCAATTTCTTAATCTATAAACTGGGCATAATAATACCTATTCCAAAGTGGTGTTCTGGATCAGATGATTCAGTAGCTGGCATGTAGCAAGTTTTCAACTAAAGCCAGTCGGCTATGAGTCAGCAAAACCAGGTCCTATGAAATCAGCTACAAATGTTCTGCAAAGCACCAGGCAAGACACTTAACAACTCGGGGTCTTCATTGTCTTTATCCACAAAGTACACATGGTGGCTTTATACCATGCCAGTTTACCTAAGCTGGAATGGTGTTTCCCAGAATTCCTTTTCCTGTGTGGGATCTGATTTTAGAGTTGGCCACAACACAAATCTGTGCTGGTTCTGGAAGGCGGAAGTAAAGCAGCAGCCATTTTTCTGCTGTGGTAGGCACTGGGCAGCACACACACTGTTGCTAATCTGCTTGCTCAGCTTGGTGTGGGGCTGCCCAGGTCCCACAGCTCCTTCAGCTCCTGCAAGATCCTTTAGCTTTCTCAAGTCTCGTGCCAGGGTGTGTGCAGTTGCATGCTGTATTAGTCAGCATTCCCTAGGGGGACAGAACTAATGGGATGTATGTGTGTGTGTGTGTGTGTGTGTGTGTGTGTGTGTATGTATACACACACACACATACACATATATGTATATATGTATATACACACACACATATACACACACATATACATCATATATGTATTTTATATATATATATATGAATTATACTAAGTATTAAGTCACATGATCATAAGGTCCCACAATAGGCCGTCGGCAAGCTGAGGAGCAAGGAGAGTCAGTCTGAGTCCCACAGCTGGAGAACTTGGAGTCTGACGTTCGAGGACTGGAAGCATCCAGCACAGGAAAAAGATGTCGGCTACGAGTCTAGACCAGTCTTGTCCTCACATTTTTCTCCCGGTCTTATATTCTAGCCATGCTGGCAGCTGATTAGATGGTGCTCACCCAGATTAAGGGTGGGTCTGCCTTCCCCAGCCCACTGACTCAAATGTTAATCTCCTTTGGCAACACCCTCACAGACACACCCAGGATCAATACTTTGCATCCTTCAATCAAGTTGATACTCAGTGTTAACCATCACACGTGCAAAGGGCACAGCTTCTCCTGCAGGTCCTGCACAACACCAAAGGTGGAGGACACAGTAGACAGATGTCTTCCAGTTTACCTTCCTTATTTTCCACATAGGTTCCAGTTCATTCTTGGTCTCCATCGCTTCATGTCCAGCTGTGCTTTCTGACTTCCAGCATGGCTGACCTGTATGAACTTGAGGCACAACACCTGACACAGACACTTCAGCAGCCAATGCAATTGTGTAAGATCTAATGTCTAGAACACATCCCGTATTCTATGTCAGTTAAAACTCTAACAGATGCAGTGGGGCTAGCAGCAGCAACCTCACAAGGTTACTTGAAGGATCAGATGGGATAATGGATGAAAAAGTTCTTTGAAAAGTATAATGTGTTTTAGGTGTGCCTCTTTAAAAAAGTCGCATATGGAAAAATGTATTAATGAAATTCAAAAGGATAATTCTTTCAGATATTTTAATAACAAAACAAAACTGCAGGCAGAACTCCTGGTCTTCCTAAGCCCTGCTCCACTGTCTTCTCTCCAGTATCTGAAGCCACGTTCCTAGACAGACTTTGACACCATTCTCTCCTACACACTCCTGCTCATATACCGAGCTTATTCACGTCTCATTGCCTACACTGCTAACACCCTGGTGCAAGCCACCATGCCCCTTCTCAGGATTATGGCAGCAGTCTTCTCCCTGGCTCCTTGCTTCCACTTTTGCCCCAAGTTATCTGGTAAAAACCTGAGTTAGATTATCTCATTCTCTGCTCAAAGCTCCCAGTGGCTCCTCTTCCCTCTTGGAGGAAAATCCAGATTCTCTCAATGACATGACAGGCGCTTGGCTCTTCCTGCATCTGTCATCTCTCTTCCTACCAGCTTTTCCCTCGCTCACTCGGCTCACCAGACTGGCTTCCTTGCTGCCCTTCAGATATGCCAAGAGTGTGCCATTTCTTAAAACCCTTTTTCCTGTTTTTCAGAGAGAAGGAATCAGACCCTGACATGATGACTCTCAGATGTGACTGTTGGCTTAGACACATCTGGGAGCTTGTTTGCCACCCATACACAGGCATGTGCCAGTAAACTATATGACCACAGACCAAAGGTGGATGTCATTCTGGAAAATACTTTTTACCAGGAGTGAAATGTGAAGCGAGGTTGCTGTTAGTCTTATGGCTAACAGTGACAATTTAGATTTTATTTATTACTGTCCACAACAGTTTGCATCTCTATAGCTATCCAGGGTTTTCAAAATGCTTTCATGTCTATTATTTGCTTTGATCCTCACAGCAGCACTAACAGTTGGGTATTATTTTCCCCTTTTTTACAGATAGGAAAACTAAGGCTCAGAGGAATCAATGAACTCCAGAGTCAAAGAGGTAGTGGTTGACAAGATTAACTTTCAGGCAGATTTGCTGATTCAAGGCTCTGTACTTTCTGTGCTACAATTAGGAGCTTGCTAGGAGAATCTTATGCATAAGTAGGGTCAGGTGCAATGCGAAGAGAGTTATTCTTGCCATTGCCACTGCATATGATTCAAAATGCTCCCAGCGTGCCAAAACTTTTGAAATTTTTTGCTTTCTTTTCAGTGCAAATATTCTTGGGATTTGTGTGCAGAGTCAACCAGTTTGCTTTCCTCCTGTGGTACCACCACAGCAGAAATGGCCTTTTTAAAATTAATTCACCAGGTGTGGTGGTGAGCCTGTAATCCCAGCTATTCAGGAGGCTGAGGCAGAATTACTTGAACCCAGGAAGGTGGAGGTTGCAATGAGCCAAGATCGTGCCACCGCACTCCAGCCTGGGCAACAGAGTGAGACTCTGTCTCAAAAAAAGAAATGGCCTATTTTGTTTTATGGGAAATTGAGGAAGAAAGAAAGGAGAAGTGTTAGGTGACAACAATTCTGTGCTTAATGAGACTTTAGTTGTGCTCCTGAACCTTCTCCTGGGCCCATCTGTACACTTTCTTATAAAATCCAGGTTTAACAAGAATCCTGCTAAGTCTTTTTAGCAAGAATGCTCCACTGTTCATATGTGATCAGGTTTCTCATTCTCTACCATCCCCCAGGTGACCTCAGACCACCCTGGCCTGCCTTCAGCAAGAATCCGGTTAGGTATGTGTATTAGTCAGTTCTTGCACTGCTATACAGAGGTACTCGAGACTGGGTAATTTATTTAAAAAAAAAAAAGAGGTTTAACTGCCTCTCCATTCTGCAGGCTGCAAGGAAGCATGATACTGGAATCTGCTTGGTTTCTGAAAGGCCTCAGGAAACTTACAATCATGGCAGATGGTCAAGAGGGAGCAGCATATCACATGGCTGGAGCAGAAGGAAAAGAGAGCAAGGGGAAGAGGTGCCACACATTTTTAAGCAACCAGGTCTTGCAATGGTCTCACTCACTATCCCAAGAACAGTACCAAAGGGATGGTGCTAAACTGTTCGTGAAGGACCACCCCATGATCCAGTCACCTCCCACCAGGCCCCACCTCCAATGTTGGGGATTATAATTCAACATGAGATTTGGTGGGAGCATAGATCCAAACCATGCTAGTCAGTTTAGCCAGGATTCTCCTTACTCCACTCTCTCTCTTGCTTCCTGTCTTGCCATGTGCCATCACTGTTCCCTCTTTGCTTTTTGCCATGAGTAAAAGCTTCCTGAGGCCTCAACAGAAGCTGAGCAGATGCTGGTGCCATGCTTGTACAGCCTGCAGAACCATGAGCCAAATAAACCTCTTTTCTTTATGTTACCCAGTCTCAGGAATTACTTCATAGCAATTGAAAATGGATGAACACAGAAGTGAACGCCCCATATTTCCTTGGGGCCTCCTCTTCAGCAGGCTCCCAGCATGAGGAGAGAAGACCTCCAAGGGTCTGCTGGGTCCATTTCTCCATCATCCGTCAGCTCAAGCTCCCTTGAGTGGCTTGGATAGGGCTCCCCAGTGAACCTGTGAGGAGAGCAGCTTAGGCCCTGTGGTAGGGGAAGGCAGAGAGTGAGGCGTGGAGGCAGGCAATAAGAGAAGAGAATGCTGCTGTTCCTGGGAGGTGGGATGGAGATACCGGGAACCCCAGGCTGGGTGTCAGATTCCCAAGATGTGCTGGTTTTGCATTTACATCCCTGTGTGGGCAGGACAGGGGGCCAGGGACCCAGGCAGTGCAGTCTCAGGCTGACTGTCACAGGGGCAACACTGGCAAGCGGGGGCTGGTAGCTCGGTTCTTCCAAGGGCTCAAGGGCACCATGGACCGTCTAGAGGTTTTGTGTTCTTTCTTGTGACAAAGTGTCTAAGGCCTCCAGGCTGCCCAAGCCTCAGGTCAGCGGAGGTATGAGAGAGTGTGGGGTGGAAAGGTCTGCCCCTATCAGATGAGGATGCTTCTCCTGTCTAGAGGGCTTGTGTGTGACTGCGGCTGTGGACCTACCCAGAGATGAGTGACGAGCACTGCTCTCCAAGCAGGTAAAGCCGTCTGCTCTCCCCAGCACAAACGAACACAAAGCAGCCAGATATCAGACCCTGCATTACCTCCGGCCTCCTGGTTAGCCCAAGAAGCTCCTGCAGCATCTGGCCTGAAGAACAGAGTTTAATTTTGAGTGTTTTTCAGTTGTCATTCATTATCTTTTCTAATGCTGGAAATATAAGCTGTTCATATTATTTGGTGAAAATGAGGGAAAAGATTCTGTCTACCACAATGACTTCCACAGTGCAAAAGAGCACAGTGTCTGACACGTAATAGTTGCTCAATAAATATTTGTTGAATGGCTGAATGAAGCTCATACAGGGAAAAAGACTTGAAGGAAAAAAGTCCCTCTAAAACGTTGTTATTGGTTGATGGTAGGATTAGTGGTGATGTTTTATATTTTCTCTATCCTCTGGAGTTTTGTATTATGGTAATAAGATTATCATAATAACAGGTAATTATGACCAAAAAGAAATTAGAGCCAAAATTAAGAGGTCATTTTCGTATGAAGCACAGGCCTGCTTGTAGCATCAGCAGTTCAGCTGTGAGAACCAAGGCCTGTTGAGGGGGACACATTTTTACATCTATTTCAGGTTATCTATTTCCACCTCTGCTCTTCCTCTTCAAAAAGAAGGAAATCTATCTGTACTTCAAGTGAACATATGCTGACCTTCTTCCTCCCTAAACTAATTAGTGCCTAGTCTAAAATCCTGCTGAGATTCTAGAGAGGCAAGATTTTATAGTAGTTAAGACAAGGGGCTTTAGGATAGACAGATCATCTGGGTGCCTTATAATGTACTGATAATTCTGAAAAAATATCTTCTCATGATGTATATTTTTTTCAAAAAGCCTTTTCTCCTGCTTTTAACACTGCACTACGACCTAGCTAAAGCTGGCAGTAAACAGTTGGTCCCTTTACTATGGACTAGCACACTCCTAAAGATTGCCGTCCAACCAAGGACAGATTAGATTGCGGAAAACCCTCACCCAGGCCTCCCTGTTCTTTTATGAGGAGTTGGTCCTGAAATATTTACCCATTATCTTCCAATCCCATGATGCCCCAGGCTAAAGTGAAGCCTGCTAAGGGAGCTGTGGCCATTTGAGGATTAGGCCAGAAGAGCAGGCTCCTGCGCTATATCGAGTGACAAGATTCAGAGACAACATAGAATCACCTTGCTCATCTCCTGAGACCTAGTCGCCAACTCTACGGGAAAGTTCCAGTTGCTGTGGTAACAGGCTACATAAGGCACACTGTCAGCTGACGTGCCATTTAAAAAATAATTCCACCTTTTCTTCTTTTCTTTCCTTTTTTGTTTTGAGACAGGATCTAGCTCTGTCACCCAGGCTGGAGAGCAGTGCCACCATCACAGCTTTCTGCAGCCTCTACCCTCTGGGCTCAAGCAGTTCTCCCCTGTCAGCCTCCTAAGTAACTGGGACTACGGGCATGCACCACCACGCCCAGCTAATTTATTTTTATTTTTTGTAGAGATGGAGTCTCATTAGGTTTCCCAGGCTGGTCTCGAACTCCTGGGTTCAAGGGTTCCTCCTGGCTCAGACTCCCAAAGTGCCGGGATTATAGGCATGAGCATGAGCACTACTCCCGGCCCTCCACCTTTCCTTAGACTATTCAGAAACCCTCTTTGACACAGGGTCAGGTTAAGGTGCTTGAACTTTTGGATAAAGAGCAAGGCCGGGTGTGGTGGCTCATTTCTGTCATCCTAGCACTTTGCGAGGCTGAGGAGGATGTATCATTTGACTCCAAGAATTCAAGACCAGACTGGGCAACATGGTGAAACCCAGTTTCTACAAAAAATAACAAAAACAAATTAGCCAGGTGTCACGGTGCATGCCTGTAGTTCCAGCTACTCAGGAGGCTGAGTGGGGAGGATTCCTTGAGCCTGGGAGGTTGAGGCTGCAGTGAGCCATGGTAGCATCACTGCATTCCAGCCTGAGTGATAGAGCCAGATCCTGGCAAAGAAGAAAAAGAAGGAGAAGAAGGAGGAAGAGGAGAAGGAGAAGGAGAAGAAAAAAAGAGAAGGGAAGAAGGGAAGGGAAGGGAAGGGAAAGGAAGGGAAGGATAGCTCGCCTGAGAATTCCTGATAGAGATTCCTGGAATGCATCCTTCACACCAGGGAATTTCCGTTCCATTCTTACTGGGCAGTCGTTATAGGGATCTGGATTTATTTCTGGCTCTCTCACTAACTTTTTGGGTGACTGTCATTCAAGTCAGTTTGCTTCTTGAGGTCTCAGTTTTCTCATCTGTAAAATGGGAACAATAATCCTCATCTCACAGGGTTGTTGTGCAGATGAAGTGAGATAAGGTATGTGAGAAGACTCCCTTTCCTCCCTTCTCTATGAACTGTCAGGACTGCACCTATCACAGGAGAACAGTAACGTTCTTCTCAGTCGATTGTCAACCGCTGCACCAACCTGTGCTAAGTCTGTCCACGCATACCACCTGAGTCAGAGCTTTTCATCAATGCCAGGGGAATTCCAGCTCAGCTCCCCAAGTCGAGGAGCTCTGAGGCATATTTCATCACGGATTTATTTCAGGAGTACTTTGGGAAAGAAGGACGCGTGCTGCTCTGAGGAACTGGGGCCACACCCTGGTGCTTGGGAATTGGTGGCGGTGGTTGCATTTTGTTGTTGCTTGTTTGTTTTAAAATAGCCACATCCTGTTCCACAGCTGGAGCATTGGAGCATAAAATCAAATTTTAGTTGTGGGATTTTGTTTACTTTATTCACTAGTTGGGAGGGTCAGGAGTTTAACGGAGGTCAATGCCTTTAATGTTGCTTGGATTCTGTAAAGAGAATTCTAGCAGTTTTTGGCTACTAAATCTCCTGGTGTAAAAGAGGACTTAAAAAAAAATTGGCCCACACGGTCGGGTTGCTTTTAAGATAAATTAATTTTTGTTTGGCTTATAAAAATAATAACTTCTGAAGGTTTATATGTTTTCATTTTGCACGGGAAGCTTTGGCAATAGAAAATTTTGGTGGAAAAAATAATTAAAGAAATAAATGTGGCAACTCTCACAACTGTAAGTCATTGATTTAGCCCCATTTGTTCCAACTCCACTCCCCAAGAAAACAAGAAAGAAAGGAGGGAGAGGAAGAAAGCGAGAAAAGAAAAAGAAGGAAAGAAAGATGATTAGCCTTGTTGCCAGAGGATGGTTCCCCGCCAGTTTTCAAAAATTTTCCTCATGTCCCTTTTCACAGAACATTTCAGAGGACTGGAAAGTATTTGATTTGTAAAGGCTGAAAGTAGGCAAAGTAGAGCTTCTTAAAAATATCTTTCAAAATTGAATAACATCCTGTGCAGTTTTCATGAAAAAACATAATGCTTGTTCATTCAAGGAAAATGAGAAAATATTGAAAAGCAGAAAGGGAAAGAATCCCTGTGCCCACCTGCAACTATGACTGACATCGGGTACATGTTCCAGCAGTCTTTTTACTTTTCCTGTGCCCTGTGCCCACCTGCAACTATGGCTGACATCGGGTACATGTTCCAGCAGTCTTTTTACTTTTCCTGTGCCTCCTCCCTTGTTTCTGATGGAAATAATGACGGGCGTGTGTGCATTTGCACTCTGGGTCTTTCACATAACAGGCAGCAGCATTTGCTGAAGCCTCGCGGTATGTGGGTACTGTCTTGCCACTGCTCAGAGCCTTTAAGCCAGGCTGACAGTCTCACATATCCACCGGCTCATTATCCACCACCAACAGCAGCAGCTACAGAACCACAATTCAGTTTCTCTCTGTTTCCTTGGCACCACAACATGTGAAAACACTGGATGAATTTCACTCAGTTTGAAGGATATTTGAAGGTGGTTTCACTTCATATATGGGGTATATGACATAACAGTTTCACCATGGGAAGGCCAGGGTGAAGGGGAACCTTGGGTTTTTATTTCCACTCAGAGGGAGGACTGTGACACTTCATTCTGAAGATTTCCCTGAGTTGAGTTCAGACATTTACCTTATTTAAAGTTTGCTCTAATTTTATGGATGAGGAAGCTTCCTGGGATCATTGTATTTCCCAAAATCATCACTTTTCCCCCAATGGGTGCCTATAAGAAATTATACCGGACTGAAACCCCTTTAAAGGCATTAATTGAATATCAGGAAGAAATTTTTTGAGAAGAAAACATTTTTAGAGTCTAAAATGTTAGTCAGACTGGGAAAGATATTTGAGACCCAAAGAAGAGATATGCAGTGAGATTTCACATGGCAGCTGGCCAAGAGAGATACACTTTTCCAAGGCACCTGGGGCAGATGTCTGACCCAGGCGTGTTGAAACACCCAAGTCGATGGGTATTCATCCTCCACAGCAATGAAACGTAGGTACAAAGAGGGGCCCTTATGATGCCAATTGGAAGAGACAGGTCATTGGATTAAGCTGCCAGGGACGTACAAAACCAATAGTGGTTTCAAACATGAGGCTTCACCCCAAATTTTTCTTGGCAGTTACTCCACAATATAACAATGAAACTGTTTCTCACATGGCAGCTCCATGGACTCTTCAGGATGGAACGTGAAGATGTGTTTATACAAATCCCAACAACTAAAGTGTGTTTTGTAAAATGTAAAGACATTTTTTTACTGAGCTGAAAATTATTAGAGGTCTGTTTGAATTATTGTATCTCTGAACATTAATTTTCATGTAGTTTCTATTAAACTTGATGATTCTTCTGAACAACGATCGTTTGAAATTATAACAATGGCTGTCACACTCACTAATACTCAGTTAGAAATACGATAGATTCTGTCCTTAATACACTACATGCTTCGTTTTGAATAATCCCTACAGCAATTCCAGGAGATAGATATAGGCACATCTCATGTTATTAAGCTTCACCTTTTTATTGTATTTAAAAAAATTTTTGTGGGTACACAGTAGATGTATATACTTATGAATTGCATGAGATGTTTTGATACAGGAATACGATGTGTAAAAATCACATCAGGGTAAATGGGATATCCATTACTTCAAGCATTTATCCTTTGTGTTACAAATAATCCAATTATACTCTTTTCATTATTTGAAAATGTACAATTAAGTTTTTGTATTTTTTTGTGGAGATGGGATTTGTCATGTTGCCCAGGCTGGTCTCAAACTCCTGGGCTCAAGCTATCCACCTGCCTCATCCTCCCAAAGTGTTGGGTTTATAGGCATGAGCCACTGCACCTGGCCTCTTTTGCCCTTTTATAAATCCGATTATTAGATATTTTCCTACAGAGTTATTTGAACTCCTTATATGTGCTGGTTATTAATCCCTTGTCAGATGGATAGTTGCAAATATTTCCCTCCATTCTGTGGGTTGTCTCTTTATTTTGTTGATTGTTTTCTTTGGCACACAGAAGCTTTTTAACTTGGTGTGATCCCATTTGTCCATTTTTGCTTTGGTTGCCTGTGCTTGTAGAATATTACTTAAGAAATCTTTGCCCCAGCCAGTGCCCTGAACAGTTTCCCCAATGTTTTCTTATAGGAGTTTGATAGTTTGGGGTCTTAGATTTGAGTCTTTAATCCATTTGGATTTGATATTTGTATATGGCAAGAAATAAGAGTCTAGTTTCATTCTTCTGCATATGGATATCCAATTTTCTGAACATCATTTATTAAAGAGACTGTCATTTCCCCAGTGTGTGTTCTTGGAATCTTTGTAGAAAATCAGTTTACTGTAGATAAATGGATTTGCTTCTGGGTTCTCTGTTCTGTTCCATTGGTCTATGAGTTTGTTTTTATGCCAGTGCCATGCGGTTTTTGTTTGTGTAGCTCTGTAGAATAATTTGAAGTCAGGTAATGTCATTCTTCCAGTTTTGTTCTTTTTGCTCATGATAGCTTTGGCTATTCTGGGTCTTTTGTGGTTCCATATCAATTAAAGATTTTTTTTATTTCTGTGAAGAATTTTATTGGTATTTGGATAGGGATTGCAATGAGTCTGTAGATTGGTTTGAGTAGTATGGACAATTTAACAATATCGGTTCTTCCAATCCATGAACATGGAATGTATTTTCCATTTTTTTGCATCCTTGTCAATTTCTTTCATCAATGTTTTACAGTTTTCATTGTAGGGATCTTTCACTTTTTTGATTAAGTTAATTCCTAGGTATTTAATTTCATTTGTACCTATTGTAAATGGAATTACTTTCTTAATTTCTTTTTCAGATTGTTCATTGTTGACATATAGACATGCTACTGACTTTTACATGACAGTTGTGTATTCTGCAACTTTACTAAATTTGTTCAGTTTTAATAGTTTCTTTTGGAGTCTAGGTTTTTCCTAATATAAGATCATATCATCTACAAACAAGGATAATCTGACTTCTTCCTTTCCAGTTTTGACGCCCTTTATTTGTTTATCTTGTCTGATTGTTTTGGCTAGGAATTTCAGTACTATGCTGAATAAAAATGATGAAAGTGAGCATCCTTGTCATATTACAGATCTTAGAGGAAAGGCTTTCAGTTTCCCCCATTCAGTATGATACTAGCAATGGGTCTGTTGTATATGGCTTATCTTATGTTGAAGTATGTTCCTTTTATATCTAGTTTTTTCAAGGTTTTTTTAGTCATGAAGGGATGTTGAGTTTTATCAAATGCTTTTTCAGTATCAATTGAAATGATCATGTAAGTTTTGTCCCTTATTCTGTTGATAAGATGTGTCACTTTGATTGGTTTGCATATGTTGAATCACCCTTGCATCCCTGGGGTAAATCCCATTTGGTCGTCATGAATGATCTTTTTAAATGTCCTGTTAAATTCACTTTTCTAGTATTTTGTTGAGGATTTTTGCATCGATGCTCATTAAAACTACTGGATATTGGCTTGTAGTTTTCTTCTTTAATTATCTTTGTTTTTGATATCAAGACCTTGTAGAATGTGTTTGGAAGCATTCCCTCCTCCTCTGTTTTTCAGAATAGTTTGAGAAGAACTGGTATTAGTTCTTCTTTAAATATTTGGTAGAAATGATCAGTGAAGCCAGGCTTTTTTTTGCCGGGAGACTTTTTATTAGGCCTTCAATCTTGTTACTTGTTAATAGTCTGTTCAGGTTCTGGATTTCTTCATGGTTAATTCTTGGTAGGTTGTATGTGTCTAGAGATTTATCCATTTATTTTAGGTTTTCCAATTTATTGCCATATAGTTGCTCAAAGTGACCTCTAAAGATCCTTTGCTTTTCTATAGTCTCGGTTATAATAGCTCCATTTTCATCTCTGATTTTATTTATTTGGGTGTTTTCTCTCTCTCTCTTTTTTTAGTCTGGCTAAAGGTTTATTAATTTTGTTTATCATTTTTAAAAAACAACTTTTTGTTTTGTTGATTTTTGTATTGTTTTCTTCATTTCAGTTTCATTTATTTCTGCTTTGATTTTGATTATTTCTTTTCTTCTACTAACTTTGGGTTTGGTTTGTTCTTGCTTTTGTACTTCTTTAAGATGCATCATTAGATTGCTGACTTTAAATTTTTCCTTCTTTTTTTTTTTTTTTTTTTTTTTTTTTTTAAGATGGAGTCTCAGTCTGTCATCTAGGCTGGAGTACAGTGGCTTGCTCCCGGCTCATTGAAGCCTCAACCTGTTGGGCTTAAACTATCCTCCTCCCTCAGCCTCCTGATTAGCTGGGACTACAGGTGCATGCCACCGTACCCAACTAAGTTTTTCTTTTTTGTATTTTTGGTAGAGACAGAGTTTTGACATGTTGCCCACCCAGACTGAGGGTGGGTCTGCCTCTCCCAATCCACTGACGAATGTTAATCTCCTTTGGCAACACCCTGCAGACACACTCAGAAACAATACTTTGTATCCTTCAGTCCGATCAAGTTGACACTCAGTATTAACCATCACAAATAGAAAGATAAAAGATGAACCTATCAAAAGTAATATCTACAATAACTTTTCAAGACATAAGAAGTACAATAAGATGTAAACAAGAACAGCAAAAATTTTTTAAAAGGGGAGACAGAGTTCTTAACACTTTTCAGTATGAAGAGGGAGGTTTACGGCTAAAAGAGCCTACATTTTAAAACAAACAAACAAACAAACAAAAAACTAGAGACCAGGCATGATGGCCCATGCCTATAATTCTGCACTTTAGGAAGCTAAGGATGGAGGAACGCTTGAGCTCAGGAGTTTGAGATTAGCTTGGACAACATGCCAAAACCCTGTCTCTACCAAAAACACTAGTGTTAAGTAAGTCCAAGAGTCCAAAAGCCAAAGAACCTGGAGTCTGATGTTTGAGGGCAGGAAGCATCCAGCATGGAAGAAAGATGAAGTCCAGAAGACTCAGCAAGTCAGTCCCTTCCACTTTCTTCCTTCTGCTTTATTCTAGCCACACTGGCCGCTGATTAGATGACTGTGCATTTTCAAATGGCCTGTCGTCAAGCTCACTAATTCATTTTTCTGCTTGATTAATTCTGCTATTAAGAGACCCTGACGAATTCTTCAGTATGTTGACTGCATTTTTTAACTCCAGAAGTTCTGTTTGATTATTTTTAACTATTTTAATTTCTTTGTTAAATGTATCTGATAAAAACCTGAATTCCTTCTGTGTGTTATCTTGGATTTCTTTGAGTTTCCTCAAAACAGTGAATTCTCTGTCTCTCTGGAATTGGCCCCTGGTACCTTATTTAGCTGGTTTGTTGAGGTCATGTTTTTCCAGACGGCCTTGATGCTGTGGATGTTCATCAGTGTCTGTTGACATGCCAGTGTCTGGGCATGGAAGAGTTAAGTATTTATGATAGTTTCACAATCTGGGCTTGTTTATACCTGTCCTTCTTGGGAATGCTTTCCAGGTACTCAACGGGACTTGGGTGTTGTCACTTAAGTTTTTGGCTACTGCAGCTTTACCTGTGTTGGGGGCACCCCAAGCCCAGTAACACTGTGTTTCTTGAAGACTTGTAGTGGTACCACCTTGGAGATCTAGAATAAGGTCTGAAAGAATTCTCTGGATGACTAGGCAGAGACTCTTGTTCTCTTCCCTTACTTTCTGTTAAACAAACAGTCTCTCTGTCCATGCTAAGCTCTCTGGAGCTGGGGAAGGCATGACACAAGCACCTCTGTGGCCACTATTGCTGGGACTGCACTGGGTCAGGCCTGAAGCTAGCGTGGCACTGTGACTCACTGAAGGCCCACTGTCAAAACTACCTGGCTACCACCCATGTTCTCTAAAGGACCCAGGGCTCTATAAACAGCAGGTGGCAAAGCTAGTCAGGCTTGTGTCCTTCCTTACAAGGCAACAAGTTCCCCTAGGCCCCAGGCAGGTCCAGAGATGCCATCCAGGAGCCAAAGCATGGAGTTGAAAATCTTAGAAACTATCTTTACTATATTCTGCTGCAGGTGAGCTGGCACCCAAGCCACAAGATAAAGTCCTTCCACTCTTCCATTTCCTTTTCCCAGGCAGAAGAGTCTCTCCCTGTGTCCACCATCATCACAGACTCATGGGAAGGACTATCAGGCTACTGCCAGTGTTCGTTTAGGCCCCCGGGTTCCCCATTCAGCTTGTGGCCAATGCTGCCAGGCCTGGGACTCACTCTTCAGAGAAATGGGCTCCCCTCTTCCCCCAGACAGGTCCAGAAATACCGTCCAAAAGCCAAGGCCCAGAGCTGGGGACCCCAAGAGCCTGCTTGGTGCTCCACTCCACTGTGGCTGCACTGGTACCTAAGCTGCAAAACAAAGTCCCCTTTACTCTTCTATATGCTTTTCTAAAGCAGAAGGAGTCCCTCCTTGTAGTCACCACAGCCGTGAATGTGCTGAGTCACAGTTGAAGCCACCATGTCTCAGAGCCTCACCCAATGCCCATTTTGTTCTACCTTGGTATCACTGCTGTTTATTAAGGGCTTAAGGGCTCTTCAGTCAGCAGGTGATGAATCCTGCCAGGACTGGGTTCTTCCCTTTAAGGCACTGGGTTCCCTTATGGTCCAGGGTCTATGTTGTCCAAGAGATGGAGCCTAAAATTGAAATCTCAGGACTCTGCCTGATGCCCTCTCTTACTGTGGCCAAGCTGGTATCCAAGCTGCAAGACAAAGTCCTCTTTAATCTTCCTTCTCTCCTCAAGTGCAAGGAGGGGTCTCTTTCAGAGCTACAAGCTATGCTGCCTGGGATTGGAGAGGGGTGGTGCAAGCACTCTCTTAGCTGAGTTGGCTTGTGTCTCATTAGGTTGCATGCACCAAGTCCACTGACTCTGACCCCAGCACAGCACTGGGATTTGCCTAGGAGTTACAGTCCTTGTGGCCTAGACTGCCTTTCAAATTTATTTAGAACCCCAGAGCACTTTAGCCTGTGTTGGCAAGGCATGCTGAAACTCAAGCCCCAACTGCTGGAATAGATAATTCCCCTCTGGCTAGAACTTGTCTAAATGCTCCCTCCACGGATGTTGTTCTGCTCAGTGTTGGCAGCACTGAGTTCCAATGCAAAGTTCCACAGTCACTGTGTTCTTCTTCCCTGAGGGCCACAGATTCTCTCTTCATGCCCTGTGCCACTGCTGGAGGATTGAGGAGGGGTGGTGTTGGCAATTCAAGATTGTCTTTCCTGCCCTCTTTGTTACCTACTTCTGCAATCTATAGGTAAAATTAGGTACTGTGTTTGCTCACTTGATTTTTGGTTCTTCTGAAGGTGCTTTTTTTTGTAGGTATTAAATTTGGTGATCCTGCGGGGAGGATGATTGATGAAAGTATGGGATTATAGGTGTGAGCCACTGTGCCTGGCCAAATGTGTGTGTTCTGACTGTTCTAAAGACCCACCATTCTCCCATCTCTCCCCCTCTACTTGGGCCTCCCTATTCCCTGAGAAACAGCAATATTAAAATTAGGTCAATTAATAGCCCTACAATGGTCTCCGAGTTTTCAAGTGATAGGAAGAATCACGTCTCTCACTTTAAAAACTATAAATAATTAAGCATAACAAGGAAGACATGTTGAAAGCTAAAATAGGCCAAAAGCTAGGCCACTTGTGCTAAATAGTGACATTGTGGATGCAAAGAAAAAGTTCTTGAAGAAAATTAAAAGTTCTACTCCAAGGAACACACAAATGATAAGAAAGCAAAATTATTTATTTATTAGTGATATGGAGAAAGTTTGAGTGGTCTGGATAGAAGATCAAACCAGCCACAACCATCCCTTAAGCCCAAGCCTAATCCAGAGCAAAGTCCTAATGCTCTTTCATCCTATGAAGAGTGAAAAAAATGAGGAAGCTGCAGAAGCTAGCAGAAATTGGTTGATAAGGTTTCAGGAAGAAGAGGAAGATAATAGAAGAGGAGGAGGAAGAGAAAGTTAAGGAGAAAGAGAAGAAGAAGGAAAAGAAGAAAAGGAGAAGGTGGAAGGGGAAAGGGGAGGGGGAGGAGGGAAAGAGGGAGGGAACGGAAGAGAAAAGGAATAGAGACAGGAGGGACAAAAGGCAGCAGTAACCTGGTGTCACTTGGGGATTGTGAAGGACTGAATCGCACTAAACATTTCCCTGATGAAGAGGAGGCTAAAAGATATTTTATATCTAGGAATATGTCTAACCAAGGAGGTGAAAGATCTCTACAATGAAAACTACAAAATATTGATGAAAAATATTGCAGATGACACAAACAAATGGAAAAATATCTTATGCTCATGGATCACAAGAATGAATATTGTTAAAAATGACCATACTGCCTAAAGCAGTCCACAGATTCAATCCAATTCCTATCTAAATAACAATGTCATTTTTCACAGATTAGAAAAGGCAATCCTAAAAATCATGTAGAACCAAAAAACAGCCTGAATAGCCTAACGATGCTAAGCAAAAAGGACAAAGCTAAAGGCATCACATTGTCTGACTTCAAATTATATTATAAGGCTATGGTAACCAAAACGGCATGGTACTGGTATAAGAATAGACACATAGGTCAGTGGAACAGTAGAGAATGCAGACGTTAAACCACATATCTGCAGTCAACTGGTCTTTAACAAGAACATACACAAAGCAAAGAATACCCTTTTCAATAGATGGTGTTGAGAGAATTGGATTGTCATATGCAGAAGAATGAAACTGGACCCCTCTCTCCCACTGTACACAGAAATCAACTCAAGATGGACTAAAGATTTAAATGTCAGACGTGAAACTATAAAAATACTAGAAGAAAACCCAGGGAAAACTCTTATGAACATTGGTCTAGGCAAAGAATTTGTGACTAAGACCTCAAAAACACAAGCAACAAAACCAAAAATAGACAAATGGGATTTAATTAAAGTAAAAAGGTTCTGCACAGCATAAGAAATAATCAACAGAGTGAACAGATAGCTTGCATAGTGGCAGAAAATATTTGCAAACTATGCATCTGACAGGGAACTGATCCAGAATTTACAAGGAACTCAACTCAACAACAGAAAAGCAAATGATTGCATTAAAAAGTGGGGAAAGGACACGAATAGATATTTTTCAAAAGAAGATAGGATTTTCATAGTCTTCTATACTACAAAAGCTTGGTATAAGGAGGGTTTTGTATAGGGAATGTGGGCAGGGCACAGCACCACTGCTAGGCCATGCTGTACATTTGTGTAAGTTAGTAAAAAGGACCCCATTCTGGATGGATGCAGAAGGTAAGCAGGACACGGGCTGGTTTTTTCAGAATGTCTTGCCCCCTTAGCTTGGTGCCCTTGAGCAGGGCACAATCTATACACCCCTATCCAGTGACCAGGGCCAACATTGTGCAGGCTAGAGGTAGTAGGCATAGAAGCAGGAGCTGAAGACAGGAAACCAGGAAAATATAGACCCTGAAGAATTCACAGAAGCCATGGGAAAGGCTTTGGACTTTCACAAAGTATAGAATAGGAAGTCAATGGGCCTTATCCAGCTCTATGGGACTGAGACCTGGATTGCCTATGTAAATACAAAACCACATCAAAGTATGATAAGTGTGCCAATAGAGATAGGTACTTAGTGTTATGGAGTCCAACACCAAACCTCCCTTAGGAGATCTGGGGGGACTTCCTGAAGGAGGTGACATTCAAGATGTCAGTCAAAGGCTAAGCTTGCTAGGAGTAGAAGTAAGAAAGAGACATTTCATGGGAAAGGGCATTTTGGGTTAGGGGCATGGTGAGGAAGTGGCATATCATGGGGATGGAAGAAAACCACAGGTGACATGTAAAAGGTCATACATGCAAGGTTTTGACTATCTTGTTAAGTGCTGGACAACTACTGAAAAATGTCTAATTAGCAAATTTTCTCTGGCACCAAATGAGAAGATGAAGCAGGGAGGAAAGAGTTGCCACGTTCCAGGTGAATCGGGGTGAGACCAGAACTAAGCCAAGAGTAGCAGAAATGGAGAACATGCACGTTGGGGAAATATCAATTAATGAGGGTTGCCAGGACTTGGTAAAAGCACCTGAGAAGGAGTTCCCAAGTAAAAGTGCAAATTGCTGTGTTTTGAAGGCCCATTTGCTCCTCCATGTCTTTCCTTTCGGATAGCAGAGAAATTATTTCTCAGCTCTTGGAGGGGTTGTGCACTCTTCAGTCTCTCCAGGCACAGGGTTAAACGAAGGGGGAGCGTTGGAACGGAGTGAGTCCAACGGCAGGGAAGCCACACACAATAAGCTGACTTCTTTTTGCATGTTCAGGGGTAGAGTGGCCATCCTCCCTTTTTAGATGGTGGCTGATGAAACAGGGAGGGGACAGAAAGTAAGAAGGAGTCCCTTGATGTATCTCTACTGGCTTCTGGAGAGCAGTGCAGATTAGCTGAGCATAGCACCCAGCATGAACACAGAAGAGTATGCTAGCATGGAATTAATGACACAGACACGCAAATAGAAGAAAACTAGTAGAGCAATAACTGGATTACACTCTCTCCTTCCAAATGCCCTATCCTTGTGGGTCAGCCTGAACCAAGGCTTGTTTCCAAGAGGGTTTCAGGGACAGGAAAGCCCATCTAAGGTCTGAAGTCAAAGGATCCAGTAAAATTACTGCTGTAGGTTTGAGAGGGAATATTGCTCCCACTTTCCAGGTGGTATCTGGGCAGGAAGAGTTAAGCCAATAACTATAGACAGTGCTCTGGTGGTATGTACTCATGCGTGCATTATTCTCAGCATTTAGTTTGAATTATGTTATCCCTGTGAGGTTGGTAGTTTTATTATCCCCATTTAATAGATGGGGAAATTAAGACAAAGAGAGGTCTTAATGTAACCTACCAAAGGTTATATAGCATATATTACAGTGCCAGAATTCAAATCCAGGCAATGGGACATCAGAGCATATGCCTGACCACTATGCTCCATTGACTTCAGCACCAGCCAAGTCTTCTGATTCCAAGCCCATTGCTCTTTCCAATACATTGTAACAGTCACTTCTTGGCATAAAAATGTCAAATATCATGCCAATAGTTTTATATGTAAGGGATTTCAAAGGTGTACCTCTGGGAAGCCTATGATCTCAGCCAAATTGTAGGAAATAAATTGCAGAAGTTCAGTGTCTTAAATTCAAATCACAAACATAGTATTAACAGTGGGATGGAAGTATTAGTAAAAATTCATCTTATTAAATGAACATCTGTTTCCTGGAATTTGACAGCATTCTCATACAAGTATGGCCGGGCTGGGATGGCTCACTGAGAAAGTTTAAGTATGCTTTCTAATGAAACTTTCATAGTTATAAAAACTACAGTGATGAAGTCAGATTGTAAAGAGTCTGAATTTTAGTACCTCTGAAAAAGAAGTCAGACACATTCTTTTATCTGCCGGATTCTAGATTCATTGTATCTCTCCCTTCCCAGTCTAGTGTTAACAAGATAGACAGACTGGACAGAGAAATGGTGGTTAATGGGCAAATGTTTTTGGTAGAGAAGTGGGCATAGTCCAGAATATTGGGAAATGCCACTGCCTTTCATCTATTTTTGGGACTGCGATGGGTTTCCACGTCCGACTGGTTGCAAAAAAATGGCTGCAATTTTTCAAACACTTTGCCATGTGACTTTGCCGGCAACTCCATTAAGAAATGGAGTCTATTTCCCTACCCCTTGAATCTGGGCTGTCTTGTGACTCACTTTTAGCCAAACTGCTTACTAGCAGAACTCCATGGAATCTAGTGTCTTAGGACCTGCTCTAATCTCTAGAATGTGGCAGAGGTAGTGGTATGTCAGTTCCAAGCCTAAGGTCTTGAACCAAGACCTCTTGGTCAATTCTAAGACTGACAGTTTTTGAACACTTCTCTCTTTCACCCCTCTGCCTTTATTAAGAGAACCATCGTAAAGTAGCCTGCTGGAAGATGAGACATCACATGAAGCAGAGCTGCATTTGCCCAGCTGAGGACATCCTAGATCAGCCAACTCCAGCAGACCTTCTAGCTGTTGGCAGTCACATAACAAGCTCTGTTGCATACTTTGAGCCCATCCTGGATCAGCACAGTTACTCAACCAGCTCCTAGATGCATGAGAAAAAGGTAAATGACTGTAGTTTAAAGACACTAGACATTGGGATGGTTTGCTATGCAGCATTATTGTAGCAATAGAGAGCTGATAAAAGCACCAGAGGAAAATCTCATCGGCGACGGGAAGTCTCCTCCCCGCTATCATGCCCTCTTTCCTATGCTTGTGGCTTTTGCATTTCCTTCTAATAGTGGCTGCAGCCCCACACTCACCCAGCCCCACAGAAACTCTGCAGTCAGGTCACTGGTTACCTACTGGGGAAAGGTGACCAATGCTTACATTACAAACACACAGAAGAAACCACACTCATAGTTTCTCCAGCCCAGAATAAGAAGTCAGCAACATGTGAGAAATCCAGACCTTCCTCCCTTGTTCCTTTTGTGTTTGCACTTTGGTCAGTTTTCCACCCAATTCCCACCATGGCTCTACTTTCTATTTAAAGACAGGTGTAGCAAAGGGTTTCCAATCAAGAGATCTGCAGTTGCACAGATATGGATTCACACCCTGGCTCAGCCGGCCTCCTGCTAGCTGTCTGCTCTCAGAAAAGTCACTCAGCTCATTGAGTCTGTTTCTTTGTACATAAAATGGGGATGAGAATTCCTAACCTATAGGAATTGTGGGGATTAAGTGAAGTGTGTTACTTAAGATGTATTAAATAATACATCAATAAATGGTAGTTTTGACTAATTGATGGGCCCTATCCTTTCCAGTTCTCAACTCGAGGGCTCCTTTCAGAATTCTAGTTTGGATTCAAACTGCTTGCTAGCAGAACTCCATGGAATCTAGTGTCTGAGGACCTGCTCTAATTTCTAGTCCCTGCGGGCACCCAGGTCGATGTATTAGAGTGTCCCTGTGCATGTTCCCTTTAGAACAGAAGAGAGTCAAAGCCCTTTTGCAAGTGGGTCAGTGGGCTAGCCTGCCTCCCCACACCCCAAGCTCTGCTGACCGCCTGCAATTATTTCCACATGATGCAATGTTCCCTCGCCCCTTGGGAGCAGTATTAGGTTTCCTCCCATTCCCATACACTTCAGAGACTGCTCCCCTCTCACATTTCAGACGCTGACCTGCTCCTTTGCACTTTTCCCCTCTGCTTGTCTGGAGACCTGCATAATGAAATTCAGACAGCGGTGACTAACTTCCCCTCCAAATGGGGTGGTGAGGGCTGGCAGGGAGCGTGCTTCTCCGAAGGCTGGGACATAAAGCTGGGTGAGAGGAAGCTTGGTGACTTCATTGCTTCGTGTTAGATGAGAGGTTCTTCGCTCTGAAGGGAAAGGCAAACACTTTTGATCTGACTATGGGAGGCAGGGAGAATACATGTGGTCTATAAAATGAAAGAGGCTATCCAAAAACAACAAGGCTGAATCATAAGAACTTACGTTTGTGGAACACTCTGCCATTTCCAAGGCTCTTTTCACACGCATTGTCTCATCTGAGTCTCACAGCAGCCCTGGGAGGCACAGGGGACAAGGATTAACGTCGCTGTTAGACCAATATTCCCACTAGACCTTCGAGGGGAGTGCTGAGGTCACACAGCAAGGAGGTGGCAGAGACTGGGCCCACCTACCAGTCTCTGGACCCCCCACCCGGCACTCGATCCTTTGTGTCATGCTGGCTTCTTTCTTGCACTTCAGACCATGACTAAGGCCATTTTTAAAGCTTTCCCCCATAAACACCCCTTATGGCAGAAGGGAATGAACATTTCTGATGCAAACTTACTCTCAAATCGGTGTCTTATCTAAAAAATTCATTTGAACTATGAATTTTATTACATTGATTGCCACATTTATATTAAACATATTTTATATTCTTCATGTAAAGGTAAAGCTTTTTATTTTTGCTTCCCTTAGATACAATAAATGTTTTGGGAAGACGGCTTTGCTTAGCCTCTGGTGACTTTAGGAGTCTGGGGCACCTGGTTCTAGATGCTTTCAACCAATGTGGAAGATTAGTGTGTGACACATATGCGACCACCTGAAGAGAGATGCTTTATTGAGCCCCCACCTCAGTAAGGATGTGATTTTTTAGTCAGTATTGTTGACTGGATCTTCCTTTAAACCGTATGCCCCAAACATTCCATGCTGCGTTCTTTGTCAATGGAAAGACACATGTTTGTAAGGTGTGTTTAGTGTCTGAGAAGCTGGAGGCAGGAGCTGTCGTGCATTCCCAGATGCACTGAATGCACTTGCAGAGCAGAAAACATGCACTTGAAGGAGGAACCAACGATGGGAGCAGGCCCAGCAAGAAGACCAGCTGCGCGTGGAGCTCAGCCGAGGGGTCTGAACACAAGATTTAGGGGCTCGGAATTGTTGTAACTCTATGCCATTCCTTACATCACCCTCCAGGCAGTTCTCTCATGGAAGGGCCTTGGAGAGGACTCGCACTGTTAGCCAGGGAGCATTCTCCTCTCTGTGACTTCCAGGAGGTACAAGATCTTTAAATCGTAACTGGAACTCCACAGGGCCCTGCCGTGCAAGCCTCAGCTGACTCTGGCTAGCCTTGCCAACTCCTGCTGTCTGTCCCACAGCTGGCTCAGCCCTTGCGAGTGGGCTGTTTGCTTCAGAGAGGACTCCTGGTACCACCCATCTGCAAAGTTAGTTGAGACAATTACAGCACACTTGTCAGAACAGATGGGATCAAAATCTCAAGTTAAAGGTGAGTGAAGTGACCATCATGAGGGCCAGCTCCTTTGGCATCGGTTTGAAGCAAATGGGAATATATTCCAAAGTGGTCTTGTAATTGTTTGCAACTATGGACTTGGGATTTGCTGAAGGAAAGAAAGGGAGTAATCCACAAGGACAGTCTCAACAGCTAGCATGTACTACAGTTTCTTAAGTGTGCCAGACACGGGCCTTAGCATCTTAAGTGCATTCATTCATTTACATCTCACAACGGTCTTACAAGGTAGGTACTAGTGTGACCTGTCCCATTTACACAGATAAGAACATGAAACCACAGAGACTATAAGTAACTTGCCTAAGGTAAACAACTAATATGTGGCAGAGCTGGGATTTGAACCCAGAACCTCCATACTTTTAACTACCACACTACACCGCTTCTCACTGTCTGCCCAATGTACCCACAAGTAATAGTAAATGAACTTTCTTTAGCCCTATTTTATACCAAGCAGTGTGCTGAATGCTTGACACGCCCTGCCTCTCACAATTTCGACAACATTCCTGGAAAGGAAATACTATCATCACTTCCATTTTCTAAATGACTTCCAGCTTCAAATAAGGAAACTGAGGCTGAGATGTTAACCTGCTGTGAGTTATATAGCTAGTCAATGACCCTAAAGTTCATACTCTTAATCATTCTATTTTGCTGCCTTCTATGTAAACTGCATAAACTGCAATTACCCCCAAAACAAATGACAGGGGTTTTGTGTGTGTGTGTGTGTGTGTGTGTGTGTGTGTGTGTGTGTGTGTGTGTGTGTTTAGAGAGTGTCTTCTGTATCCTGGACACTAAATAAGTGCATACTCATTTCCAAGAAAATGCTTATAGGATTTGAGATCTGGGCGGTAGACAGTATGGTGAAAGGCAAAGAACGCTGAGCTTGCAGTCAGGAGATCTAGGTCCAAGTCCTGTCTCTGGCACTTGGCTTCGCCGTTTTCTCATTTGTAAAATGGAGCAAATGAGAAAGCCTGCCTGTGGGAACTGAATGATGAGACATATGTGGTGCCGTTTTTATTTAACATATGGAAAGAGTTCTCTTTTTAGCCCAACTCCTTTCATTTTTTGTAGATGAGAAAATAGAATCCTAGAGAGGTTAAAAAAACTTTCTTGAGTCCCACAGCTAGTTTATGACAGTCAGGACTTGAAATCAACTCTTCAGCCTTCCAGTCCAGCATGTTAGCTACTTTACTGGGCTGATTTGCTGATATGCCTTAGAGTTTGTGTTTTAAGATTCTCTTCTCATTCGTTACTTGGATCCATTTGTTAAATTCTCTTTTATCTGTGGAATTAAGGATCAAAAAGAGTTTAGATAAGGCAAATGCACACTCTCCACAACTATCTAGTGGATTCCTGGTTTCCATTTGCAGAAAAGGGCAGCTAAAAAGCCATAAAATTAATAGATAGATCTTCGTCTCTCTGTCTCCTGTTCATCTTTTGTGGATATACCACCAAATGGTGATGTGAGCAGAAAGGCAAGGAAGGCACCATAGAGCTCTCTCAGGTGGTCTTGTCTGGTCTAGTGGCAGGTGTGGTGTTGCGGGAGAGGCAATTACTATGGAAGACATCAGTAAGGATCAGTGGAAATCCCATAGTTTGGTTTAAAACATCAACTGTACCCAATGCAGGGTAACTAGAATCGTTTACACAAAAATGACCTTGAGGTTTTAGTTGTATAAGCTTAATGAGAAATAATATTGCTATGGATTGGTCTAAAAATCAATTGCAATCTGAAAGTGTGTGGTAGCTAATTTTTTTGGGTCAACTTGAGTGGGAATGCCCAGATAGTTGTCAAAACATGATTTCTAGGTGTGTCTGTGAGGATGTTTTCAGAAGAGATTAGTCTTTGAATCTGTAGTCTGAGCACAGATGATCCACCTCACCAGTGTGAGTGGGCACCATCCAGTCCACTGAAGGCCCAAATAGAACAAAAAGGTGGAGGAAGGATGAATTCGCTCTTCCTTTCCTTGAGCTTGCACAGCCATCTTCCCCTGCCCTTGAACATCTTGGTTTTTGGGTCTTCGAACTCTGGGACTTACACTAGTGGCACCCCTCCTTCCAGGTTCCCATGCCTTTGGACTTTGAATTATACTGCTGGCTTTCCTGCTTTTCCAACTTGCAGACAGCATATGATGAGACTTCTTGGCTTCCATAATTGTGTGAACCAATTCCCATAATAAATCTCCTCTTATCTATCATCCATCTATCTATCTATCTATCTATCTATCTATCTATCTATCTATCTATCAATATCATCTATCTATCATCTATCCATCTCTCTTATTGTTTCTGTTTCACTGGAAAACACTGACTAATGCAGAGTGATTTAAGAGTTACTTTCTAGTTCCGGCCAAGCACTGTGGCTACACCTGTAATCCCAGCACTTTGGTAGGCCACGGCAGGCAGATTACCTGAGGTCAGAAGTTTGAGACCAGCTTGAGCAACATGGTGAAATCTTTGACCAATAGACCAGCTACTTAGGAGGCTGAGGTGGGAGAATCTCTTGAACCTGGGAGATGAAGGCTGCAGTGAGCCAAGGTCATGCCACTGCATTCCAACCTGGGAGACAGAGTGAGACTGTCTCAAAAACAAAAGTTACTTTCTAGTCCTGACCCTTTCACAAACTGGCTGAGGAACTCAAGCAAGTGTTTTAAAGCCCTCAGAATGAGAAATGGTATAGTCCCACTGTATTCTGTACTTAAGACGATGCATAGAAAGGCCTTTTTCAAACATCATATTTTAACATTATTTATAAGCTGGAGCATAACCAGAGGCTTCAGACTCAGCACTGGAAAGAATTCACCTTTGTGGGGGCTTTCCACATAGACTGGACACTGAGGTAGGGTTTTACCTATATGGTCTTAGTTGATATGCACATCACTGCTGAAATCTTTTTATTATTCTGAAAAAAAGAGTTGTTGTTTTTTTTAAATTGAAGAAACTTGCCCAAGATCACTCCCACTGAAGTGAAAGGGCTGACTCCTAAATGCATGTCCTTCCTACTACTAGGTTAGAAAAACACCTAAAAACCATGTCATGAGAGGGCCGCTGTGAACACCGGGCATAACAATAGCTATCCAAAGAATATATGCAGGACTGTTAGGTCCAGGGAAATAGATTTATTCCTTTTGATCCTAGAGAAACTTGATCCAGGGTAGGAAAATGGGCAGTTGGTGTCCAGAAGAGCTTTCTATTAAAGGCGATTCAAACAAAGACCCAGCTTCCTTTTCTCATCCTGAACATCCTTTGGCAGAAGAGATGCTGTCAGTACCAGGCAGTGTCCCCCCAGTTTGCACCCCTGCTGGGTGTGCTGAACCAGCCTCAATTGCCAGATCCTACGAATCTTTGCTTAAGGGCTTTCTCTGGTCATTGGAGCCCACCTACTTGCATACTGGAAGTGACAGCAGAATAATCATTTCCTCCAGCAGCTGACATGGAATGACTGATGGGATAGATGCCCTGGCCTTCTTGCCCCTCGTGGGATAACTCTGGGGTGTATGATCTATGCTATTCCCCAGGGTTCCCAGGAGGATGAAACTCCAGTTGGTGGAAACTTGTTCCATTGTGTTTTTCTCTTGCCTGTCTCACTGCTGCTCAACCAGTGTTCCCTGAAATGACTTCTCAAATAAGCCACTTGCATTTGAATCTTTGCCTGGGAGTCCACTTCTGTGGAATCCCAAAGTAAGGCAATCCCTGTGATTCATGAGCACTGGACTGAAAGTTAAGGGATTTATGTTTTCATCTTGCTTCCTGACCTTGTGCTTTTGGGCACATCACTAACTCTGTCTGGCTCCTCATTTTTTCATCTGAACTAGATGAAATATATTTGTGTCATTTATGTTCATGATCATGATCATGAGTACCAAGCACTTCAGTTTGTAGAGTCTTTGGCTGCTTTTGTTTTTATTTCTTTATTTTGAGACGGAGTCTCACTCTGCTGCCTGGGCTGCACAATCACAGCTCTCTTCAGCCTTGATCTCCCAGGCTCAAGTGATTCTCCCACCTTAGCCTCTTGAGTAGCTGGGATTACAGATGTGTGCTACCATGCCCAGCTAACTTTTAAATTTTTTGTGGGGATGGGATCCCACTATGCTACCCAGGCTAGTCTTGAACTCCTGATCTCTAGGGATCTTCCTGCCTCAGCCTCCCAAGAACTGGCATCATAAACGTAAGCCACTATGCCCGGCTCCTTTGCCTGCTTTTGAAAGGCCCTTCACATCCATGTCTCGTTTGATCTTCAAAATACTTTTATGAATTACACAAGGTATGAACAACTTCGCCCATGTAGAAGATTAGGTAATTGAACACAAGGTATTAGTGTCCTTTCTTCTTGTCTAAATATTTTAACTAATTTGCTCATATTATCCCCCAGTCTGAGTGATTCTTATGCCTTATTCTTCTAAATTTCCATTTCCAACTTTGATACATAGAACAAGTTTCCTGTTTCCTGATGGCAGGGAAACATTTGGAATTGTGGCCAAAATAAGAAGAGATTCAGAACATAAAATTCTACCTTCAACAGCCTCTGCTAGGTTAAGTGCTGTGTGAGACACGCATGTGGAGGTAGACATAGTTACTGGGCTTGGTGCTGGTGGGCTGGGGAGCTATGTATGTGTACTCTGAGAAGAGGTAGCATGGGACACGTTTCAGAAGTGACATAAAGTTTGGGCTCTGTGAGAGCTGCACTATGTGTGAGTGTGAGTGTGTTTGATCTCTGTATCATCCGTTTCTAAAACTGTACCTTGGATATAGTAGGCATTAAGTAAATATTTCTTAAGTGTTAATATATGCCTGCATAAGTGAATAATGGCACCCTGGGAATTCTGGAAAGATACTGTATTACTGCTAGAGTGGTCAGGGCAGCTTGCCAGAGGGAATGGATGAAGTCTAAAGTGGGCCTTTAATGACTGTCAATACTTCTGTTGTCAGAGAGGGCGTCCCAGGTGGAAAACATGGCATGGGCACCATAAGCAGAGACAAAAATACTCTAAGTATGTTCAAGAGGGTGGCCAAAGGCCTTGTGTGGCTGATGCACAATGTTAACATGGGGTATGATGGAGCCAGATTGGTGGAGGCCTTCATGGTCAGGAGGAGTTCAGGTTGAAGTGGTGAATTGCTAAGCGTTCTGAGTGGGAGAGGCATGGTCATGTCTAGGGAGGAAGTGTATTCAGGTGTCAGTGCAGAGTATGGACAGAGGAAAGGAGAGAGAATTACAGTAATTCTGGCAGGAATGCAAGGGAGTCTGAATTAGAGAGTGGAAGTGAAAATAGAAAAGGAAGAATGGATCCAGAATTCAGTAGAATATGGATTTTAGGAGCACAGGCTTTGGGGCAAAACAGCCTGGCACAAAATTCTTTCCTCGCTGTGCAATGTTAGAATTATGTATCCTCTGTTGTCTCATTTGCAAACATGGAGGCATAGGATGGTGGCAAGAATGAAATGAGATAATGTATTTAAAGGACAAAGCAAAGTGCTGTCACATATGTGCTACATTATAGAAGTTTCAAAAAATTATTATTTTATTAAAGAAAGGAGGACTCAGCTGCTGATGAATTACCCAGCATTTAGAGATGATTATTATTAGTGCCTCATACAGTCTGTCCACGGGAACTTTGTTGGTCCCCACACTGTTTCCCTAGATCCATGAAAAATGAAGTGTATAACTAGCACAGGCCAGAAACTCTAAAGAAAGTCAGTACCATGGGGTTCATGGGCACTATGGTAGTGTATTAGCCCATTCTCACACTGCTGTAAAGAACTGCCCCAGACTGGGTAATTTATAAAGGAAAGATGTTTAATTGACTCACAATTCCGCATGGCTAGGGAGGCCTCAGGAAACTTACAATTATAGCAGAACCAGAAGTAAACACAGGATTCTTCACAGGGCATCAGGAGAGAGAAGTGCCAAGAAAAGGGGGAAAAGTCCCTTATAAACCATCAGATCTTGTGAGAATGCACTCACTATCACAAGAACAGCATGGGGGTAACTGCCCCCATGATTCAATTACCTCCCACTGGGTCCACGACACATGGGAATTATAGGAACTATGATTCAAGATGAGATTTGGATGGGGACATAGCCACACCATATCAGGTAGTTATAATAATGACCCCCCAAGGATGTCTACATTCTAATCCCTGAAACCTATACATGTGCTACTTTATGTGACAAAAGGGACTTTTGAGAGGTGATTAAATTAAGGATGTTGAGATGGGGAGATTATCCAGTGGGTGGGCCCAATGTCATCACAAGGGTCTTTATAAGAGGGAGGCAGGAGTGTCAGAGTCAGAGAAGAGAATGTGACAATGAAAGCAGAGGTCAGAGTAAGACCGCTATGAGATGAGGAATGCAGGCAGCCTCTAGAAGCTGGAAAGTCAATGAAGCATTCTCTTCTAGGTCCTCTAGAAGGAACACAGCTCTGATGGCCCATGTTAGACTTGGGACCTCCAGAACTGTAAAATAATAGATTGGTGCTGTTGTAAGCCACCACATTTGTTGCAGCAGCAATAGGAAACGAATCCAGGCAGTAGATGGTATCTTCATGTTGAGCAGGAAGGTTTTTTCTAACTAATTTTGGTTGGTTGCATGAGTAATGTTCTGTCTCCACAACAGTGTAATTTGTGTTAGTTGCAGTAACAGTAGCTGCTATTTCAAAGAGACGGCAATAAAGAGTGACTTAAAGAATATTGATGCTGTTTCTTTTTTTTTTTTTTTTTTTTTTGAGAAGGAGTTTCGCTCTTGTTACCCAGGCTGGAGTGCAATGGCGCGATCTCGGCTCACCGCAACCTCCGCCTCCTGGGTTCAGGCAATTCTCCTGCCTCAGCCTCCTGAGTAGCTGGGATTATAGGCACACACCACCATGCCCAGCTAATTTTTTGTATTTTTAGTAGAGACGGGGTTTCACCATGTTGACCAGGTTGGTCTCGATCTCTCGACCTCGTGATCCACCCGCCTCGGCCTCCCAAAGTGCTGGGATTACAGGCTTGAGCCACCGCGCCCGGCCGATGCTGTTTCTTATGTAACACTCTGCAGTGAGTGTTTCAGGCCAGCAAGTGGTTCCACTCCATAGTTACTCAGAGAACTAGGCTAGTGGCGGCATGGCCACCTTCAATACCTGACTTCCAAGACTGCTAATTGCATGTAGCAGGCAGCCCTGGTTGTGCCATGACAGACACCGGGAAGTCAGGGGTTTTGGCGGGCAGTAGAAGAGGCAGACCTCACTTGGTGAGAACTTGGTCACAAGGCCACACTAGACACAAAAAGGTCTGTGCAGCCACATTCCAGTCAGAAACTATTACCATGGATGGAAAAAGAAAGAGCAAATTTTGGGGGCCACCTAGCCATCTCTGTCACATCTGACCTTTAGACTGCTGGTTTCCCAAAGCAAGGGCTGAGCTTTTGCTCACCCATTGCATCCCCAGTACTTGGGACAAGCGGTTAATACATGGTACTGCTCAAAAACTATGTGTTGAATGAATGAAGGAGTGAAGGAGTACATAAAAGGACAAGTGGACTTTTCTTTAAGAGCTGTGTGACTTCAAGCTTATCTCTTCAGCTCCCCACACCTTTACCTCCTCATCTAGAAAATGGGCCTAATGCAGACTCTGCTTGCCTCCCGGTGTTGTTTGAAGACAAAATATAAATGTAAGGAATAACTTTAAAAAAAATTTCTCTGCAGTTTACAGAAGCTCTTTCATATCTTTGGTCTCACTTGACTCCCACGAACTTGGGGGATGCTGTTATTTGTTATCCCCATTTTGATGGGCACATGGGCTGAGTGGGACTGCATGCATGTGATCAGTGTGAAACACCCATTAGCATGTAGAGGTGGATGCACATGCGGGTTGTCATGTTCAGGCATGTTCCCTAGGCAGCTGTGTTGTATGTGTTCTGATTCTGTGTAGAGTCACTCAGAGGTACTTTCCAGAATAAGCCAGGTGCACTCTGTTAAAACTGTGCCGTCATAAAAAAAGGAAGAGCAGGCCAGGTGTGGTAGCTCATGACTGTAATCCCAGCACTTTGGGAGGCTGAGGCGGGGGTATCACCTGAGGTCAGCAGTTCAAGACCAGCCTGGCCAACATGGTGAAATCCTGTATTTACTAAAAATACAAAAATTAGCTAGGCGTGGTGGTTGGCACCTGTAATCCCAGCTACTCTGGAGGCTGAGGCAGGAGAAATGCTTGAACCTGGGAGGTGGAGGTTGCAGTGAGCTGAGACAGCACCATTGCACTCCAGCCTGGATGACAGGGTGAAACTCTTATCTCAAAAAGAAAAGAAAAGAAGAAAAGAAAAAAGAAAGAGCAAAAATGATACTACAGAGTCCTTAAGTTACTATTAGATGACCATGTGTCATTCTGTAGAGAGCAAAACCAGACTTCAGCACTCCACCAAACCTTAGCTGTCATTCTGGTCCAAATTCCTCTTGGTCCAGAGAGGGGAGATAATTTTCTGAGACTGCACTACTCCTAGAGTGACTACCCATCGTGATTTGCACTAAAATTCTCCCCTCCCAGGAAACTCCTGAGTCCTGAGCAACTCAGGATGATTGGTCACCTACAATGGGTAAATGTTTTCAGATTCCCAAGTCTCCCTGATTCCAGAGAACTACTTGTTAACCACACTAGCACTAAATGAAATCACGAGTTGTTTACTTTGCCCCTCCAATCTTAAATTTTCCATCTGTAAAATAGAGGGACTGATACTGAACTTAAAGAATTGTCACATGGATTAATTTAGAAAATACGTATAAAGTGCTCCCTAAATTATAGATACCATGACTATTTACTATTATTTACCAGAACTAGAAACAGGTTATCTGAGCCTTCCAACTAACTCTATTTCTATTACTCTTGGTGGCCTCTGGTAGGATTAATAAATCATCATTATGGGAAATAAAGATATAATTAGAAATTTTTGTACTTATATGCTCCCCCCAAAAAAGTTTAGTGAACAAAAAGTTTTTGCTGTCCTTACTTAAAACCTCACCTTCCAAAAGGAATTTAGTCTACAGCTGAGCTATACCCACATGATTTCTTTTTTAGTTGCTGAGAACAAGCTACTGTCAAATATACTATAAAATGGAAGGATTTAGATGGTTCTGGCACCAAGGGTCTAACTAATGTTTATGGTGGGAGAGAATGACTGTTTCTTATATTATATTCAGTTACGTGTAGTAAAGGCTATTTTGGATCTAGCTACCCTCTGACCACATTTTTCTGTTGTTGCTGTGCCTGCCCAGGAAAATATGCTCTGTCGCATTATATAGAGAGAATAGCAAAATCTGGCATTTCATGCTAGATTTAGAAGGCTGCCTGTTCCCCTGTTGCAGTGCTCTGAGGGAGTGGTTGAACTCTGAAACACTGAAGACTGAGTCCCTCAAACAGACTGTCTCTGTATCTCAGTAGGAAACTCTCTGCTTCTCTTCTTCAGTTTCCTCAGCTGTAAACAAGAATTCTAATAATTCCCTCTAGCCCATGGATTCTTTGAGATAGCCTGTAAAATACAGAGAGATGAAAAACCCTGTAGTGACAATGCACGCCTAGTGTTGTGAATCTACAGCTCAGAGTTCCATGGAAAAAAAAAAAAAAAAAAAAAAAGATACAGCATCCAAGAGGAAAAGTCCAGCGTGCTCTCTGCTCAAACTATGGTGGTTTGTGTATAAATGTAGGGGATCAATTTCTGTGTAAGTTCCTAGGGTGATCTTGTAAATGTTTTTCTACTCTTTTCTTTAAAGGCAGTCCTCTAAGTTTTTTTTTAGGATTCTCTAAACACATGTCTCTCTCTTTTTTTTTTTTTTGTAATAAAAAAATGAATACAGCTTTCTTGCTCATTGTGGAGAACAAATCTGTATCTCTTTGGAAGCTTGTTGATCAAAAGATTTGTGTCATCTGTGTGTAGTACATTTCTCTGAGGGGAAAAAGCAGAGTAATCAAGAATGCTTCTCTTCTGAGAGGAAAACAGATGTACTGTGTGTGTAATGGGACTATGTTTTAAAAACAAAGTCAAGAGCCTGGGAGAATTATAATAGTGATCTCTCTGAAAATGTGTGGAGATAATGGTAGCTGGAAAAGAAATCCCCACATTCCAGAGTTTGGGGTGTCTGTGGTGAAAAGCAAAATAAATGTGTCAATAAAATCCGGCATTTATTAGAGAGACAGAGAAGTCTGGAGTAAATAGTGGACTCTGAGTAAGACAAGAAAAGGAAAATAGGAACATTTCTGTACCCTGATACCAACTTTTGCCTTGGGACTGCTGGAAGCTGTGTTTATTATTTAAAATTTATAATACACATGCTTAAAATGATACTGAATTTTGGAGTGCTCCCTTCCTGGCCTGGCAGTGTTTACAAACCACACCAGACAATAGATCTTTAATAATAGATCTGTTACTAAAAAAATAATTATAATTAATGGGTTTTGTATAGTACATTTTCTCTGGGGGAATGAAATCCAGAAAAATACTGACCACAAACATTTTACCGTTTAACAAGACAAAAATTGTAGACACACAAAGAATCAGCTGATTTTCCTCCCATGGGTGGCTCTTCCATAGCTGTGTATAACTGTTGAGGGCAATTATTCTCACAGTAACCTGTTTAAAAGTGGCAAAATCCAATATGATCAGAATACTTAAAACTTCAAGTTATTCTTTGTGTTTTGTAGTTACGAGGACAGACAAATAGGAATATGTATCTGTTTCTAGAATCTGGTTTCCAAACATGTTTTTAGATAGGATAGTACTATATAGTTGCATTGCAGGCTTCCTGATTCAGTGTTTACATTGAAAGAGGCAAAATATTTTGTACTGACAGAGAATCAAGAGCAGATGTACTCCAAGGTCTCAAGCACACGTTTTAACTTACAGTTGAATGCTGTGACGGACTATCTCAGAGCCAAGAAGTGATCTGTATTCACTAATTGTAGGCAGTTTGGTAGGTTTTACGTATAAAAAATAATGTTTTATGTGTTACCGCTGTTGGTTTTCCCCTCTTTCTTCCTATGTTTTGTGTGTTTACTTCATGAGCTTACTTAAGGTTGAATGTCTCAAGTCCTAGGCTGCACTGGTTTTTACGCCCATATGTTTCCTGAGGAAATTTAATGTGGTTCTTAAATTCTCCTGTTGGAGCACAGGTCCGTGGAAATGGGGCAGTTGCCAGGTAAATTTGATCAAGTTAGAATGTCAAGTTGGTTTATATGAGAGTCAGGACCTCCAAAATAGATACACTTCCGTGTCCAAAAAAAAAACAAAAACAAAAACAAAAACAAAAAACAAAAAAACCCTGACTGCATATCTACATTGCTGTAACATGCCGGAAGGTTGCCAGATCTCCACTTCAATTGGTGTGTGTATAAACTGCTTACATATGCAGCCTAAAGGGAGTGAATTCTGTTGAATGGCTGGCCGAATGTCAACACAGCTAATTGTCATTTCTAGATAACAAATCATAAACACGGTTGGTGCCCTAGAAATGAAGGTTAACTGCATGAGGCAGAATGGTGAAAAATGTGGGGTGCAAAAATCAATGCCTGCAGGGGCTAGGTTCTTGTTATAATGAGTGACGTGGGCCTAGTGTCAGAGCTGAGGAAATGATGGGGACCGTGAGGGTCTGAGGGGACCCACCTCGTGTGAAGGGGCATCTGCTCTTCCGCTCTGGCTCTCCCCTGCCCTTCCTCCATGAGGGCTCCGTGTTGTCCGATCTGTTCATTTTTTGCAAAACAAGCAGGAAATTCAGACTTTTACTTGAAATCTCTCAAAATCTAAATGTTGGCTTGAGTTTCTTAAAACACAATGCACTCAGAGTCTAACTACTTCAGAAGGCCACATATGGCCACTGGCTGCCACTTTGAGACCCCTGAGTTAGGTGACTCTTTGAGAAGAAAAGAACCTCCTGACTTCCCACCTACAGGCTTTTTTTTTTTTTTTTTCACAGAAACCTCAGTGGGTGTCGTTTTTATAACAGAACACGGGACTAAGAGTTGGGAGACTGGGTATTCCAACTCTCCCTTTCCTAACTGCATGACCCAGGGCAAGCCCTAAATTTCTTACGTCCTTGGCTTTATAAATCTATTAATTAATATATATTTCACTACTATCTCACAGATTAAATTCACCCAAGTGATATTTATTGAAAATGTACTTGAGCATATCCTATTTTATTTAATCCTCAAGAAGGCTTTATGAGATAGATATTTCTACCATGTGTGTAGAGATAAAGAAACAGATTCTGCAAACTAAGGAAATTGCTCAAGGTCATAGAGCTAATTGGTGATGGAGTGGAAATTCAGACCAGACCTTCTGATTTTTAGTTCTGCTTTTCATTGCAAAAGCAATGCTGAAAATAGATAAGTAGCTAAAATCCATTTAAATCATCATCATCGTCATCATCATCAACAACAACAACATTATTTTGGCCTTTTCTTATCCTACCTCTAAATATTGACTTTATAAACAGAATCTGCCCATGTCAAGTTACAATATCTCTCTAGGCATCAATTTTCTTAACTCTTAAATGGCAGGAGTAAGACTTGAGCAGAGGTGGCAAATTTGCATTTTAAGGGCTGAATTTAGCTTAGTAGTGTTTGGTTAGGCCTAAATATGTTTTTTTAAAGCAGGTTATTTACATACAGCTGACATAGTATAAAGCAACGTATTTTAAGTGTATACTTTGATAAATTTTATCACATGAACACATCCATAAAACCATCACTACAATCAGGATAATGAACATATCTATCACCCACAAAAGCTTCCTTGTGACTTGTAATCCATCTGTGTCTCTCCACACCTTGTTCCCAGTTCACCAAGGATCTGTTTTCTTTCACTATATATTTGTTTGTTTTATACAAGTGGCATCATATAGAATGTACTTTTCTTCATGCCAGGCTTCTTTCAATAAGCTTAAACATTTTGCTATCTATGCTGTTGTATGTATTATTATTGGTTCATTTCTTTTGATTGCTGATTAGTATTCCACCAAATGAATGTACCATAGTTTGTTTATTCACTCACCTGTTGATGAACATTTGGGCTGTTCCAGTTTGGGGGTATTACAAATGTAGTTACCATGACCATTCGTGTATAAGTCTTTGTATGAACATATGCTTTCATTACTCTGAAGAAAAAGCCTAGGAGTTGTTTGGCTGGGTCCTGTTGTAAGTGTGTATTTAACCTTGTAAGAAATTACCAAAATGTTTTCCAAAGTTCTACCATCTTACTTTCCCACCAACAGTGTATGAAGAGTTCTAGTTTCTCCCCATTCTTGTCAACACTTGGATGCACAGTCTTTTTTTTTGTTCCAATATGTAAGCAGTGGTGCCTTATTATGATATGAATTTGAAGTCCCTTAGTAATTAATGATGTTGAGCATCTCTTCATGTGTTTATTTGCCTTCCATATATCTTCTTTGGAGATATAGCTGAGTCTTTTGCTTATTTTTATTGCATTGTTTGTTTTTTAATTATTGAGTTTTGAATATCCTTTATATATTCAGAACACAAGACTTTTATCAGATAAATTATTGCAAATATTGTTTCCCAGTCTGTGGTTTGTCTTTTCATTTTCTTGACAGTGTCCTTTGAAGAACAGGAGTTTGAATTTTGATAAAGTCAAATTTATCAATTTATTCTTTTAGAAATTGGATTTTGGTGTCATTAATTAGGAAATATTTGCCTACTCCAAGATCACAGAAAATTTCTCCTATGTTTTCTACATAATTTTAAAATTACTTGACAACATTTAAATGTTGGAAGATTTCACATGAGAAATTCAAATTTACAGTTACTCATAAAGATGGCAGAGCATTCCACAGGAAGCTTCCCCGCTGGATATAAATTGTGTTCTAGCTTAGCAAGGTCCCACTGGACTGGCCTCAGACATTTACATTCCCTTCTTTGCTTTCATGAGTACCTATCTACCACCCCACAGCTAGATGCCCTCCATAACTGTTACGGTTCTAAGCTTTGGCAATTCTACAGATTTTCCATTCATTATACCTGTGAGTCTCCCTTAGGAGGTTAAGAGAGTGAGCTACCCTGCATTGGAGCTGGAATCAACCTGGAGATTCTGGAAAGATCACTGTAGTTAGTATCTTTATTTCTACGATAAGGGTGAGGTTTAACAATCTGGGAAAATTTTTGAAGTATTAATAGTAGATATGGAAAGCAGTGGGAGACTATCCAAGTCTTTCTCATTTTGTTTTCTGCTGTTAAGTTTCAAATATATATATTTCTTTAATTTAGAGACAGAGTCTTGCTCTGTTGCCCAGGCTGGAGTGCAGTGGAGTGATCCTAGCTCATGGCAGTTCAAACTCCTGGGCTGAGGCAATCCTCCTGTCTCAGCCTTCCGAGTAACTGGGACTACAGGTGCATACCACTACACCTAGCTAATTTTTAAAAATTTTGTAAAGACAGGATCTCACTCTGTTGTCCAGGCTTAAGGAAATTTTTGAGGTATAAGTATGTACCATAAAGTGCATATAACTTAAAATGTACAATTTAATGAATTTTGGAAAATGTAACTACCACCCAGTTATAAAAAAATGTATAGCATTCCCATCCCTTGTGAAATTTCCCACCTGTTCCTGTCCAATCTATTTGTCTCCCTCTGTAGAGTTAACCATTAATTCTAACCATAGATGAGATTTCTCTCTTTTTGAAATTCATAAAAATGGAAACACAGAGTAAGTACTGTTTTGTGTCTGACTTCTTCCTCTGAGTATAAAATTTTTGAGACTCATCTATGTTGTTGCATCCATCAGTAGTTTGTCCCTTTTTATTAATGAGGAGTGTTCCATCTGATGAAATACCATTGTTTATTTATTGTTATTGGACATTTAGATTATTTCCAATGTTTTGCTATTAGGAATAAAATCCAGTGAGCATTCATGTACAAATCTTTGGGCATACACATATTTTTATTTCCTTTGGGTAAATATCCCAGAGTAAAATTGTTGAATCATGATATAGTTATATATTTAGCTTTATGAGAAGCTTCTACAAAGTTTACTATAGGAGGTGTAACATTTTTCACTCTCACCAACAATGTAAAAGAAACCCAATGACTTTCTATTCTGTCTAACATTTGGTGTTTAAAATGTTATGATTTTAATCATTCTAGTGTATATGTAATGGTAGCTTATTGTGATTTTAGTTTGCATTTCCGTGATGACTAATAACACTGAGCATTTTTTCATGAATTTATTGATCATTTACATTCATATATTTTCTTTTATAAACTGTCCAAATCTTTGCTGTATTTAAAAAATTAAGTTACTTGTCATTTTATTATTGATTTTAAGAGTTCTTTATGTAATCTAGCTTTGTGCTATGTCAGATAAATGTATATAGCAAATATATTCTCCCAGTCTGGGAATTCTCTTCTTATTTTCTTAAAGGTGTTTTTTGATGAGCAGGTAATTTAAATTTTGCTGAGTTTCAGATTATCAATTTAAAAAAAAAGTTAGAGGCAGGGTCTAAAATATTTTTAAATTATTGCTTTCTGAAAAACTTTCTGAAAGTTCTGAAAACTTTGCCTTGCCCTCAATTACAAAGATAATCATTTCTACTTTATTCTTTGAGCTTCATAGTTTTAGCTTTACATTTATGCTTTAATTTATCTTAAGTTAATTTTTCTTTATGGTATAAAGTACAGATTATGGTTGATTTTTTTTCCCAGTTGGTTCAGCATAATTTGTTAGACTGTCATTTTTTCATTGAATTACATTGGTGCCTTTGCAGAAAAATCATTGTCTATATATGTGTGATCCTATTTCTGTACTCCGTATTCTGTTCCATGGATATATTTTTCTGCCTTTATGGCATGTTTATAGTATTGAATCTTTTAACATGTATACAACTCTCCCCTTCTTTAGGTCTTCTTTCATTTCTGTTAATAATATTTTGTAGATTTTTAGTTTAGGGGTCTTTTAAATTCTTTCATAAACTTTAGTTGTGGGATTCTTTATGGGTTTTGGTGCTATTGTAAATGAAATTTATTTAAAAATTTTATTTCCAGTTGTTTATTCCTAATATATAGACATAAAATGGATTTTTTTATATTGGACATGTATCCTGAGACTCTGCTAAATTCACTTACCAATTTAGTAGTAGGGTTTTAAAAACCTTGTTGTGTTAGGCCATGTGAGGTGCGTCACACCTAAGACTGGCGTTGTGGGAGGCCAAGGCGGGAGGATCACTTGTCTCCAAGAGTTCAAGACTAGCCTGGGCAGCAAAGCAGTACCCCGTCTCTACTAAAAATTAAAAAAGATTTAGCCAGGTGCGGTGTGGCCTGTGCCTGGAGTCCCAGCTACTTGGGAGACTGAGGTGGGAGAATCCCTTAAGCCCAGGAGTTTGAGCTGTAGTGAGCTATGGTCACACCACAGTACTCCAGCCTGTGCAACACAGTGAAACCGCGTCTCAGAAAGAACACACACACACACACACACACACACACACACACACGCACAGCACCCAAAACCCAAAATGTTATTGCGTTGATTCTTTGGAGTTTTCTGCATTTATTATCATTACCTACAAAAAATAGAATTTTGTTTCTTTCTCAATATTTATGCCTCTTATTTCTCTTTCTTGCCTTTTGCATGACATGCATGACATGGCTAATACCTCCAGTGTGATATTAAATATAAATAGTGAAAGTTTACATCCTTTGCCTTGTCCCCTACATTATGTGGACCATTTTTAATATTTCACTGTCAATTATGCTAACTTTAGGGTTTCCTTAGAAGCCTTTTATCAGATTTTTTTTTTTTTTTTTTTGACAGTCTCACTCCGTCACCCAGGCTGGAGTGCAGTGGTGCAATCTCACTTACTGCAATTTCCGCCTCATAGGTTCAAGCAATTCTCATGTCTCAGCCCTCCCAAGTAGCTGGGATTGAGGTGTGCACCACCACACCCAGCTAATTATTGTATTTTTAATAGAGGCAGCGTTTCACCATGTTGGCCAGGCTGTTCTCAAACTCCTGGCCTCAAGTCATCTGCCCATCTCGGCCTCCCAAATTGCTGGGATTACAGGCATGAGCTACTGCACCTGACCCCTTTTATCAGATTTTTCAGAGGTTCTCTTGTATTTTTAGTTTTATGGGAACTATTTCAAAATACATAAATGGGTGCTGGATTCTTTTTTAAGTGCTATTTTGCAATAATCATCGGATGATTTTTATTTTCTTGAAATGTCTTCTATCATATTGTTTTGGTGTCTGGGACATAGAAACTTATACAATGAATTAGGAATTGTTCCCTTCCCCTCTCTTTTGTAAGCGTTTGCTCAATATCGGAATATTTCTTTCTAAGATATTTGATAGAATTCACCTTTAAAGTCGTCTGGGCTAGGGGTTTTCTTTGTAAAAAAGTTTTAAATTAAGATTTCAATTGTTGAATCCTGGGAAGATGGCCGCCTAAGAACAGCTCAGGACTTCAGCTCCCAGTGAAGGTGCAGAGGGTGAGTGGACGCCGCATTTCCAGACGAACTCTTATTGCCCACAGACCAGGAGATACCCAGGCAGAGGGGTCGCCAGCGTCGCAGTCCCAGCCGGTGCGGCTGTTTTGGCCCCTGTGGGGCTGATTCTGCCCGCGGGGCTGCTGTGACCACTCCCTGTTGCTGCGGTTCTCCGTACAAAAGCCACTGGTCTGGGAGCCCTCTTAGCTGGCGAGCAGAGCCCTGAGACGGCAGAGTTGCCCATTCATCTGAAATAGCGAGTCAGGCCAGGAGATTCCTAGGCAAAAAATCCACCAGGAACCGGCGCCACAGTTGGAGCCGACTCCGTGAGTCGCAGCACGGGAGATCCCGGCGCCTTTTCAGCAGGCGACCGGAACGCAGTGTTGTTCAACTTAAAAGAAAAGACTCTGAGTCAGGGAGCCAGGTGATCAGGCTCGGTTGATCCCACCCCTCCACCCCCAACAACAACGAAAACAAAAACAGTAATTGGAAACCCTCTGGGTTGAGCCCTCCAAACCAAGCACAGCTGAACCGGGACGGTCCGGCTCCGTGGGGGAGGGGCTTCCGCCATTACTGACACTCTCCACCGCTACAGAGGCAGGCTGCCGTTGCCGAGGCAACCCGCCGTTGCCGAGGCAACCTGCCACAACAGAGAGAGTGCGCCATAACAGAGGCGGGGCCACCGTTGCCGAGACAGTTCTAACTACGCCCATATAAAAAAAGGACTACAGGGAAGAGCTCAGGGCAGCTGGGCGGAGCCCACAGCAGCTCAGCAAAGCACCTGCGGGCAGGCAGAGGCTGGGCATGCTGCTAGCTGGGCGGGTCAGACCTGAAAGAAAAATCAAAAAAGGCAGTAGTGCAACGGAAACTCATAAAGCTCCAACTCCCTGGGACAGAGACAGACAATAGGTGGATAAACCCACAAAAATGGGAAGAAACCAGCGCAAAAAGGATGAAAACTCCCGAAACCAGAACACCTCTCCTCCTAAAAGGGATCACAACTCCTCACCAGCAAGGGAACCAGACCGGATGGAGAAGGAGTGTGATGAAATGACAGAATCAGACTTCAGAAGGTGGGTAGTAAGAAACGACAATGAGCTAAAAGAACATCTTCTAACCCATCGCAAAGAAAATAGGAACCTTGAAAAAAGATTGGACGAACTGCTGACGAGAATGGCCAGCATAGAGAGGAGTATAAGTGAATTGATGGAGCTGAAAAACGCAACACGAGAACTTCGTGAAGCATGCACAAGCTTCAACAGCCGAATTGACCAAGCAGAAGAAAGGATATCAGAGGTCGAAGATCAACTCAATGAAATAAAAAGAGAAGGCAAGAACAGAGAAAAAAGCACAAAAAGGAATGAACAAAATCTTCAAGAAATGTGGGACTATGTGAAAAGACCTAATCTACGTCTGATAGGTGTACCTGAATGTGATGAAGAGAATGAATCCAAGCTGGAAAATACTCTTCAGGATATTATCCAGGAAAACTTCCCCAACCTAGCAAGGTAGACCAATATTCAAATCCAGGAAATACAGAGAACACCACAAAGATATTCCTCAAGAAGAGCAACCCCAAGGCACATAATCATCAGATTCACCAGGGTTGAAATGAAAGAGAAAATGCTAAGGGCAGCCAGAGAGAAAGGTCGGGTTACCCACAAAGGGAAGCCCATTAGACTCACAGCAGATCTCTCAGCAGAAACCCTACAAGCCAGAAGAGATTGGGGGCCAATATTCAACATCCTTAAAGAAAAGAACTTTCCACCCAGAATCTCCTATCCAGCCAAACTAAGCTTCATAAGTGAAGGAAAAATAAAATCCTTTGTGAACAAGCAAGCACTCAGAGATTTCATCACTACCAAACCTGCTCTACAAGAACTCCTGAAAGAGGCTCTACACATATAAAGGAACAACCAGTACCAGCCACTTCAAAAGCACACCAAATGGTAAAAGAGCATCAACACAATCAAGAAGCTGCATCAACTAACCAACAAAACAGCCAGGTAGCATCAAAATGACGGTATCAAATTCACACATAACAATACTATCCCTAAATGTCAATGGACTAAATGCCCCAATCAAAAGACACAGACTGGCAAATTGGATAAAAAGCCAAAACCCATCAGTGTGCTGTATCCAGGAAACCCATCTTACATGCAAGGATACACAAAGGCTCAAAATAAAGGGATGGAGGAAGATCTACCAAGCAAATGGAGAGCAAAAAAAGGCAGGAGTTGCAATTCTCATCTCTGATAAAATAGACTTTAAAGCAACAAAGATCAAAAGAGACAAAGAAGGACATTACATAATGGTAAAAGGATCACTGCAACAAGAAGAGCTAACGATCCTAAATATATACGCACCCAATACAGGAGCACCCAGATACATAAGGCAAGTTCTTAATGACTTACAAAGAGACTTAGACTCCCACACAATAATAGTGGGAGACTTTCCAATATCATACTGAATGGGCAAAAACTGGAAGCATTCCCTTTGAAATCTGGCACTAGACAAGGGTGCCCTCTCTCACCACTCCTATTCAATATAGTACTGGAAGTTCTAGCCAGAGCAATCAGGCAAGAAAAAGAAATAAAGGGTATCCAAATTGGAAAGGAGGAAATCAAATTGTCTCTATTTGCAGATGACATGATTGTATATCTGGAAGACCCCATCGTCTCAGCCCAAAATCTCCTGAAACTGATAAACAACTTCAGCAAAGTCTCAGGATACAAAATCAATGTGCAAAAATCACAAGCATTCCTATACACCAGTAATAGACTTCAAGAGAGCCAAATCAAGAACGAACTGCCATTCACAATTGCTACAAAGAGAATAAAGTACCTAGGAATACAACTAACAAGGAACGTAAAGGACCTCTTCAAGGAGAACTACAAGCCATTGCTCAACGAAATAAGAGAGGATACAAACAGATGGAGAAACATTCCATGTTCATGGTTAGGAAGAATCAACATCGTGAAAATGGCCATACTGCCCAAAGTAATTTACAGATTCAACGCTATTCCCATCAAGCTACCAATGACCTTCTTCACAGAACTGGAAAAAAACACCTTAAACTTCATATGGAACCAAAAGAGAGCCCGCATAGCCAAGTCAATTCTAAGCAAAAAGAACAAAGCAGGAGGCATCACACTACCGGACTTCAAGCTATACTACAAGGCTACAGTAATCAAAACAGCATGGTACTGGTACCAAAACAGAGATATAGACCAATGGAACAGAACAGAGGTCTCAGAGGAAATACAACATACCCACAACCATCTGATCTTCGACAAACCTGACAAAAACAAGCAATGGGGAAAGGACTCCCTGTTTAATAAATGGTGTTGGGAAAACTGGCTAGCCATGTGCAGAAAGCAGAAACAGGACCCCTTCCTGACACCTTACACCAAAATTAACTCCAGATGGATTAAAGACTTAAACATCAGACCTATTACCATAAAAACCTTAGAAGAAAATCTAGGCAAAACCATTCAGGACATAGGTGTAGGCAAGGACTTCATGACCAAAACGCCAAAAGCAATGGCAACAAAAGCCAAAATAGACAAATGGGACCTAATCAAACTCCACAGCTTCTGCACGGCAAAAGAAACAGTCAGTAGAGTGAATCGGCAACCAACAGAATGGGAAAAAAATTTTTGCAGCCTACCCATCTGACAAGGGGCTGATATCCAGAATTTACAAAGAACTAAAGCAGATCTACAAGAAAAAAACAAACAAGCCTATTCAAAATGGGCGAAGGATATGAACAGATACTTTACAAAAGAAGACATACAGGAGGCCAACAAACATATGAAAAAATGCTCATCATCACTGGTCATCAGAGAAATGCAAATCAAAACCACATTGAGATACCATCTCACACCAGTTAGAATGGCGATCATTAAAAAATCGGGAAACAACAGATGCTGGAGAGGATGTGGAGAAATAGGAACACTTTTACACTGTTGGTGGGGATGTAAATTAATTCAATCATTGTGGAAGACAGTGTGGCGATTCCTCAAGGACCTAAAAATAGAAATCCCATTTGACCCAGCAATCCCATTACTGGGTATATATCCAAAGGATTATAAATCATTCTACTACAAGGACACGTGCACACGAATGTTCATTGCAGCACTGTTTACAATAGCAAAGACCTGGAACCAACCCAAATGCCCAACGATGATGGACTGGATAGGGAAAATGTGGTACATATACACCATGGAATATTACGCAGCCATCAAAAACGATGAGTTCATGTCCTTTGTAGGGACATGGATGAACCTGGAAACCATCATTCTCAGCAAACTGACACAAGAGCAGAAAATCAAACACCGTATATTCTCACTCATAGGTGGGTGTTGAACAATGAGAACACATGGACACAGGGAGGGGAGCACTACACAGTGGGGTCCGTTGGGGGGAAATGGGGGAGGGGCGGGGGGGTGGGGAGGTGGGAAGAGATAGCATGGGGAGAAATGACAGATACAGGTGAGGGGACGGAAGGCAGCAAACCACACTGCCAAGTGTGTACCTATGCAACAATCTTGCATGTTCATCACATGTACCCCAAAACCTAAAATGTAATTAAAAAAAAAAAAAGATTTCAATTGTCTTTTATAGATACATAGCTAATTAGGAATTTTACTTATTCTTCTGTCTATCCATTGTGGTGAGTTGTGTTTTTCAAGGAATTTGTCCATTTCATCTACAACTTTATGTGTTGGCATAAAGTTATTCATATTAGTCCCTTATTGTCCTCTATTGTCTAAAGAACCTGTGGTTATAATCTCTCTCTCTCATGCCCTATGTTGGTAATTTGTGGGTTTTTCTCCTCTTATTTTCTTTGATATCACTTGGAGTTTCCCAGTTGTATTAATATTTTCAAAGAACAAACTTTCAGCTTTGTTGATGTTTGTTTATTATTTACTTGGTTTTTGTTTCATTAAATTTTCTTCTTATCCTCATTATTTTCTTCTGCTCACTTTGGATTTACTTTGCTCTTCCTTTTCAAGCTTGCTTGTTTTCTAATATAAATATTTAAAATTATGAATTTTCCTCTTTATATCACTTTAGCTGTGTCCCTCAAATTTCATTAGGCTATATTTTCCTTATCATTTAGTTTACATATTTTCTAATTTTTCATGTGAATTCTTCTTTGATTCTAGAGTTATTAAAATTTTTGATTAATTTTCAAATGTAAACTGATTTTCTACATATCTTTTTGCTGTTGATTTCTAATTTACTTGTGATCAGAGAACATAGTCTATGATTTCAATCTTTTTGAAATGTATTGACACATTTTGTTGCTCAGGAGATGGTCTATCTTGATGAGTGTTATGTAAGTGCTTGAAAAGAGTATGTTCTTTAGTTGTTGGAGGTAGCATTTCATAAACATCTACTAAATCAAATTAGTTGATAATGTTCCCATCTCTTACATCCTTACTGATTTTCTATGTTCTTTCTCTATCATTTACTGAGAGAGAAGTACTCAAGTCTCCGACTATGATTGTTCATTTTCTGTTCTCCCTTTACTTTTTTCAATTTTTGCTTTTTAAGCTCTATTTTTAGAAACATACATATAAACACACAAAAATTTAGGATTTTTATGTAAATTGGTTTTTAACTCTTTGTCTTCCTTCATTTTGTGTTTTTAACAGTATTTCTGTTTTATTTTAAAAATTCTAAGTTGACTCATAAAAGTTGCACAATTTATGGGATACATAGTGATGATGTGATTCATATAATGTATGGTGCTCTTTGATGATAGTAGAACCACAATAGTTTTTTAAATGATTACTGTTTGTATGGTACTTTTTTTGTGCTTTTGCTTTCAACCTATGTCTTTATATTTCAACTGTATTATCTCTTGAGTACTGAATATAGAACTGTGCTTCCCCTTCCCCATAATCTTGGACACTGTTCCCATTGAAAGAACTCTTCCACGAAGCTCACAACAAGAGAGCCCATCAAATTTGAAAGCTATAGCTGCAGTTCAGTTACTTTAGATTCCTCATGCCAAGAGACCTGACACTGAATAAAAAAAATTACAGTCCTGGCAAGAGTAATTACCCCTGACCATAAGCAGGGGGATGCTGTTTTTTGGACAGTAATTCTTTGCTACACATGGCATGCCCCTCAGACCCTTTAGAGATCTATCCTGTGATTCTCTGATTGATGGTTACCATTAATTTCATATAACATCTTTCCCTACTACAGATACTCTCCAATAACATAGGGGCTCCTGGCTTAAAGGGGCCAAAGCAGCAACAAGTTGGACAACAACTCATACTACAGATTGGTTCTGTGGAAGAGCTCTTTCTTTAATGCACTTGCTGTGTTGTAGGGAATTTCTTCTGAGGGTCTGACCTTTCATTTAGTCAGTGTATTCTGGATCAGAAAACTGGTCCTGGCCTAAAACCAAAAAACTACTGTGATATTTCACCAGGGAAGCTGTCTTCCACCTCCTTAATTTATTTTAGCCATGTGGTTTGAACAATGCCCTTGTTGGCTGCCAACATTTCCATATACCTGCCCCTAAGAATGCTGTGTTCCATTAACCATCCCCAGCGTACCCTGGTGGCTCCTCCAATCTCACTGCTCGTCACCTTGATTGTGTCTGTGCTGCTTTCACCTGGGCTTTATTTTGAAATATTATCATCCTCATTACTATTAGCTGTCGGGAACGGTCGGGATGGCACGTCTGCCGGGGATCTCTCGATCTGCAAGAGGGTCCCAATACCTGGAAGACAGAGTGTGCTTGAAGAAATAAAGAGAGACAGGAAGCGGGGTCTGGAGGGCTGAATAGGCAGTGCCCAAAACAGCAAATTTATTTTTCGAAGGCCTGGAATAAAAATATTTTCTCTGCTCTGGTTTATGTCACTGCAAGAGGAAATGCAAATCTATACCTTACATGGCCTATACAATAGAGAAGTCAGATACACCATCAGTGGTTGTAAAAAGTAATAGAATTTCCTGTGATCACAAAGGTTATTTACATCCAGACATTATTCCTCATGGCTGCAGGTATTTTTGGTTTGATCCTGTTTTAGGACTCACATGTGAAAAGGTTTTCTGGTTTTGCTCATCAGAATATCTGTTAACCAGATTCTCCTTTGTCTGCTCCTGACTCAACTTATCTCAACTCCCCCTATTCAGGCATCTCTTTGTCTGGGATCAAAACCTTCCATATAGTGGCATTTGCTTTGCAAATATCCACATGGTAGAGTTCCCCACAGTTAAACCATTATCTAGGGTACAAGGCAGTCATGCAAGTAAAGAAAAGGTTAAAGCGATTCTTAAAGAAAGAGTCATAAAAGTTAAAAGCAGAAACTGGTTGCTGGTATGGAGTCACTCAGTCTAGCAACACCGCATAGTTTAGGCCCAAACGATATCGTGGTTGATATTAGAAACTGATCAGTCATCTTTCAGTTCCTTCTTTCCAATAGCTCGACTGCCTCCCGCAGGAAACTGTGTTTGGGATCAAGTTCACCGTATAGTGAGACCCACGCCTTTTGGGGGTCTCACACGGGAACGTTCCACACAATTAGCAATCCCAGTTTCATAACAGCATTTGCTACCTCCAGCTCTGGCCTGGCCTACGGAGGAGAGCCACTACTGAGCTTCTCAATAATGCCAGTGTCCTCTGTAATCCAGTCTCCTTTTCCGCGTCTGTTTTGTGATTGCAGTGCTTTCAGTATTTAGCTTCAGGACCTTAAATAACATATAGCTACATCTTAACATTTCAGTGGCAGTATTACCTATTGACTTTCTACTATGAAATATGACCTCTCTTTTATAACCACCACCACCACCATACATTTCCCATCCTTCTGTGCTTCCATCGTAATTAGATCATAATTTTGGCTAGATTCAGTATTTACAGTAGTATGTCTATGCAATCTCTATCAACAGCTAAGCCATGTAATATACTATGTTTACATTTGTCTTTTTTGTATAACTTTTTGTATTCCATGGAACTAATAATTGTCTTATACTTGTGTTTGTTTAGTTTTCTATATGCTCATCACCACTTCATTCCAAAACTCTTCCTCAAAGCTGAAAGTCTCTTTCAGGCCTAAATCCATCTAGTAGCCTATTTGATGGTGACTTCTCACCCAGAGCCTTAGACCTGTTCCGATCTTGGCTAATTGTCTAATCAGTTATTTAGGTTTCCTCCTGGAACCTCCCCTCCTTATCACTTTGGGAATTTCCTTCACTTCCCTTTTTCCTGGATTTCATCACCTGCTTTTTTTTTTTTTTTTGGAAGGGGAAGGTGTTGCTTTCTTGAGTAGCTGGAGTTTATCCTCTGTTAAAATCTTTAGAAAGGTATGTGGTAGGCTGAGATCTCTATATCTGAATCCTCGAAATTTGTTAAGATGTTATCTTATGTATCAAAAGAGACTTTGCAGATGTGATTAGGTAAAAATTTTGTGTTGGTGATATTATCCTGGATTATCCAAGTGGGTCCTATGTAATTTCAAGGGTCCTTATAAGAAAGAAGGCATAGTGAAGATGGAAGCAGAGAGAGTTGAAGATGCTACATTGTGCGTTTTGAAGATTGATATTGTTCTCAGCTCCAAGTTCAGACTTTAATATATGCTCTATGATAAATAATGGAATTTCTTTAAGCATTTCTCCTTTAAAGTGAACTTTTAAAATAGAGGACTCTGGAGGGATATTGCAAGAGGAAAACCTTTTTGCAATTTCCAGCATGGGCCAAGTGCTATGGGTGTGAGAACATTTGATGGAGGCTGCCTCAGCCTCAGGCCCAGAACCCACTTTCTCTGCAGTCTTCTAGCCTTGGCCTGGTGATAATATTTCTCACAGCCTTCTCAACATGAAAACCAGAGCCTCGCTGGGCGCGGTGGCTCATGCCTGTAATCCCAGCACTTTGGGAGACTGAGGCGGGCAGATCACCTAAAGTCAGGAGTTCGAGACCACCATGGCCAACATGGAGAAACCCCATCTCTACTAAAAATACAAAACAATTAGCCAGGTGCAGTGGCGCATGCCTGTAATCCCAACCAATTGGGAGGCTGAGGCAAGAGAATCTCTTGAACCCGGTAGGCAGAGGTTGCAGTGACAGAGACAGACTCTGTCTCACAGAACAACAACAACAACAACAACAAAAAAAAACAGAAAGAAAGAAAGAAAGAAAACCAGAGCCTCAGTGTGGCTTGCATGCAGTCATCAGTGATTGGAGGGTCACACGCTGAGAAGCTGCTCCTTCTATAAGTCCCTAGAGCCCACCTGCAGCTGCAGGGTGGGAAAAGTACACACAGAGCTGCTGCTTCTTTGCAAGCTCCACATTGCCCATATGTTTTGAAGGCATACTGCCCACACCAGACTTTCACTGCATGCCCATGCCATTCGTTGCTGCTCCCTAGTCAGAAATTTAGGAAATTCCCTTTGCATTTCTCCTGAGGGTGGCCTATCCTTTGCCTTAGGCTGGTGATACCAGCAAACTTCTCTACTGTCCAGGGGTTGACCATGCCTTCTCCAATGAGGTCTGAACCTTTCCAAGATTGTAATTATTTTGGTGATCTTCCTTAGGGTACCATATATAGTTGCTTTTTATTTTATGAGTATTCTTTATATTACAGTTAATATTTCTTTCTTTCTGGTAAACCTCTGCTTAATCTACTGAGTGATTTCTATCTCCTGATTGGACCCAGATTGCCACAGTAAATTTTGACACAGGTATGTACCTGTGAAACATCATCACAGTGAAGATAATGAACAAATCCATCACCCCCATAAATGCCTCTAGGCCCTTCTGTCATTCAGCCTTCTATTTCTCTCACCCTGGGTAAACAGTTAGCTATTTTTTGGTCACTATAGGTTAGTTTGCATTTTCTAGAATTTTACAGAAATGAAATCAAGTAGTATATATTCTTTTAAAACTCCAAGTTTTTCACTCAGTGTATTTTGTTATTCATCCATATGGTTATATATATTGTAACTTATTTCTTGTTTCTGCTGAGTTTTATTATATGTCTACACCAGAGTTTTCCACTCACCTGTTGATGAACAGGGTTTGTTTCCAATTTTTGGCCATAACATATGTAACTACTGTATATTTTCATGTGTAAGTCTTTATGTGGACATATGCTTCCATTTCCCTTGGGTAAATATCTAGGAATAGAATGGTTGGTTTATCTAGCAGATAAAGATTTAGCTTTTAACCGCAAAACTCTTTCCCAGAGTATCTGTATCATTTTATTTTCCCATTAGCAATATATGAAAGCTCCACTTCTTCCAGATCCTTGCCAAAACTTGATATGGTTTATCTTTTTAATTATAGCCACTGTGTTAGGTATATAGGAGTTTCTGATTATGGTTTTAATTTGCATTTCCCTGATCACGAACGTTGTATAGCATCTTTTAATGTATTTTTTTTGCCATTATATCTTCATTGATGAACTGTTACTTCAATTATGTTGCCCATTTTAAAAAGTCAAGTTCTTAGTCTTCTTATCATTGAGTTGTTGTTAAGAGTTCTTTGTATATTGCAGATGTAAGTTCTTAGTCAGATCTAAGTTTTTCAAATATTTTTCCCTAGTCTGTGGCTTACCTTTTTATTTGCATAACAATGTCTTTAAAAAAATTTAAATTTAAATTAAAAAAAATTTAAGTTCTGGGATACATGTGCTGATCGTGCAGGTTTGTTACATAGGTATACATGTGCCATGGTGGTTTGCTGCACCTATCAACCCGTCATGTAGATTTTAAGCCCTGCATGCATTAGGTATTTGTCCTAATGCTCTTCCTGCCCTTGTCCCTCACCCCTGACAGACCCCAGTGAGTGATGTTCCCCCTTCTGTAGCCATGTGTTCTCAAACAATGTCTTTTGAAAAGCAAAGGTTTCAATTATGAAGGAATTCGATCTTTCTTTTTCTTTTTCTTTCTTTTCTCTGTCTTTCTTGCTTTCTTTTTCTTGCATTCTTTTCTTCTCCTTCCTTCCTTCCTTCCTTCTGTCTTTCCTTCTTTCCTTCTTTCTTGTCTCACTCTGTCTGGCACCATCTTGGCTCACTGTAACCTTCACCTCCTGGTGAAGACAGTCACCTCAAGTGATTGTCTCACTTCAGCCTCTTCAGTAGCTGGACCTGCAGGTCCCCACCACCACACCCAGCTAATTTTGGTGTGTTTTTGTAGAGACAGGGTTTCAGCATGTTGCCCAGGCTGGTCTCAAACTCTTGAGCTCAAGCCGTCTGCCCACCTTGGCCTCTGAAAGTGCTGGGATTACAGACATCAGCAACTGTACCTCGCCTTATCAAGTTTTTCTTTTATACTTCATGGTTTTTGTGATGTCAAGAATTTTTTTCCGAATCCAAGAATTTTAAAGATTTTTCTCCATTGCTTTCTTTCAGAAGTATTATAGTCTATAATGTCTTGGTAATAGCTTCACTAACAATCTCTTATTCTTAAGTTTCTTATTCATGAATTTCTGATGACACTACACATATTGTTTTTAATCTTCTTTTCTACTCATGTACAAATTGACCTAAGAGGCTAATGGAACAAAGTATATGAAATCAAGATTGTGCCAGAAATTCAGGTTGTATCATTACCAAATTTATGCTTCTCTCCCATCTCATAATGTAGTTTTAGAGAAAAAATAATAATTAGAATTTTTTGAGTAAGTAACATGCTAAACACTGTTTTTGTTGTTGTTGTTGTTGTTGTCGTTGGTTTTCATGGAGTCTTGCTCTTATTGCCCAGGCTGGAGTACAATGGTGCGATATCAGCTCACTGCAACCTCTGTCTCTCCAGTTCAAGCCGTTCTCCTGCCTCAGCCTCTCAAGTAGCTGGGATTACAGGCATGTGCCACCACACCCGGCTAATTTTGTATTTTTAGTAGAGCCCGGGTTTCTCCGTGTTGGTCAGGCTGGTCTTGATCTCCTAACTTCAGATCCACCTGCCTCTGCTTCCAAGAGTGCTGAGATTACAGGCATGAGCCACCATACCTGGCCTACACTGTTTTTAAATATATATATATATATATATATATATATATATATATATATATATATTCCTACAGAGATGGGGGTCTTGCTATATTGCCCAGGCTGGTCTCAAACTCCTTAGCTTAACAGATCCTCTCACCTTAGCCTCCCTAGTAGCTGGGATTATAGGCATAAGCCACCATACCCAGCTCCCCAAACACTGTTTTGTGACTTTTATATTCAAAGTATAAAGTACATTATTTTATACTAACATGATTTTATATGATTGGTTCTATTATCTGTCTATCTCTTCTTTTAGCAGATGAGAATGTTGTATCATAAATAAATTGAACAACTTGTTTAGGTCATCTAGGCAGCTCTGTTTAATGTTAGAGTTCATTCTCTTAATCACTACCAATAGTAGCTCATAAATACTGGCTGCTTACTGTGTGACAAGGACTGTGCTAAATTCTTTACAGGTATTAACTAATTTAATCCTTAGAACAAAGCTACACGTAGGTATTATTATTATGCCTCTGTATAGAAGAAGAAACCAAAATACAGGGACCCAGGTGTCACAACTATTGAAAGCAGAGCAGGATTTGAATCCATGCAATCTGGCTCCTGAGCCTTTTCTGGTAACCATCACACTACACTGTTTCTCCAAGAATAATTAATGGTTGTATTTATTGGGTAAAGCAAGCGGATGGCCCAAATGAGTCCCTGCCTCCAACAACTTTTTGAAATGAAACATAGTTTCTATTTAATGCTCCCTTTGCCATCTGACCCCATTTATTTGCTATTGTACTGCTCTTGCTCCGTTTTCCCACTCTGCCTTACAGTAATAATAAACAGAACCATGTGTGCCAATGTGAGAGGCCAGGGGAGATGAGTGCCTCCGTAAGTAGCAGGAGCCTCAGCTGGCCGGTACCTCAGCTTGAGCCAGGCCCCTGGGAAGAGAGTAGCGTCACCTGGATTTTCTAATCCATTTGTGCCAACTGCTGGCTTCCTAAAAGAGAGGTCAGGGCCATAAGAGGCTTGCAAGAGAAACATTTAGGTTGCATGGAGCTTTTCTCATAGCCCACCTGGAGTGTGAGACAACAGTGTATAGTATAGAGAGATATTTGACTTGGGCTGGAGTCCTGCCTTTGTGCTTTAATTTTTTTGACTTTGGGCAAGTTTTGACAACCCATTTCGCTTAGCTCATTTTTTTATAAATGGGCTAAGACCAACCTCATTTTGATGATATAAGTAGGTTCATGTAGTAAAAAAGATAATATCTACCATTTATTAAGTGCCTCTCTGTGTCAGATACTCATAATAGCACTTTATATGAGTTAACTCAATTAACACTAACCACAGCATAAAAAAGGTGCTATTATTATCATCAGCATTTTACAGGTGAGAAACAAAAGTATAGACAACTACGATATTTATCCACAGTCACTGAGCAGCAACCAGAGAAGCTGAAGCATGAGACTAAGCAGCCCAACTCCCAGCCTGTGCTCCTAAACACTGGTATTTACTGAACTTGCATAAGTAAATAAATAAATATATATATATATATGAGGTAAAATATATATACATATGAGGTAAAATATATGTGTGGGTATACACACTCAGATATATATATATATATATATATATATATATATTATATATGTATATATATACATACATATATATTATATATAAACATACATATATTATATATATATACACACACACACATATATATATATATATATATATATATATATATATATATATATATATACTTTTTTAAATAGGAAAAACCTTTTCTAACACCCCCGCCCCTGGCTATTTTTTTTTTTTTTTTTTTTTTGAGATTGAGTCTTCCTCTGTTGCCCAGGCTGGAGTGCAGTGATGCTATCTTGGCTCACTGCAACCTCCAACTCTCAGGCTCAAGTAATTCTCATGCCTCAGCCTGTAGCCGGGATTACAGTTGTGCCACCACACCTGGCTAATTTTTTGTAGAGATGGGGTTTCACCATGTTGGCCAGGACAGTCTTGAACTTCTGACCTCAAGCACTTCACCCACCTTGGCTTTCCAACGTGCTGGGATCGCAGGCGTGAGCCCCTGAACAGGACATTTCTAACCTCTTCTTTGGGAATGTGTGTGCTGTGGCTAAATGTAAGGAATCTGGGATGACCTGATAACAGTCCTTACCCAGGTCTGGACTGGTAGGTCTAGGTCCTAGTTTTGGCTCTGGCCAGCTTTGTGACCTTGGGCAAGGCAGTTTCACCTTTCTGAGTCCCACATTTCTCCTGTGTAAAATGTTGAGGGCGTGTACTAGTTAACTTCCAAAGCCCTTTCCGGCTCTCACATTCCTTATGTCTATGATTCTGTGATTAAGGTCCTGGAAGGTTAAGTACTGATAAAAGCGCCATTAAGATCTGTATACTCAGCCCTGGCAGTCGTCTGTTACCTAAGATACCTGGGCCCAGCAGTTATAGGGTGGGGGCTGGGGACAGGGTGGGTGGACGAGAAAGGCTCCTTGTCTGACAATTGTGTGTATTGACTGTAGACAGCAGAGGACTGCCCAGCACTGTGCCGTGTAACTGAGTATCCTCTGATTTCTGGGCTGTGATCTACTAAGGCTGACCATCAAAGGCTGTTCCCAACAAGAGAACCTTGTGCAGTAAGTTCCTCAGGCAAGAAGCGAGATAATTGAGACAGGATTGAATGGATCTCAGGCAGAGAAACTTGGGGGACAGATCAATGTAACTGATGAACTGGTTGACCCAAGGCCTCTCTGTCTATCATTTTTTGACCTCAGGTCAGAGCAATAGAAAGGGGGAAAGCTCACAACACAGCTCCTGCCATGAAGTCCTGGAGAAGAATAAGTGACTGTTTGTCCCACGTGGTTTAGTCATTCACCTGCCTGAAGGCAGAGTGCTGGGAGTCTGGGGTCCATGACCTGCTGGGACACACTTCGGGCTGCATTTTTTCCCCGTTCTAATGTCTCAGCTCTCAGGGATCTGCTTTTCCTGGTGCCAAACAGTATGGGTAAAATTTTATCCCTCCTCTGTGCACCCCTACAAAACAAATATGATGAGAAGTTAATATTTTCCAAATGATGACCTAACCTTTGTTCATTAATTGAGCTCCTATTGCCTTCCAGGTACTGTTAGAAGCCAGCAAGATGCCTAGATGACTGAGACAGAGTCCTTGCCCTCCATGAAGTGACTGTTCATTATAAAACCCTAAAGCTGGGTTCTTAGAGGCTACTGCAACAGCAACAACCCTGTGTGAGTGTTTATCATATGCCAGGCTCTGATATACTTTTAGCTCTCTCATGGGAAAGTGCCTGACTACTGGCTTGGCCCGCCCCATGTCTGTGTGACTGTGGGCAAGTCATTTACTTTCTTTTTCAGTTTCAATGTCTAAAACTGTAATCTGGGGATAATAGATGTAAAACAGCTTAGAAGTATATACTTTTTAATGACTCTTTTAGTGTCAATGGAGGATTTGTGAGCAAATGCATACAAAGCACAAGGCAAACAGAAGGTATTTAGTAAGTGGCCATGTGATTATTGATAGAGTATGGGTTTCTTCCTGTTCCTCCAGGGCAAGACTGACAGGTATCCTATTACCCTTGCATCTTCAGAGCTTAGAGCAGAGCCCTGAAAACAGCAGGTGCTCACTCACTTTATATGATCAAAGGCACTCTCCACAGGGAAAGTCAAATCATCATGGGTATTTATGAATTACAAAATCCATAAAGTTAAACTAGGAGAAATGAACAAAAACACACTAATCGTAGAGGTCCTTAATGACCCCTTGGCTCATGGCAGAGCAGCTGGACAGAAAAAAAAAATTAAAAAAAAAAAAAGCAAAGATTCAGAAGCCCTGAAAAAATAATGAATATAAAGAAGATCAAATCGATACAATATTCTGTCTTCACATTGGGAAGACAGAAACATCTTCTTTCAAGAAACCATGGGACATTGACAAAAATAACCACAGATAAGCCTCAATAAATCTTGAAAGGAGGCAGTACGGATGACATTGAATTCAGTGAAACTACAAATTTAAGACAAAAAGGCAAAGTATAAATTACTTGTGTAAGAACTCTCTCAACTCTTGGGTCTAATCAAAAGGGAAATTGTATGATAGCAATAAATGTTCCATTACCCAGAGCCACACAGCTAACAGTGACAGAGCTGAGGCTGCTAGAACCTGGGTCTCCTGTCATCCAGTCGCGAACTGGCTTGAGATTCCGGACAAGTCTCTCTGAGCCTCGATTTCCCCTTCTGTCAAGTAGCCTCGAAGGTCCCCCGGGCTCGGTTCGGTGGTGAGTTTGAGGCGTGTGGGGGAGGGGAGGGAGCGTGCGCGAGACGCGGGAGCCGCTACTGCTTTCTGCGAAGTCGGGGAGGGTGCGGGCGTTGGGAGGCGGCAGCAGAGGGCGCTGGGTCGCCGGCCTGGGCCGCGTCTGCCATTGGTCGGGGCTGGGGCGCTGGGTTGGAGAGTTAGTGGAAAGTGACAAGTTGAGCGAGAGAGGGAGCGCGGAGAGCGGGAGCAGCCGCTGCCGCTGCAGCCGCCGCCGAGGGAGCCCAGGGACGGCAGCGCCTGAGCGCAGGGTGCGCTCTTCTGGGAGTCCGAGCCTGGGCCACTCACACCCGCTGGTGCGACCCGGTCAGCCCGGGACTGACCCGCCAACCCAGGCGAGGCTGCAGCCAGAGGGCTGGGGAGGGATCGCGCTCGCGGCATCCAGAGGCGGCGGGGCGGAGGCGAGGCAGCAGGTTAGAGGGACAAAGAGCTGTGCAGACGCCCCCGGCGTCCCGCGAGCGCCAGCGGCCGGGACGAGGCTGCCAGGAGCCCGGCGAGAGCCCGTGGATGTTCTGCGCGCGGCCTGGGAGCCGCCACCGCCGCCGCGAGAGGAGGAATGCACCGGCCGCGCCGCCGCGGGACGCGCCTGCCGCTTCTGGCTCTTCTGGCCGCGCTGCTGCTGACCGCGCGCGGGGCTGCTGCCCAAGGTAAGAGGCGCCCGCCGGCCCCCGTCGACCCCGACCCCCTGGCCCGCGGCCACCCTCCCGTCGGCCAGCCGGACGCGGGACACGCAGGAAGCGCCGCGCTGGCTCCGGGCGCGCCCGGCCACCCGCCACGGGACTCGCCAGCGCCGCCAGGCCAGGGTTTGCCCCGGAGCCCCGCGGCGGGCCGGGGAGCGCCCAGGGACTGGTTCCTCGGCGCACAGCAGCGGTTGTCAGCGCTGACAGGAAGCGTGGAGGGGTTTGGGGGTCCTGGGGTGATCGGGGTACTTCCGTGCAGTGCGTCCCCTCATGTCTCCCCAGACCCCTAGCGCGCCCGGCTGGTGTTCAGGCAAGTCTATCCTGCCCCCAAGTTGCAAGCCGGCCCGGAAGGCGCGGTCCGGGAGGGAATTTGGATCTTCTGTGGTACCCGCCAGAGCCCAGGCGGCTCGCGGACCGACGCAAACAAAAGCCCTGTCCTCCTAGGGCTCCGGCGGCCTCGCATCGCCACCGCTCCCGGCCCTCCGGCCCTCCCGAGGGTCACCATGGAGGCCAAAACGTGTGCGCCGCTGCAGCCGCTGCCACTTTGTGCAAAATGTGCTGTCAGAGGCGGCCTGCGGCTCCAAAGTGCTTTAGTTGTGCACGCGCGCGCGCGCGCGCGCGCGTGTGTTTGCGTGTTGCAAACTAGAGGGGGAAAAGCCATCTAATGCATACTTGATTTTGGTAATCCCCAAAGACAATCGCAACGGTTAGAGAAAGACTTCACCGCAAGCCCCAGCGTCTTAGTTCGCTGCGGGAAGCTGGGGTCCTTGCTGCGTCTGAGCGGGTACACAATGAGAGGGAAGAGCCCGGCTGCGCCTGTGGAGACAACCGATTCATTCTTTGGAGGTTGGAGGGGGAAAGTTGATTAAAGTCTCCGGGGTCTCGGGCCTCACTTTTAACATGCATCCCTTGAGGGGGTGAGAAGCCCCTAGATGCTGCCCTCCCCCACTCCCAGCCCTAAACCTAAGCGGAGAAATAGGTCTCTGCTCTTTTATCATGCATCTTTCATTTTTAAGTTAGCACTGTGTTTAGGAAAAGAAAAGGCTCTGCACTACTTAGCAGTTGAGAGAAAGATGAATTCGCTACAAGACCACGAATACAGAATTAGTTTTTACTAAAAGTTAGCTGCCTTTCTTGGTAGAAAACACACTCTGGAAAGAAGCTGCGTGTGAATTTTGATTTCTTGGAGATGGTTTTTGGGAAGCTAGAGTAGTATTTTCTGAGGATGATTTCTGAAACTGATCCTACAATGTGGTCTTGCTAATCTGGAAGCTCCTGGGGGTAAATAGGGCTTCTAATTGTAATTAAGATGTACAACAGCAGGGAGTGTACCTTCCGATGAAAAATCCTAATGAAATGTAAACAGCTTGGTCACATAGATGTTTTGCTTGATGATGCCAAACATCTGGCCCTGCGCCACAACACCTGGGTGAAAAGTAAAAATGGGCCATACTGCCTATGTAATGTAAACATCCTTCTGAAGTTGGATTGCCCAGCAAATTGAGGTGGAGATAAGCAGGGTGATTCTAACTAAGGTGGGACTTTGATTAATTCAGTTATTTCCTCTGTGGACTCCTTTACTTTGTACTTTTCTTCAGTGGTTGCTTTCAGATCATAGCCTCTTGGGGAGGTGGGGGCCTCTTGTCTTTAAATAAATGGCCCTGCAATGATTTCCCTCACTGTAAGAAACCCTTGTTATCAGCAGCCACCCCAATTCTGTCTCCTTTGACTGTTTATAGCCTTTTAGAATTGTTTAAAAAGGGTATTTTCTATTCCATACTCTTTAGTAGTGAGCTCAAATCTGTTATTACTGTCTTATTTGTTGTTTTACAAATACCTTTCCATTTCTGTGAATGTTTAATTTTTTCTCTGGGGTCGAGACTTCTGGTGGAACTGACATTTACTTTCTCTTCTTGGATTCAAGGTTCCTAAGGTAGCCCAGCCAGTGGCTCAGGAAATCAGCTTAAGGGGAGACATGTTTCATGTATTTATTTAAAAAGATACAAAGCATTTCTCCCATCATTTTTCTATTTTGTTAGCCAGGAGAAGAAAACCTTTACATTTGTTTTTTTCTGGTCTGTCCGTTGTTGATTTCTTCTCTACCTCCCTCCTATGCAAAGAAGCTTACCTTATAACCACACCCAAGCCCGGGGCTTTAGGAACTTACCTGGCCTGTCTCAGAATCCTGTAGATTCTGTGGTTTGGCTGCTTGGAGCCAGAGGGAGGTGGCCTGCTACTGTGTTTGCTATCATTTTGTAAATCTTCCACTGCCATTTAAATAGGTGTTTGTCTGTACTTTTAGAATAGGAGTCTCTTGAGGGCAATAAGACTGTCAGCGTTTCCAGTGAAAACACTGAGAACCCAAGTCCACTTAGTCCCAACTTTATTAGAGATGTCTGAAAATCTTCCCTGGCTGGCTAGGGGGAGCCACACCAAGGTGGGTTGGGCAAAGGGTGTGGTCAAACTGCCTCCATCAGTTTTGGAAATATTTAATTTCCAATATTGATTCAGCATACTTGGTGGGCTGTTTTGCTACTCTGATGCCTGGGATTATCTGCCTGATATTTAGTTAGGGATCAGCTTTGCCCTACAGCATCCTTCCTCTTCTGTATCATGAGCATAGGCCCCCAGTTAGACTTTTGGAAAGTTTCTAAAAGTGTCACTTGCTCTGAAATTAGTATCAGGTTTGGCTGTGGTTTGACGGTGAACATCTACCCGATTTCAAATATCTTTTAAAATTGTACACAGCATCCTATGGAGAATGGAACACTTTGTAAGCTATATGTACTTTGATATAAATGAATATGTACAGATATATGGCGCATATATATATATATATATACACACACACACACATATATATGTACACAAACACATATATAGTAAGTGGTCCTAGATTTTCGTTGAATGAGTAGAGAATAACTATTTTGCTTGTATGCAAAATTCTGATATTTGCTTTGCTCAGTAAAAATGCAACATGGCATATTTTCAAGGATTTTTCCTTTCTTGTCCCATCTTCTAGTATGAAAGAAGTGTAGCAGAACTTGACAGTACAGCTTAAGGGTTACAAGTACAGGCTTTGGCATTTAACAGACCTGGATTTGAATCTTTTCTCTTTTGTATAATGGGTATGTCAGTTGTTTTTTCTGAGCCTTATGAGAGTGTTATGAGATTTAAGTGAAGCCATGCCTGGAGAGAAGCACCCAGCCTAGAAGTGAGTGCATGAAATTAACTTGGGGTACATGAAATTAAGCACATGTGAACTCCCAGAAATAATATAGAAAATTTTATGTGCATTTTTATGGTTCTGTATTTATAGCTATAGCTATAATCTGATTTTTCCAAGAAAAGTGTCCACCCCTGAAAGACAGGAACTGCTGACTTGGAGTGTTTGATGCCTGAAGCAATAGGTTTGCTTTCCTGGAGAGGTTGAAAGGGGTTGAGTGTTGGTGGCCAGTTCTAGGCCTTAGCCTCTACCTCTCACCTCCCAGTTTCCCTTCCACCAGGCAGGCTGTTAACTGGGCCTGAGAGAAGCTGAAGAATTGTGCCAAGTCCTTGTCACCTCAACTAAGAAAATATGTCCCTGAATCAAGCATTCTGAGATGCAGTTTGTGCAGTTTATTTAACAAACACTTATTTAATCCTTGCAATGGGCCAATCACTCTTCTAAGCCTTTTGCAAGTGTTAACTCACTGAATCCTCACAACAACTCTATAAGGGAGATGGCATAATTAGCTCATTTTACAGATACATAAAGAGAGGTTAAGTTACTTTCTTTAGATTACACTGCTAAAAAGTGGCATTACTGGGCTTATAGGCCCTAACAGTTCATGCTATTACTTTAATGGCTGTCCTAGACATTATCTCCTTGTTTAATTCTTACAATTTACATTCTTGTAATGGATGGAACAAAGGTGGTATTTTCCAAAGTTTTCCAATAGCAGCAAAGGGAAGCTTGCTTAGCCATGATCTAGAGGTTATGAGAAATTATTGGAGAGAGACAATTTCAATTTCCTTCCAGTGCTGGAATTCCGTAAGACGGTCTTGCTGAAACTCAGAGATAGACTGGAAGCACCTTGTTGGATGGCCTGGACTTTTGGTTCTGCAATAATTACATTTTTGTAATGAGCTTCAACTTTGCTGTGGTTTGAGAAGTGTGCTTGCCAGTTCCTTCCACCTATCAGTGAGATATATTTTGATGAAATGATTTTGTATTTGCATCTTGGTGGACAAGTAGGGTGAGGAGGGGGTGATTTATTAGAGTGCTCTCTAGTGGGACAGCCAGCTTGCCAGCTCAAGGTCCCAGTGAGGACCAGACCCTGGCAAATCCAGCCCCAGCTGAGAAACACTCAAGTCTTCAAGGCCTCTTTCTCAAACAGAAGGGCCTCAGCCAGGCTTCACCCATTCCCTGGGGTGTGACAGGAGAAACTGTTCTGTAGACACTCGAAGAGAAAGGAGAGTCTGAGAAAGTTCTCTGGAGTTGAAGGAGGAGGAGGGGATGGGGGCAACTCTTCGAAAATCCTTAACTAAATGCAGCTGCTTGTTACACGGAGACTGACTTGCATGCCAGGAATATCTAAAAAGCTAACGAATACAAAATAAAAATAAACAGCAGTAAAAAGGCTCTCTCTTTGTTGCAGTAAGCTCGGTTGGGGTTTTCAGTTTGTTTAGGAATGGGATAATTGTGGCATCCACTTTATTTTGGTAAGGCAGTGAAACGTGGATTAATGTTATGTCATTGGGATGCTACCAGCACCTGAACTTTTTCCTGCATCCCCCCTCCCCGTCCGCAGCTGCACCTCCCAGAACACCCAGGCATGGACACCCATAGGGCCTGAGTCCCAAACAGTTGCCCCTGAGTGAATTACACTGGAAGAGGGCAGATAATTTAATGGGATAATCTTGGCAGGGCCAGCAAATTTCACACCTCATCTCTCACTAATAGAAAGGCAGCAGAAGGCTACAACATCCTCAGATGAAAAGGTTGTATAAAAAGGCTCTGCTTAAGAGTAACTGTCTGTCCATAAATAAGGTTTTGTAGAGTCTTGATCCAAAAGCTGTTATTAAATACTGATAAGCCAAGCCTCATAATGTTTGGTCTCCTTACATTTCCTTTTTCCCCCTTCTCTCCATAGAACTATAGATTTTTTTACTTTTTTAAGAGAGAGAAGGGGGCTAAAATATCAACAGTCCAAACTTCGTTTTTTTCAAGTATATCTATACAGGATGAACATTCTTTGATAGCTGTTTAAAGAGGTGGCATGGAGTAATGGAAATAGAATGGGATTTGAGCCTGATAGGGAATGGGGGTTTGAATTGGGGCTTTGCTGCCTACTTGGGCAAAGTTACCTAATCTTTTCAGTCTCTGTTTTCTTTTCTATAAAATGGGAAGAGCAATAATATGTGATTTCCTGGGGGGTTTTGTGAGAATAAAAGAATGTTATGAACCTATAGCACCTAACACAGCGCCATGGACTTAGTGAACATGAAGTATGTTAGCAACCATCATTTTCAAGGGCTTACAGGAGAAATCTGAAAATTTCGCTTCAGAACAATGGTCCTGCTGCAAGATAGCAACCAAGGCTCAGAGAATAGCAAGTTTTACAAGGTTTTAGGACTCTAGAGTGCTTTGTTTTATAGGGAGCATGCAGACACTCTAGATCTGAGCAGTACCCAGGCCAGTGCTGGGGACCTGGATGGAAGGGATTCCACAGTGCAGTTTTGCAAAGCCTTAAAACAAAGGCTTTCTTCAGAACAGCAAGCTCTTTGGGGAAGAGCCACCCCTCCTGGGTGCTTGGTGTAATTCCAGAATCCTACAATGGGGAATGTTACATTTCAGGGACCTCCACTTGTAATCTGACCGTTTTTAGCTTCAATATCCAAATAATCTTTCTGAGCACAACTTGAAAGAGAAGGATAATGGCCAGAGGAAAGGATCCTGAGGTGCTCTGTTTGCCATTTAAATTTTCTAAGTAGAAGAAAGAAAGTTCATGTTTCCCAAAGAGAGAAGAGTAATGAAGTGTGTGGGAAGGGGGAGGGGTGATAAAAAGGACTTCTAAAGACAAAGCAGAGTTTGGGTTTGTTATTTTTATTTTTTAACAGTGAAGCTTGTCACTCAGTGTATTTCAACTAACATTTATTATATATTTATCACATACAAGATATAGTATTCATGTCCAGGAATAAAATATTATCTTTCCCCTCAAGGAGAGAGAAGGAGAAAAATTCTCACTTTTTCGAGCACCTGCTGTATGCCAGTATCTTTATTTTTTTAAGCTACTTATGCTTCTCAGCACTCTTTAGAATTTGGACTTCTGATCCTATTTTACAGACAAGGAAATCGAGGCTCAGAAAGGTAAGTGTCTCAGCCAACCTCATACAATTATTAAATTGGGATTTGGGATTTGAATCTAGGTATTTGGACTCTCAGGTGTGTGCTCTTTTTGTGATCCTTAAAGTGTGATTGAGGAGACACCAATGAGCAGATGTGTAACCTCCACACGCAACTATCTCTCCCACAAGTGAATTACAGGAAAAGATTGTAGAAAAAATGCTGTGGGAACATGGGAAGAATACATTAATTCTCAGGGGATTAGAGGGTCAGAGGAAGAACAGGAGTGCCTCCTTCATAGGCTTATGTGATGAGTCAATGAAATAATTCATGGAACACACTCAGACCATGCCACACACACATAGTGAGCGCTCAGTGAGTGTTCTGCTCTAGTTCTATAGTCAGCGAGAGGCCTGGTCAGAATCTGTCTGCCTCTAAAATCCATGTGCTCTTGCTCCACTGTGCACTTTTTCAACAGACACGTAGTTGTTGGAAAAGTAAGTAACTGTAGTCACCAAATGAAAGGGAAGACACCAATACAGTTGCTCTTATGTCTTCTTCACCTGCCCTAATCCTGGCTTTTAGGACATGACTCTGCTTTGGGTATGGGAGGGGATTTTTATAGGCGTGGAGAGAATCAAGAGGTCTCATCATGAACTACGGCACTCCTAGAACTCAGGCCAGGATTTACCACCTGCCCTCATTCATTCATTGAACATACAGTTTCTTTTTTTTTTTGAGACGGAGTTTCACTCTTGTTACCCAGGCTGCAGTGCAGTGGCATGATCTCGGCTCACCGCAACCTCCGCCTCCTGGATTCAGGCAATTCTCCTGCCTCAGCCTCCTGAGTAGCTGGGATTACAGGCATGCGCCACCATGCCCAGCTAATATTTTGTATTTTTAGTAGAGACGGGGTTTCACCATGTTGACCAGGATGGTCTCGATCTCTTGACCTTGTGATCCATCCGCCTCTGCCTCCCAAAGTGCTGGGATTACAGGCTTGAGTCACTGCGCCCGGCCGAGCATACAGTTTCTATGTGCTTACAGTGAACCAAATATTCTGATAGTCTCACTGGAGATATAAAGATGAATAAGGTTAGGTCATTGTCTTGGAGGGCTTTACAGTAGCAGATTTATGGCAGAGATTGCTAGCTGATCCCCAAATATGTTTCCATCTCTTCCGGTCACATGACAACATTTCTCAGCTTTCTCACAGTTGAAGCCATGTGACTAAATACTAGCCAATGAAATGAAATTGGAGGTAATTGTTGTCACTTGTAAGCTTGACCCTTAAAAAACTCCCTGAGGCAGAATCACTATGATCCTTCTTTGGTGGCTTGGCAACCTTAGAAGTCATGTGTTGAAAGTGACACAACATGGAAAGAGCGTGAGATTCTCCCTTAATCACTGTGTGGTGGAAGCCACACTTGTTTAGGTTTTGTGTGAACCAAAAACAAATGTCTATTGTTAAGGCTGAAATTTTGACAATTGTTGTTGTTATAGCTGCTAATGTTACCTTAAGTAACATGAGGTTGTAAATCACAGTGTGTGGTGAGATCAATTTAGTGGGTTAGGACCAGCATTTTTAGATAGAATAAAATAGAAAACTAGTTTGTGTCTGACCACTTCATGCAGAGCCTGGGGCTCCATCCAGTAAATTAAACCCCTTCCCAAATAATTTATGACACCTGTAGGGTTCCTCTAGCACTGCGGAGAATCTGGAAGAACTAAGGCTGGCCTTAGCCCTTGTGGAGTTTACCTTTTAGGGGCAATAAAATAGGCACTTTATACAGCCAGTGAATACAGAGTTGGCAGTTATATATGCCGAATCCCGAGAAGGGAGAGGTCTTTTGGGAGGAAGTAGATATGATTTGAGCCTTGAAGGAAGGATTGAGAGGGTACGGGATTGAAGGATGGGAGACGAGAAGAGGAGTTGGACGTTCCACTGCTGGGAAAGGGCTGGAGTGCCACAGCAGCCTGCAGCTGCTCTGGTGTCTCCATGGACTTGCTGAGACTATTCTGGGTTCTTAGACCAGGCCTTCACTGTGGAATAAAGCTGGTCTTCAGGGGATGGGAGAATGAAGAAAAGAAAGACAGCGTTGAATGAAGTCTGTTGTGTTTTTAGCATATGAAGAGCGGAGGAGGAGAGGGAAGGAAGCAGTTTCACCGGGAGCCTGAAGACTTATCTTTCTTCCCAAAGGGTGTCCTAGGGAGTTAAAAATGTGGTGCATTTCAGGGCTGCTTGTCAAAGGTATATGATTGTGTCTTATTCTCTCTGCTGGGACTGTTTTGTCTTCTAGTGCAAACTAGTTAATTCTAGTCCCCCTCTTGCCTGCTTGATGAAAATTATGATAGTAGACTAATAATTAACACACAGAGTATACTGTGAGCCAAGTAAGCACTATTCTAAGTTCTGTAAGTGTTTTAACTTGCATAGTCTTCAGGTCAACCCTGTGAGGTAAGCCAGAGTTCTAGGAGCATTATAGTTCACTATTAGGCATCTTGATTCTCTCCAGCTCCCCACCTGTGTGAATTTCCTACCATGCCCAAAGCAGAGTCCAGTCTAAAAGCCAGGATTAGGGCAGGTAGAGATAAAAGAGCAACTGTCTTTCTTGGTGTCTTCCCTTCCATTTGGTAACTACACAACTACTTACTCTACAACGACCACATGTCTGTTGAAAAAGTGCACAGCAGAGCAAGAGTATACGGGCTTTAGAAGCAGATTCATGCTGACCAGGCCTCTCACTGGCTGCAGAACACTCCTTGAACACTCACAATGCATGTGGCTAGGTCCTCAGTGTGTTCCATGATATCCCCATTTTCCAGATAAGGAAACTGAGGCACAGAGAAGATAAGTAACCTGCCCAAGACCACACAGGGAGTTAAATGGGAAAACTAGGATTCGAACCTACGTATCCTGAGGCCTGAGTTTTGTTCTTAATCATTATGCCATACTGCATTGCCCTTCTTTAATGTTTCTCAAGGGCAGGGGACTTTCTTATGCTCTGTGAAGGTTAACAGGGAGTTAAATGGGAAAACTAGGATTTGAACCTACCTATCCTGAGGCCTGGGTTTTGTTCTTAATCATTATGCCATACTGCATTTCACTTTTTTAAAACTCTGTCTGATGATTAAAATTCTGAGTAAGATCCCAGCCAAATAGCTGAGTCAAAATAATTATAATTAAATCCTCCATTTGTATAGGGCTTTGCAGCTTACAAAGTCATTTATGTACAGTATTACCTTTAATTTTCCAAAAAAATACAGTGAAATAGGATTTATTTCTCTCTCCCTTTTAAAATTAGGCGAGTGAGTTTGGCAGCTCATGCAAGGTCACTCTGTAGCTGTCGGAGCCAGTCTAAAACCCAGCTCCTTCAACTTAGAGCCCATTAAACTTTCTGCTCTAAAAGACTACTTTTGTATGGAATTTGTGCCTCTAATATACAGATATAGGACTATTTTCACTATTGTTTCACCAGCAGGTGAATTTGCCTGATTTTCACTTGTTTCATCCACAAAAATCCTTAAATAGCTGTTGTTTTTAGAAATAGTTGAAAGGCGTTTGTAGATGGGACCCGGTGCTGGGATTTCTGCAACCTAAAACAGGAGTTTCCTAAGTGGTTGGTGATTGTGTCAGGGAGAGGAGCCAGGGAGAGAAGGGCTTTGGCATCAGATGGACTAGGCTTGGTAATGCTCTGCCAGGTCAGCAAACTACATAACCTCTGAGACTGACTTTCCCCACCTGTAAAATGGGAGCCATAATGGTGCCTACCTTTGCAGAATGAGAAGGACCATGGGCAGTGTTTGGCACAGTGCCTGGGCCATAGTTGGTGGTTGGTGTGTGATCGAAGCTACACCTCCGAATGGAATGGAGAGCAGCAATCCTTCATTTAAGATTTTTCACAGGATGGGCTGGGGCAAAATTGCTAGTTCTCAGCACCTTGTTAGGCATGATTTTATAATACAGTCATCTCTGAGGCGGACTTTCTTAGCACCTGGAAGTCTTAGGTTATAATTATATTAATGTTTCTCAAGGGCAGGGACTTTCTTATGCTCTGTGGACGTTAAACATCATAAGGTAAAAATAGAACATGCTGCCTGAAATCCTAGATATCTTTGAAAGGCTCTTATCTGTTCTTCAAGGGATATTGACACCATTTCCGGATGGGTTTAGACAATGTACATGAAACTAACTTATTCTATTTTTCTCCATAAGACAGATTATACCCTTGCCTCTAGGATTTAATGCCAACTGGGGTATTTCATAGTTTTTTCATAATTTCCACACCCCCTGGAGGGTATTGGCTGCTTTTCTTTTTCCTGCCTGGACTTTCAGTGTGGTGATGGAAGGTATTAGCTCTTCATATGCCTACCTTAAAGAAGTAATGCTTAACCTAGTCCTGACTGTTTTATCTCCTCCCTTCAGAGAACTGTTGTGTGATGTATAGGGATTTTCAGTCCCAAGATATTGCCTGTTGGAGATTAACAAGCAGCAACAACTTTCAACGATGTTCTTAATCTACCAGTAATTTTCTTTCTTTTTCTCTGTGTGACTCATAGCGCTTTGCCCACTCACATCTGGCTGACTCCTCTTTCTCCTTTTTCGTGCGGACTGTGTCCCTAAGTCAAAGCATTGAAAGCTTTCCCTGTGACCAGATAGTCTTTGGTGGGTTAGAGTCTGCTGTCAGGGCCTCTCAGGGGACACTTGATAACTAATGTCCCTTTTCCCCACTGAGGCAGGGAGGAGCTGAACTGAGCATGTCCAGTTTGTGCTATCCAGCTCATCCATAAGTTGCAGCCTAGGATTGTGCTCCAAGCCCCTGCAAGAAGGTGTTAGTGAAGGTACAGAGAAAGTCCAGGACTTAACACTGATGAGTCTCCCTCCCAAGAAAGCAAGCACCAGGCACAGGGAATAAAGAAAGCATTTCCCCCCTTAACGCTGGCTACAACTTGATCTTTTTTTTTTTTTTTTTTAAGGAGTAGTTGTCAGATTTGATGGTCGTGTTGGGGTTAAAACTATATAGATAAGATGCTCAAAACCTTTTACAAATAATCCTCCCACATCTTTGCCTGAGGGCTCACATTTAGAAAGTTTCTTAGCCATTCTAGGATGTGGGTGAAAGTGGCTTCCCCCAGACTCATCAAATGCACAGAGCAATTGATCTGAGTGCTGGTGGATGGGAGGGCAGGAAAGGACCGGCCCAAGAGGAAAAGCTCCACCTGCACGAGGGAGATGACCTGTGTAAACTACCAAGAAGTCCCTGGTGCTTCCGTCTGGTTAAATATTGATTTAACAACTGAAAGGGATGCAGGAGAACTATATGGTAATATCCTCTCCTGTAAGAAGTTTACTGTTTTCCTTAGAGAGGCAAGAGTGATACACCCCAAATGGTATGGGAATAATGAATTGATCCAAGTGTCAGTGTTCTGCCCTTGGTTTAGGGCCCTTTGCCTATCTTGCAGCCTCTAGGAATTTCTACCCCTGCACTGGCCCACCTCCCTGGCGTATACTGCTCAGGCTCTTTCCTCTTTTCATTTCTTCTTGCTGAATTCTTACTTGTTTTCAGCCTCTGTTGACACCTGGGAAGGCACCCTGGCCTGCTTCAGCCTCTGTCAGTCCTTTTGGCCTCACCTTCCACCAGTATTCTCACATAGGCCATCTAAATCACACCTGCTTATTCTGATTTAGCCCAACACCTTTGCAATAATTTTCACTGTCAAGTATTAAGCATTGACTGTGGACTGAGCACCTGGCAAGGCATTGGCATTTTGCACTTTATAGCGGAATCCTATTTTCTCCCTGCAGAACTATTGCTTTGAGTTCTTTCCCCCCACCCCACCCCCGCCCCCACCTTTTTTTTTGAGACAGAGTCTTGCTGTGTCACACAGGCTGGAGTACAGTGGTATGATCTCAGCTCACTGCAACCTCCGCCTCCAGGGTTCAAGTGATTCCCAGCCTCAGCCTCCTGAGTAGGTGGAATTACAGGTGACTGCCACCATGCCTGGCTAATTTTTATATGTTTAAAAAATGGTTTTGCCATGTAGGCCAGGTTGGTCTCAAAATCATAGCCTCAAGTGATCCACCCACCTTTGCCTCCCAAAGTGCTGGGATTATAGGCGTGAGCCACCATGCCCAGCCTATTGCCCTGATTTCAATTCCTCATCCCTCACTCCTCCTTCTGGAAAATGCCCCTTCGTCACTTCCAAAAAGGAACTGCTGTAGCCCACACTAATCATAGTCTTTCCTTGGGATTTAGGGGCATCCCTTCTGGGATGGGGAAGCTGAGAGATGCCCTTTGTGGTGTCTGAGCCCAGGAAGGAAGCTGTTGTGTAGGAGAGAATGACTTCATATCCAGAGGCATTGCTGAGAGGCAGAAGAGGTCTGACGACAGCCTTCCAATCTCTTTTCCACCTCCCTCGAGTTTCCTTATCTGAGCCAGTAGACGCTGCTTTCATGAGGTTATTGTGTCCCTACAATGCACACAACCTTACCTCACTAATCCTCATAACAAAATGAAGTGGGTGTTATCTTTTTTTTTTTTTAACCTAAGGGGAAACAGTTTTATTGCTTTTTCTGAGGAGAAAATTTATATCCATTAAAAGCAAATTCAGAAATGTATAATGAAAATAAATTTCATCCATTATTCTACCATTCAGAGATAACTTTTGATTGTGTTGTTTATACATGTGGATTTATAAAAGGAGGTTATGCTTTTATTGCCAAAAGAAAACTGAGGCTCAGAGATGTTAAGTAACTCCTCCAGGGTTGAAACCAGCCCAAATCACTAAAACATGTTGACTGTTGAATTCAATGTAATTAAATGCCACAAGGAAGTTACAGGCAGTAGGTTTTGTGAATCAAGAAGGAGAGAGGCTGGCATTGATTGGAATTACTGGGAGGGTTTTCTGAAGGAGGTGGGGCTTGACAGTGATCTAATATAGATAGATAGATAGATAGATAGATAGATAGATAGATAGATAGATAAAGGCTTGTTGTATTTTAATGGCTGATCTATGTAATCACGGAGGCTAGTATGTACAGACAAAGGGGAAACTTTATTTCTTGGTCTCTTTCTCTTTGACAAAGTCTTGATGATCTCTTTCTGGGCCTAGAGACCCTCTTTACAGCGGTTGCCGTGCTTCCCAGGTCTTAGACCTGTGGGCCTCAGCCTGGTTAGCCAGGAGCTTCTTGCAGGCATTGTCTGCCTTCAGCCTGTGGATGTGTTCCATGAGAATTTGCTTGTTTTTTTTTTTTTTTTTTTTTTTTTTTAATACAGAGTTTTACTTTTATTGCTCAGGCTGGAGAGCAGTGGCATCATCCCAGCTCACTGCAACCTCCGCCTTCCGGGTTCAAGTGATTGTCCTGCCTCAGCCTCCCAAGTAGCTGGGATTACAAGCATGTGACACCACACCCAGCTAATTTTGTTTTTTTTTTTTTTTTTTTTTTTTTTTTTTTTTTTTTTTTAGTAGAGACGAGGTTTTTCCATGTTGGTCAGGCTGGTCTCGAACTCCCAACCTCAGGTGATCTGCCCTCCTCGTCCTCCCAAAGTGCTGAGATTACAGGCGTGAGCCACCACACCTGCCCGAGAATCCGCTTGTTTTTGAACGCATTCCCCTTCACCTTCAGGTACAGGCTGTGATACATCGGTGATCAATCTTAGATTTACGGTATCTTCTGAGCAGCCTGCGCAGAATCCTTAGTCTCCTCACCCACGTGATCCTCTCTGGCATTCAGGCATTGGCTGAACCCTTTTGCTTACCTATGACCCGCACCTGCCCTTCCGGCGGGCCAAGGTGTTTTTCTGGCATCGAGCCCGGGAGTGGACCGTCACAGGCTTTTCTCAGACCATCTTTGAGTTGGGATTGGCGATTTCATTGGTCTCATTGGGGTCCAACCAGACCTTCTTCTTGCCGCAGAGGAGGACACTGGAGGCGAGCCTCTTCTGAAGCCTGAGCATACTCGTGACTGCGGCCGCAGCAGTGAAAGGCGAGTGATCTAATATTGACTTGATTCCTTCCATTAAATGTCCTCTGAATGGGTAAAGCCAGTGAGTGGGGACACCTGAGCACTGCCTGCTGTCGGGGCTGGGCACTGCTGAAGACAATAATTAATTTTGAGCTTTTCTGAAATGCAAAAATTAAACTGAAAATAAGTCAGTGTGAACATGGCAAAGGGACGGAGGGAGTATCTAGAAGGAAGTTGGCAGGCAACAGGGTGCCAAGAAATGAAGACCTAAAGAAATAGAGTGGAGGAGTGGGAGGGTGGGGCCACACAGTGGATTGTGGTTTTGCATTTGAATCAGGAGGAGGAGAAAAAAACACCCATCCTTCCTCTCCTGTTTTTTGGGGGGTCTGTAAACAGGCACTGTCACTCTTTTTTGGAGTTACTTGTTTTTATGTTTGTCTCTCCCTCTACACTGTGAGATCTGGGAGAGGAGGAATGTCGTTTAATTCTCATGCGTATCTTCGGTGTTCAGCACAGTGAGCCTGGCAGAAATAAAGAGACACTCATTAAATATTTTTTCAAAGCAAAGATCCACTGACATGACTTTCAGGCTGGCCCTCCCAGGCTGTCTACAGCCGTCTCTCTGGTCTCATAGGGCACCTGTGCGCATTGTGGCTTTTCATGAGCTGTTCCTTCTCACAGGAGCACCTTTCTCCTACCCATCAGCTACAGTCTTTCTGCCCTGGCTCAGGTGTCACATTCCTGACTCAACAGGTGAGCTTGAATTTCCACTCACATGCCCTCCTAGCATGCTGTATTCTTAAATAGCCTTCATTATAATTTGTCATTGAATATTTATTTGTGTAATGACTGTGTTTTGGGATCTTCTCTATCACTGGGTTGGATGCTTCTTAGGGAAGGGTTTGGTTCTGGATCTCCTGAGCCTGGGCCATTTGAATGGATTCTACTTTTACTTTCTCTAAGCTTTGTTCTTCCTTCCTAGAGGTTGAGATAACTCCAGCTTACCTTGCTGTGACTATCTAGGAATTTAAAAATGTGTCTTTGAACAACTGAAAATCTCTAGGCTATCTCTTCCAACAGTTGAGGAATCCAGCCCTGTAAAAAGTCAATCAGACTAAATGACACCTGCTGTGAGTTCTGTTTGCAGGAGAGCAGTGGCCAGCTCTAGAGCTGGGGTGTTTTCCCAACGTGGAAAGTCTGTGATAACTCGGTTTTGCAGCTGTAAATTAGGGTTACACTGCTCTTAATTGGCAGCAAATTCAGATTCTCCCTTACAATCCTCATCGTTCTCCTTTTGCGTGTGGACTGTGTTTGAGAGAAGGTGTGGAAAATCCTGGTACCGTGCTGCAGGGACACTGCGCCTGCAGGCTAGGAATAGAGGTGGTGAGTGCTGGCTGCCGGCCCTCAGTTCCTTTGTTCTCCCTCCCTCCTGCTCTGCCCTTTCCTTTTCTCAGGCATTCTGAAAGCGGGTCTCATTACTGGGGAAATATCCCCTGGGGAGCTCTTCTTCTCTCTTCTTTCTCTCAATGAGTAGAGGGGGAAGTGTGCTCAGTTTTGAACCTGCAAGCCATCTGGATGCAAAGATGACCAGAAAAGCCCCTGTGTCTTTGGATTTCCTAGAGCAACTCTGCCTTAGCCCCCCCAGTGCCATCTGCTTCAGGCTAGGACATCTTTCCTTCATGCAGGAGAAAGGGGAGCTTAATAAAACTTGGCTCGGGTTTCTTGGGGGCTGAGGCAGTGGTGGGGAGAACAGAAGCCTGAGCTGTTTGATTTCTTGCCCGCCTGCTGTGAGTCAAGAGTGGTCCTTGGTCAGCAGGCACATGGAGGGCCTGCTGTGTGCCAGCCACTGGGCAGGTGTTGGGGTGACAGGATTTTCAGCTTGGAGCTGAAAGGCTGTCCTGGTGGGCAGCATGAAAATGATGGTGACACAGTGAGAGAGTTTGGCCACAGGTCATGGGAGGTGTGGGGAGAGAGCAGCTGAGCAGGCTCCTGTTAGAACACTGAAGGCAGAATCAGGAAAGGTGACTCAGGGGAGGCTTCACTGGAAAACATGTGTCTGGCAGGCATTAAAACAAGAGCCCATTATGCATTTTAAAATGATATTAGTAATAATGTATGGGTTTATTTGGAGAAATGAATTCACAAAATTCTGCTGCCTGTAATGTTGATTCTTGACTGAGTGATAAAACTCACTTCCCAGGCCTCTTTCTGTAAGCCAGTCCCTGCCATCCCCTTGAACCTCAGCTGCCCCACCAGGGCCAAAGCAACTCAGAAGGAGGCTGAGACTCCATGCCTCGTTGTCTGATCGATGGGCATGGGGAGTGGGCATGAGGGTGGGGTTCAAGACCTAAGCCTAGCATCTGTCTTTCCAGAATATTGCTCTGACCTTTCTGGGGACCAGAGGTCTTAGTTTCTTTATCTCTACAGTAGGAATTATAACCCATTCCCTGAAGATTATGGAAGGTTATAGGAGATGAAAGATATAAAGTCACCTTGTAAACCCAAAGTTCTCTCTGAGATCGAGGGTTTAGACAGCAAGCACAATTTTGTCTTCATTTCTTGATGGATCCGTGAAGACTCCTTCATTCACTCACCAGATATATAGGCATTGATAGGCATTGTTCTTGATGCTGAAGGTAAAGCTGTGAACAAAACAAAGACCCTAGTCATGGAGGAGTCAGGAAATACAGAAATATACATGACAGCAGGTAATGGGAAAGGCTAAGAGAAATGAAGCAGGGTAAAGAGCTTGTGATGGAAGAGGGGTGGATGCTGTCACATGGGGCAGTCTGAGAGGCTTCTAGGTTTAGGGGATTTGAGCAGAGACCGGTGTGAAAGGAAAGGCTGATCCCTGAGACTGTCTGAGGGAGGAGCAGTGAGTCTGGCTCAGAGGTGGGCAGTGAATGCAAATGGCTTGAAGTGGGAGTGTTACCAGTTTATAGCAAACCAGCAATTGCTTCTACTACCACTGGTAATATTTATAGATTCTATACTGTGTGCCAGGCAGTATTCAGGCACAAAGGCAACCCTATTCGGTAGGTCCTATTTTTATCCTCTCCCCATGTCACAGGTGCGGCATCCTTGGAACAAACCGTGCATCCAGATAATGGGAAGAGGGAGCAGTTCTCACTTACGTGGGGAGTGTATAATCGCAGCCTTCCACAGAAGGAAGAGTGTATGATTTGGAGAGAAAAGAATCTCAGTTTGGGCCTGGCCTGTAACTCATCTGCTGTTAGAGCAAGATGTTTCACTTCTCTGGGCTTCTGTTTCCTAATTTATAAAATGGGCTACTGAAATCTCAGAGGATTATTATGTATATTAAGTGAGATCCAGATGAAAGAATGTGGCAAACTGCAGGGCACCATGAGACTATCACTTTATTCTTATTATTACATCAATTCTCATTCCTTGCCTCTTGCAAAGAGAAAGAATGAGAGAAAACTGGAAACTTGCAACTTACATGACTTTTTTGGTTCTTTCCCCGAAAACTTATTTTCTACTTATGTCTCTGAGAGCGAATTTAAGTACCCAGTTGAATTGGCAAGTGTTTCCTGAAAGATCAAGGGATTGTGAGATAAAGTTGGTGCCGAGGATGCTCATATTTCTAAAGGAATCACTTGAGGTGCTAGAACTCCCAGTCTACCCTTCCATGATACCAGACAACCTGTAATCCCCAGACCCAGAATCTTAGGACAGCTTTCTCTGATTTCACATCATGAAGATAGTAGGTGTACAATAAATTTATGCAAAAAAGTAAGTGGTCTCAAATGGTGCCACCCTTTAAAATTATTCTATGCATTTGTCCCAGAGTCTTGTGGGATGAATGGCTAAATACTACTGGATTCGGTGAAATGGGTATTATTATCTGGGACTATGGAATGAAAACACTCAGGTGAAGGAAGTTATCCCAAGCTTCATAACTGATGGTGAGCCTGCATACTCATTCTCAAATCTAGTGAGGCACTGTTTGACATCAGGATGGCGATGGTAAGCTCATTTGTCAACCAAATGATCGACTGGCAGTAGGGTGATGATAGTTAACAATAATCTATTGTATGTTTCAAAATAGCTAGAAGAGAATCAGAATGTTTCCAGCATAACATTATGGCTATTTCAGTTGCCCTGATTTGATCTTTACACATTCTATGAATGTACCAAAATATCACATGTGCCCTGGAAATATGTACATCTAATATGTGTCAATATAAAAAGTTAACCAAATGATCGATGAACACCTACTATGTGCCAAGGATAATGCTGGGTGCTGAGAATATGACGGTGAATGAGACAGGGATCTGGTACTTGCTTTAGGGAATGCCCTTAGGAGAAGCTCAGGGTATGTTTTATTATTTGGAATGCTTTGCCGATGCCCTTCCCAGGACCTCCAGAAAGAAGTGGTGGTTGCTTCAGTGGTCACTTGCTTATGACTGGCAGGCGTGCACCCTTGTAGCTGGCACATCTGGTGCCTGTGATCAGAGCTGAGCCATCCAGTCTGAGCTTTGTTTTCCCCAGTGCAGCAGTGGCTTCCTGCAGTAAGCTCCATCTTGGCTGTGCTGCCTTCCCCGCTGGGGTTGGGATAACAGCCTCCTGGGGACTGTGGCTAATTTCAGGAGAAGCAGAGCCCCCAGGGAAAGACTCCTGTCTCTGTTGTGTGCACCTAGGATTAGGTAGAAGTGCTGCTAATGCAGTTAGGTAAAGACAACAGCCCTGGTTGCTGGGGAACCAAGAAGCAGAGGGTGAGCCTCCCATCTGCTGTCAGGGAAGGACGTCCCTTCACTGAGCAAATGAAAACACTGCTGTCTAGGGCCAAAGAGGCCTCTGACAAAGCTAATGTGACCAAAGTCAAAATACTGGCTTTGAGAGTTAGCCAAACCCATTCAACTCCCTGTTGATCTTGGGCAAACCTCAAAGCCTCAGTTTGCTCATCTGTAAAAATTGGGGTACTAATCATATCTACCTCATTACTTTCTGGTGAGGGTAAAATTAGATAATCTGACAGACACTGGTGTGTCCTGAGTGTGCATGGTGAGCCGTCCATCAACAAGAGCGCAGATGACCATGTTCCAGGTGAGGAACCCGAGGCCCACCTTGGCCTTGATCGGAAGTAACCACCCTGAATTCCTCAGTGCTGGAGTCTGGCATCGAAACTGGCTTCCCTGGCCTCCAGCACTAGGCCATGAAGGAACCAGTTTCTTTCTGTCACTGGTAGTGGCCTGCTGTGCCCTGCTGCCTGGGTCTGGAGAGAAAGAATGAGGAGGCACTCAGGACCAGTCATCAGAGGCCAGAGGGTGGCTCTCCAGCGAGGCCACTAGCAGGTCCACAGTGATGGAATCACCTGAAGGTCTTCTTCAGTTTCCTCATCTGTAAAACGAGGTGGCTTCACGCCCCTTCCAGCCCTAAAATTGTTTTAGGAAGCCCATTGGAGGAAGTGGCAAGCAAGAAGGGAGCAGTGGAGGGAACGTATCAATGTGATGTGAGAATAATAGCTCCCATTTTGTAAGTCCTGACTGCATGCCCGGGACGGTGCTGGGATACGCAAGGTCCAGCACATTATCCACTTTCTAGGGGCTCCCAGACTCATGAAACTGGTGGTAGTGGTGGGGTGCAGTCAAATGGGGTGGATGAAGAGACAAATCACTGGGGGAATTAGAATTTGTTTTGGTACCTGCCTGAAGAGAGATCTGCACAGTGACTTGTGGACCCCAGAAGAGGCTGCCTCTATGTGCAGAGCCTCAAATGCCATGCAGTGAAGGGAAGTTGGAACTCTGCAGGCGGGGAAGGGGACTCTGTGGTTGGGAGGGCAGGTTCAGGAAGGTTTCTGGTGGGAGGGTTGGCAGCCACACTAGTGCTCCAGGGGGCTGATGAATTACATTCTTCGAGTTAGAAATCATCAGAAGCCCCGCTGAGAGGGCTCTTGTGGCTTTGGAGCTATGCTGAGGTTCCCTCTTGGAAGGGGAAAAATTGGCTGTGCCTTTAAGTGTTATCCTTCTGTCTTCTCGGTTTCCTAGTGCGGCAAGATTCAAATTCAAAGTATTTGCATCAAATTTGTTAATTTCAACCAGTGGTAGAATAGAATAAGAAGTCTACAAGCCATTTTTTTCTTCCCTTTGTGGGTTTGTTTTCTGACCTTTTAAGGAAAATCTTGTCAAAACCTTGAAAACCTGTGACTCTAGGTGGTGGATTTGACACTGGGTCAGGGACATATTGTGGACCTGTCGTGTACTTGGACCTGAGCTGAGTAAGCTCATGAAGTAAGCTCTCTTGAACTCTTAAGATCGTGAAAACACAGTTCCAAGCCGCAGGAGCCCTTTGGAGTGATTCTGAATGGTGGGAGGGCAGAGAGGCTTTGAATGCTGTTTGAACACTTAGACTGCTAAGTGCAACTCTTCAGACACTTCACATGCCTTAAATGGTCTAGTGCAAAGGATATTCAGGAACATAAAATATCCTGCCGATACTGGAATAAAGAACCCTTATCTTCTGCCTCACTGTGGATTTAGAATAATAGCTTGTTTTGAACTTTCTCCCCATAAATTAAATTTTAATTTAGAAAATGCCATTGGGGAAACTTAGTATGTAAGTAGAGAAAGTTTTGGAGATGGGGGTGGCTGTTGAGAAGGGAGTCTTTAAAGAGATGAAAAAGGTTAAAAGCATTACTCTAATTGGAACATTTCATTGCAGTCCCCATCAGATGAATCCATTAACACATAGTTTTTGAGATCTTTTGTTTGCAACTCTGTGCTGGAAACGGAGAGAGAGAGAGTTTAGCTCTTGTCCTCTATGTATGTGTATATTTATATGTGTGTGGTATTTATTGTCTTTCATGGGAAAGGACAATGGGACTCTTTTTTTTTTCCAGAAACATTTTTCCCTCCTGCAAAGGATGATATCGAAGCATAGCAGAAAGAGCTCTGGACTGAAAGTCAATAAACTTGCGTTCATCGTTCATCTCCTAGCCCTATCTCTAACTAGCTGTGTGGCCCCAGGCAAAACACTTACTTGCCTTCTCTGATCCTCAAGTTCTCATCTGCAAAGCAATAAGGTTGGACCAAGCCCTGTGTACTGGCAGTGTCAGAGTCACCTGGGAGCTTGTTAGAAATGCAGGGTCTTAGGCTCCTTTTAACACCATCCCTGGTGATTTGTATGCAAATTAAAGAATCATGGCTTTAGAGAACCATTCCTGCTCTAATAATGTATTATTTTGTGTTTTTTTTCCAATTGCATGTTAAAATAGGGTTATGAAGAATTTATTCAAGACCGCATCAAACATTCTACATAAAGTGGGTGTATCATCTCTTACCCGTCAAAAGTTTGTACTTTGTGAGAAAAAAGGTTTAAAGGCAGAAAGAGGCACCAGCAGTCATACCTTCAGTTCCAGTGCTAGATATATATATTTCTTCCTTTTGCCTCCTTTGTGTTTTGGGCCTTGACAGTGTGGTAAGGGCAGCGGTGGAGGAGGAGTTGAGGAGTCAAGGTGAGAGGGGACTGAAGGTAGAGACGGCAATGCACTGAGCCCTGAGCTGGCAGGTGGTCCAGAGAGCAGCAGGCCCCAGCCCAGCTCCTCAGAAGCATTACAAGGGTTTGAGAATCCAGCATCATCAGTGATGAGAAAAATGTTCCACATTTTTCAAACATATGTGAAAGTGCTTTGATGAATTGAATGAAAATTCATAGTGATTTTTTTGATGTTCTATATTTTTCTAATTAATTGATACTAAATGTTAAACCAGTTAGATGGGAAGAGGTCTCTACTTCATTTCTGCATTAAATGGAGTCTGTCTTACTTGAAGCTGGTGGGAACTACTGGAAGAGGGCGTAATTGTAATGATGATGATAATAACTAACACATGCTGAGAACTTTCTAGGTGCCAGGCACTGTGCCTTGCAGGGAAGGACTTTGGGCATCTGTTAATTAATTTATGGATAAGGAAACTGAGGCTCAGAATGGTGAAGTGACTTGCTCTGAGTCATCCTACAAGTAATTGGTGGTTCCAGAGCTAGAACCACAGTGTCCTGGCTACTGGGCCAGCTTTTTTCTGCTGTGCTCGATTTTGTGGTTTGTCTGTCTGGTGCCCTGGAATAGCATGTATGGGAAGGCTGATTGGAAAGGCGTGAAATTTCCTGAGTTTCTCCTCTTGGAGTCACAGACTATCAGAGTCCAGAGGACTTCAAAAGCATGCAGACCACAAACTCCATTTACAGGCTAGCATATCCAACCCAGCAAGGGAAGGGAACTTGCCCAAGGTCAAACAATTAGTAGGGTTTGTTTGTTCTGGTCTCCCTCTACCTGAAATTCAGCTCTATTTGAACAAGTGAAACAAGCCCTTCTATGAAAGCAAATGAACATAGGTTTGAATATTGTATCTTAGGTTGCTGTGAGGACTATATATATCTTTAAAAGATTTAGCATAGTTACTGGCAATTGATAAATACTCAAATAATGTTTGTTATTGTTACCATTTTTGCCAAGCTTCACATACTAAATTTAGGGTCACTTTTGTTGTTTTTAAAAGCAGGACTGATTGTAGTTTGATCTTTTTTTTCCCATGTTTATCTCAAGGATAACCCATGAGAGCGCAGACCACCAAATTCCTTTTCATGGAATACTGCACTACCTAATCATTGGAAGCTATATACTGGGAAGGGAGAAAGTTGGCCCTTTGAGAGGCTGCATTCTGCATCTTATGAGCCCATGCCATGCCAGCTGTCATGGAGCCAAGAAGCTATCTTTGGCAGTAGGTCTCCTGACCCTGAAGATTTGAATGGAACAGACATTTTCTAAGTATCAATCAGGCATCTTTTCACTTTGCATACAATTGTTACCAACCTAGAGAAGCAGGAACGGGTTGAGAATCAGAGCCAGCTTCATAGCTATGCAACCTGTGCAACTGCACAGACCATCCGCATTGGAACCCCGTGGTTGGTTTAACGCACTGTGGGGAAATTGGAATTCTTCATATTATTTTCAACAAGAGGCCCCGCTTTTTAATTTTGCACTGGGCCCGTCAACTTAAGTAGGTACTCTTGGTTAGAATAATCTAGAACAGGACCAAGAGCCTCTGAGAAGCAAGTCAGTGGGGGGGTTGCACTTTTTGGGAGAGGAGGAAGAGGTCACAGATCTGACCCCTAGTATTATGTATGCGCTTGAGCCAGGCAGCATGCGGTCCGCTGCCATAGAGAGGAGGAAAGCAGGGTGGTTTGTTGTCTTGCCCACCCATCACTTTGCCTTGCTTTTATAGACGAATTACTAACTGCCTCTGCATGTCTCCTTTGCATCCCCACCCCTGATCACACATAGTACCCAGTGCATAGTAATCACTTAGCACATTGTGGCTATTTACTTTATTGCTGCTCTACAGTGAACCCTCTCTGGACTACTTTGAAAAAATAGATGAAGCATTGTGTGAGATGCAGTATAAACTTTACTATTTTTGGTGTCACTACTATACTTTACATCTTGGCTATTCAGGTACTTTTATGTTAATTTCCCTGCCAGTAACTTCTTCTTTTATTAATTCAACCAGCTGGATTAACTTACCCAGCTTCATCATTTATTAGCCATGTAACCTTCGACACATTTGCTTAATGTTTCTGAGTCTCAGTTGCTTCATCTGTAAAGGATGGTCATGTCTACCTTGAAAGGCTGTTAGGAAAATTAGAGATAATACATGTAAAGCCCCTGGAATAATAGTGACTGGCATGTAGTAGGTTTTGAGTCACTTTTCTAATTATAAAGTTGATACACAAACAGCTTTCATTGTGTCATTTCCCTTCCTCAAAAGAATCTTCAGTGGCTCCACATTGCCATGGCCCATGGAGGATCAAAACTCGTCATGATCTAGCTATGGTCTACATTGCCTGACTTCTCTCAACAGTGTTTAAAAAATTCTCCAATAGTAGCTGTGTTTTGTTCCCCAAAGCCATTGACCTTGGCAATAGAATTCTATGTTATCACTTGAGTGCCTAGTAGTGTGCCTGTCATAGTGTCTGTACAGTTCGTTGCTAACCACAGTGTATTTCAAGAATATTGTGCAATTCTGCTTTTTTCCCATTTGTTTATAGCTCTTAGTTCCTTTGAATTGGAAATGGATTATGGTTTTGCATTTAACTCAGTGGGAGGAAAAAAACAGTTTTTCCTCTCCTGTTTTTGTTTTTTTTTTTTTTGCTTTTAAACAGCTACTGTCACTCTTTTGGGATTATTTGTTTATATGCTTGTCCCTCTCTCTAGACTGTGAGATCTGGGTGAGGAGGAATGGTGTTTCATTCTCATGCATATCTTCAGTGTTCAGCACGTTGAGCCTGGCACAAATCAAAGAGACACTCATTAAATGTTTGTCCAATCAATGAATATTGGAAAGCTCAAGTTTTTATGGCAGACAAGGGAGACAGTGGGAGCTGCCTTTTTACTGGAAAAACATTGTTTATTAGATCTGTATGGATCATTTAGAAAATATGCAGTTGGATCTTTTTTATGGTCAAAGAAAAAAATCAGTAGAAATGCTTAATTAAAAGCAGGAGCTAACATTTCCCCTAGTAATGAAGGCAGGCTTGTGAATATTTTCCTTTCCTCAGCTTAGGAGATGGGCAGGCAGCCAGACTCAAAGACGGGAATGCTTCATTGACAAGATGAGAAGGTTTGACTTAGGAAGACTGAGTCCTGGGGTTACCCTGGGTCCATTATTGCTTTCTTGTTTCTCCTTATGGATGTTGAAAATGAGAATGAAGAGTGTCAACTCCTTAAGATCTTCTGATGACAGTGCCAACCGCTTTAAAGTGATTTTGCTGTTACCTATGAAATTACCACTTGCTTGTGAATTGATTATAATGGCATATTTTCAGGAGAAGATTCTGTATTGGAGATTAAAAATCCCTAAGAAGTGTGGGTCTTTTTCTTATTCTTCTTGGTGCTCATGTGCCTGGCACAGAGCAGGCCCTTAAAAGATGTGATGCCTGGAGCTCTTGTAAAGATATGATGTCTGGAGCTGTTATCCACTAGGCATCAGCAGAGTTGGTCCTGTCCTGGGTGTAGGAAACTGTTGAGGATTAGGAGTTAGCGAGGCAGAAAGGGCAATGATATTCTGAGTGGCTTCTGCCACTGGGAGGAAGTCAGGCCCTCTGAGACAGACAGTGATTGGATGTGCTGTACAGGACAGGAGGTGTGAGGACTGGCAACATCCACATTACCGGAGAGCTTGTTGAAAACGCAGAATCTCAGATGCACCTCAGACTTACTGAATCAGACACTGCAGTTTATCAAGATCCTCAGTTGATTAATCTGCACATTAACATCTGAGACACGCTGCTCTGATGAGAAAATCTGAGGACTTCCTGAACTTTGAGTCTCGATAGTCTGGATTTTGGTAATTCTAGGATGTAGCATGGTAAAGCTTGACTGACCTTGAATCTCAGAGTTACCACTGTGGGGATGTTAATTAACCTTTTAAATCTCAGATGTTTTTCATCTATAAAAAGTATATGTTGTATATTTTCCTAGGTTTATTTTAGTTTTTTTGGTAAAGGTTAAATAATACAATGCTCTTGGCATATAATAGGAGCTTAATAAATACTGCTTGTTACTGATTTTGTTATTTTATCTAAGCCCTGGTGCAGATGGTTCAGTTATTTATTATGATGGGAGAATGGCTATATTATCATCATTACAGTGTTGTAATTTTGCATCAACTTTGTCATTTGTATGATTTAATGAGTACTCCTTAAAGATTCAATAGCTTTTGAACTCTCATTTTAAACTATTTTTGAAGCTTCTACTTTTAACATGGATGTATTATGCGGCTGTATTTACGGGCATCATTTTGTTTTGTTTTGTTTTGTTTTGAGATGGAGTCTTGCTCTGTCGCCCAGGCTGAAGTGCAGTAGCGTGATCTCAGCTCACTGCAACTTCCACCTCCAGTGTTTAAGCAATTCTTCTGCCTCAGCCTCTTGAGTAGCTGGGATTACAGGCATGCACCACCACGCCTGGCTAGTTTTTGTATTTTAGGTAGAGACTGGTTTCACCATGTTGGCCAGGCTAGCCTTGAATTCCTGACCTCAAGTGATCCACCTGCCTCAGTCTCCCAAAGTGCGGAGATTACAGGTGTGAGCCACTGCGCCCGGCTGGGTATCATGTATTTTTTAACCACCACTGAATCACTTATATCTCATTTTTTTTATATTTCATTTTTGAGATTGCTTCCTCCCATTTTTAAATCTAGAACTCATTAAACAGTTATGAAAAAGGTTAGTAAAAATAGGGAGTGGGGAAATAGTGAAGAAATGAAAGAACTTATTAAACAGTTATGAAAGAACTCATTAAACAGTTATGAAAAAGGTTAGTAAATATAGGGAGTGAGGAAATAGTGAAGAAATGAAATTAATGATTTTTATCTCACTTTAACTGCCTAGCTGTACATTCATTTAATCTTGTAGCTTTTCCTTTGAGCTGAGTCTGATGTTTGGAGGGCGCTGTCTTCTTTCACATTCACACCTGTAATATGTCTTCTGTGGTATCCAGCTTTGTTTTCTTTAAAGTGGATTAGAAACTTAAAAGACACATGTAAAGCACTCTGAATGAAGAATTCTTTTAGATATGCATAACCCCCCCACCATGTGTTTATTCTTATCTTAGAGTTAACACCGTGGTAATTATTTGGTGGTGGGGGGAGTATTTTTATTTCACTTTCCAAATAATTGAACTTAATTTTCTTAGAAGCAACAACTCCTCTTACTCGTTTCATTGCTTTAAATTCTGTAAAGAGCAAAATTTCTAAAGAATCATATAATTGAAACTATATAACAAACTTTGGGATTAGACCCTCCTGAATCTTATCAGAATAGGACTCAAGAGGTGGGAATAGTGTACAGCTTGTCCAGTAGTGTCCACGGAGCATCCTTGGAGCTCAGGTGGGGTGCTCTATAGAGGAAATGGAGAGCCCTGACCCATCTAGTGAGTTAGTTAAGTGGAGGTTGGTTAAAAAAACTTCTGTATTTGTTTATTTGCATGCTACTTTATAGTTCTCAAAGTACTTTCAAATTGATCATGTCATTTAATTTTTACAACATTATGAAATAAGCAAGGCAAGAATTTAGAGGTGGGAAATTTAGGGAGGTTTGTAGAAGTTGAATTGTGTGAATATGAATAAGTAATTTCCTTGATGATATGTTGTAATCATAGTTCAGATTTTTTCAGTCTTAAGCCAGATCTCTACCCACTTTTCTTTGTCGCCTCTTTTCATGCTGTTTTGAAAGCAGTAATGAGACTTTGGTTTTATTTAGATATTTATGATTTTCTTATAACATTATGTTACCATCACAGGGCATATCAGTAACAGTAACATGCTGCATATGTCAATGCTAGACATTAATCACCTCTAGCAACTTGCAAGCAAATGGGGACAAAACTCCTCTGGACCGGCAAATAAGATTATATTTTATATTACTGTCCAATAAAATTATAATTTGAGCTACATATGTAATTGGAAATTTTCCTTTAGGCACATCACAAAAGAAAAAAGAAACAAATAAAATTAATTATATATTTTCTTTAACCAAGTAAGTCCAAAATATCATCATTTCAACATACAATCCTTATACAATTCTTACTGGGATATTTTGAACTCTTCTTTTTGTACGAAGTCTTTGAAGTCAGGTGTGTCTGTTACTTACAGCACAGTGCAGCCCAGACTAGCTGTATTTCAGGTGCTTACTTGCCACATATATTGAAAAACATACCTCTGGACTTTGAGGAGAATATCGTCACAAACACAGGCATGTGAATACTTTGAGCTCCAAGCCGCTAATACTTTGGGGCCATTTGATTTTGAGACAAATAGTTCTACAGATTTCAGTGGCTCCTAATAATGACTCCACATAATTAAAAATAAGATTAAATTATATCCATTGTATTTAAGAGGGCCAAGTATGGTATGAAATATGTATCTAGAATACTCTCCATCAAAAACATTTTTTAAAAAGGTTTGACATACGGCCCAGCAATTGTACTCCTGGACATTTGTCCCCAAAAAATGAAAACTTATTCCACACGAAAGCCTATATAGGATTGTTCATGGCAAGCTTGCTTGTAATAGCCAAAATCTATGTTGGGCAAACCAAATGCCCTTCAGTGGATAAATGGTTAAACAAACTATGCTACGTCCATGCCATGGAATACTTCACAATAAAAAGAAATGAACTATTGATGCACTCAACAACTTAGATGGGTCCAAAGGGAATTATGCTGAGGGAACAAAAACTCAGCAAAACTCAGTGAAAATAAAGTTTTACTGGGTAAAAAATTATGAGACATTTAAAAAATGTACCCTTTTGAGATTGTGCTGAGTAATCTGTAAAGGTTCTATTTATAGTACATTCCCAAAATTACAAAATTAAAGAAATAGAGAACAGATTAATGGTTGCCACAGTTAGGGGTGCAGGAGGGGGTGTCCTGGGAGGGCGATGCCTGTGACTGTCAAGGAGGATCATGAGGCAGCTCTGTGGTGGTGAAACAGTCCTGTATGGTGATTATAATGGTGGTTACACGATCCTCTGTGTGATAAAGTTGCACAGAACACACACACAAACACACATGAGTGTATATCAAACTGGTCCAGTCTGCCTAACACTTGTGGATGTATCAATGCTGATTTCCTGATTTTTCTGTTGTATTAGTGTTATAGAAGATGTTACCAGAGGGCAAAACTGAATGGCGGGTACATGAGACCTCTCTGTGCTATTTTTGCAACTTCCTCTGAATTTATAATTATTTCAAATTTAAAAAAAAGCCTGGTGCTTGAATGATGTTCTCTTATTTGTAAAGCCTCCTTCCTAGAACTCTGCAGTGAAGAACCCCAGTGAAGATGTATGAATGAGGATGAGGGTGGACATCTCTTCAGGGCTGCTTTTTATTTTATTTTATTTTTTACTCCCCCTTCCCTTCCTTTTCCTCCCCTCCCCTCCCCTTCTTCCTTGTTTCTTCGTTTCTTTGTTTCTTCTTATACTTTAAGTTCTGGGATACATGTGCAGAATGTGCAGGTTTGTTACACAGGTATACATGTGTAGGGCTGCTTTTTCTACAAGCTTGGGGCTGGGCTCACCTCAGTACAGAAGGGAATGGTTGTGGCCTAGCCGCAAACTCTCCCCAAAATAAGAAGGTACCCCTATAGCCAACCCTCCCAAGGGCATTCTTGTTCCAGTTTCTTGCTAAGGTTACTGCAGCAGAGGATGCTATCTCTAGGCCCCTGAATCAGTGTTCCCTGAGGTGCCATTGGGCTGTTTGACCCCACCTTGGGAATGCTAGAGCCTGAGATCTTGTCGCTTGCTCTTCACATTTTCATATTAATGTGTCACTGGCTTTCAGCAGTTGCCTCTCAGTAATGCATTTAGTCCCTGATAAGCATTTCATAGCCAGATGAACTTTAATCCCTGAATGTGTTGAGAGGGAGGGTTCCTTTTCCTCTTTTGAAGATTCTGCTTCCCTGTAAGAAAAGTGCATGATTTAATTAATGGATGAAAGAAGAGGGCCCAAATGGAGCCAAAAAAAGAGTCAGCAGCATTGCCGCCCACCTGCAGACACACAATAAGATAAAAGCAGCACCTGATCCTGGAGGGGAAGGACCCAGGAGGAAGAGGGACGGGCTTGGCCAAGGGTGTAGCCCGAAGTGGGGAAGCCTGTACCCCAGGACGAGCTCAGCCGCTGGCTCAATGTGACCTTCAAGTTCAGCCTCTGTGGGTTTTGTTTTCTTATCCTTTTAAAATGCAGGTGTTAATATAGATCCTTCCTACCTCCAGAAACATGTAGACAACAGAAAGAAGAAGGGGGCAATCTATGAAAGTATAAAATGTACTATAAAAAACTATAATGCAGTTTTTAAATGATTGCTTATAATGCATCACCTGGAGTGAAGCTAGCCAGAGTAAGAGAGTTGAGGGGAAGATGCAGAACTCCATTCTTATATCTTTTTAAAAAAGCACAAAAAGATGATGTGTGTTTTAAAGAGTAGTAGTTTGACATCTCTTGTCATGATAAGAATAGAATTATAGTGGTAACTGTCCATTTATCCACTTGGGATCCAAGCATTCCAAAGTATAAGATGCTTCATTACAGGCCAAGTATGGTGGCTCATGCCTGTAACCCCAGCCACTTTGGGAGGTGGAAGCAGGAGGATCTCTTAAGGCCAGGAGTTCATGACTAACCTGGGCAACATAGCAAGATCGTGTCTCTAAAATATATTTAAAAAATTAGCCTGGTGCAGTGGAATGCACCTGTAGTCCCAGCTACTGGGAAGGCTGAGGTGTGAGGACTGCTTGAACCCAGGAGTTAGAGGCTGCAGTGCGCTATAATTGTACTCCTACACTCAAGCCTGGACAACAAAGCAAGACTCTGTCTTAAAAAATAAATAAAAATGCTCCTTGGCTGTGTAAGACATATTTTTACTGCCCTTTTGGAGATTTATAATGAGCACAGTAAACCTTTGGAAAAATCCTGCAACAGAGAAATTGGTTTCACTTTGTTGAGTTCAGTAATTCCTTAGTTTATTATCCATGGACCCCTCTCCTGTGCCCTGACTTCCACCTAACTTATTACACTGCCCAGACAAGTCCCCTGGAACAAGGGTACTGCTCTGCAGAATTCTGAACTGAGGTCCTGGGGTTTTGCTGTTAGCTATTTTGTGCCTGTCAGACCATTTACATTTTGTGAATAATTTAGTGTTTTGTTTTTATTTTGGCCTCAAGGAAACTCAAAGAAAATTTGTACCTCAGGGTTAGTTTCCATTTTAGAATATTGTGATCTTTGTATCTTTCTACTGTTTTTGAAGTTTTCTTTCCTTGTCTTGACAGATTCACAGGCCCTGACTTAAAAATTCTTGTTACTGTATTGTTTGTTGTATCATAAGCCATTTCAGAATCTCTCTGGATTGAAATGGGATATGAATATAATTAAGACAAAAAAAACCCAAACTAATACAATTATAATAACAACTCTTTTCTGGGGGTCTATTATTTTTCAGGCACTGTACTGGTTTCTTTGCATAAATGATTTCTTCCTTAATGTGATCAAGGTGTTCCTCAGTTTTGTCCTAGGAGGTTTTAGATCTCATGGTTCTAATTTAGTTTCTTAGAATCTTACAACTGGGAAGGACTTTGAGAGCATCTGACCCTAAGAAATAACCTTGAGGGAGATGAAAGTCTAAACCAGCCAGGACAGATGGTCTTCTGAGACTCTCCATGGCAACCTGCAGCTAATCTCTGCCCTTCTGCCACTTCTGGGAAAATTGCTTTACGGAAATGCTGTTTTAACTGGGACCATGAAATTACTAATGATGGGCAAGGTGGGGGTGGCTGGCTTGTGTTTGGGAAATCAAGGTTCAGTGCCTGTCTCTCTGCAGGGAGCAGCTGCTGTGTGCTGGGATTACCTAGGACAGTTTCTGCCTGATGAGAGAAGGGGACAATGCCTTCTGCCACTCAGGTGGGTGAAGCAGGACTCTCAAATGTGCTGAGTCTGTGCTAGCATTAGTCTTTTCATTGCCCTGCCTTCACCTATCCTAGCGTCTCATCTAAGATCTGACCTGCCGTCATGAGCCAAGTGATGTCATTCTTCCTCATCCAGAGGCATTTCTGGCTGTCCTAGGCTTTAGGGAGCTTTCCCTTGCTTGGCACAGGGCTTTGCAACTTTTTGTTATATAATCTTTCCATACGTAAGTCCCATCTTGTCTCCTTGTGTAGACCGGGCATTCCTGAAGGCAGGGATGATGCCTTACGCATGGTGGTTTCTCAAGTTACAGTTCAGTATGAGGCGCATATTGGTCCTGGGTTGATATTTATTATTGCTACTGACTGACGTCAATATTTGCTAAATAGAGTGCAGGGATCAGGGATCTGTGCTGGTCTCTGGAGATACAAAGATGCATGGACACTTTTCAGCTCATAATAGTAACTCTGAGCTTCTTGTGGGGAGGGACTGAGATTTATTCATCTCTATCCAGCACTGTACGTGGCATATTGAAGTGTGGCAGAGGCTGCTACTTGTTCTTCCCAATATTATTATTATTGTCAGTGGTAGTTGTAGTGATAGTATTAATAGTAGTTTTCCCTCTCCTTCTCTTTCTTCCTCTTCCTCCAACTCCTTCTCTTCCTCTCTTTCTACCTTTTTCTCCTCCTCTTCCTGTAGTAATAGGAACTTCACCTGGGCACATTTGCCAGCCTTCCTTGCAGCTGAATATGGTCATGTGAGGTTCTGGTCAAAGAGACGTGAACAGAGGTGATAATTGTAACTATCAAGTTATACTTTAAAAGGAAAGCCATGGGCCGTCTGATTTTTCTTCTTCTGTTGGGCTAGAGCACAGGTGAGCCATCTTTGACCATATGAATAAAGGTCACACTTTTGTGATGGCAGAGCAACAAAGAAGGAGTCTGGGTCCTCGTCCTCACTGCACTGTCATCATGACCCTAGACTGAATAACTGAATTGTTTTTATTTGTAAGATAACGTTTACGTGAGAGACAAATATACTTCTATCTTGTTTAAACTTTTCTACCTTAGGGTACACAACCACTTGTTATAGCTGCCTAGTCTGTATCCTGATCAATTCAGTAGCTATTGGTAAATGTCTGTTAAATGGATGAATGAATTTCTGCCTTCCCTCATTATTGTGCAGCTTTTCTTTTTCTGAGTTGGAGTCTAGCTCTGTCACCAGACTGGAGTGCAGTGGCGCGATCTCAGTTCACTGCAGCATCCGCTTCCCGGGTTCAAGCGATTCTCCTGTCTCAGCCTCCTGAGTAGCTGGGATTACAGGCACACACCACCACGCCTGATTAATTTTTGTATTTTTGGTAGAAACAGGGTTTCACCATGTTGGCCAGGACGGTCTCAAACTCCTGACCTCATTATCTGCCTGCCTTGGCCTCCCAAAGTGCAGGGATTACAGGCGTGAACCACTGTGCCCGGCCTATTGTGCAGCTTTAATAGTGGTCAGCGTGCACATTTATATTGAGAAAGGAAGTTTCCTAAGTGACTTTCACTTGTATTTCATTGGTTAGAAATGTGTCATGTGGGTCTCTCAAGCTGCAAGGAAGCTGTGGATGTGAGTTTTATTTTCCAGTCACTGTAGATGAAGAAGGCGGGAAAGGGGTTGGAAAAAGGAGGAATGAGTGAACCACAATCTATAGTACCTGTCAGCAGCCACATACAGGAAAATTAGTTTTGATTTATTGATTTATTTTTAAAGAGTATAAGCCACCTAATTTGAATATTGCCAAGAAGAGATGTGCTTCTTATCCTAGTTGAACCAGATTTTGGCAAGACAAGACGTTTTCAAAAGAATAGATAATTATCAGCATGGACCTTGGGGCTAGATATAGTCATCTTGTTACACCACTTGGCCGTTTGGAACTGACTACAAAGGGATGGATGTTGATGCTGAGGCCACCTGGTACTTCAGTGTCTTAAATACTTTCTTTGGGGCCATAGCCAATTCCAGGCAAGGCATGGCAATCCCATAGCCTGTAGGTGATATGGAAAAGGTGGCATAAGGGCAGTCAGAAACCCTTAGCAAATACTTAAATACTTCTTTGCACCAGCAATGGTGGGTGTCAGGGTTCCCGTAAATGAGCTCTCTGCCATCAAGAGGGAGATGGAGAGGTAAACCGAAGAGTGTCCCCCAGGGTAATGAATGCCATACAGATTGTCTACGATGAGCGTTGGGAACAAAGTGGGAGAACAAGACAGAAAGTTTCCCTGGAAGAGCAATAGGAGGTACCTGGAACCTCTGTGTTTAGTTGCTAAAGAGATTTCAATACAGTGGGTCCGAAATACATAATCTGCTTCCAGATTGCGTTTAAATTAGCATCTTGTATATCACATATACATTGTACTTATTTGTCTGGGGAATGGAGAGTTTCAAAGAAGTCTAGAGTTGAGGGACTGTCCTTATCTGTGTCTAGGGAAGATGCTTAAGCAAACCTGAGTCTATTTCCAGTGTGGCATCTAAGCAGAGAAACCAAGGAAAGACCAAGTTTTAATAAATGAATGTTTCTCCTTTTTATTAAAGAAAGAAAGAAAGTTGCTCATGAATATACATCACTTCAAGCAGTGGGTATGGGATCCTGAAAATACCTGTGTAAGAAAATCTTTGTAAACAAAAATCATCTTCCACACCTTTCCAAAGTCAAGAATACGTTGGACATTTAGCATTTTAGGTTTTGGATTTTCTTAGAGCAAGGCAATCAAGAAGATCAAAGAAGGTGCACTGAGGTGTTGGCAAAGAAGTTACATGGAATTCAATTCTGCGGAACTCCTTTTACCAGAGAAATTTCATAAAACAAAGTAAACTCGTCAGTGGTTTAAGTCGCGAACCCTTGGATTCCAACGCAATGAGCAGGCTGGATGTAGGCAGCGTGCCCAGGCTCAATGGAGTTTAAAGGCCAGGTGTTTGTGTAGGGGAGGGAAAACATTGTCCTGCTCAGGAAAAATATATTCAAATAAGAAACAAGAAACCCATTTTGAGAATTTAGTGCATATGTTCATTTTATAGGTGTGTTGGTAAATTATCAGCAGATGAATGGGTTTGGTCACAAAGCCTTTGGGTTGATTTGGGGGAGGAATGTTGCTTCTTGGGAAACAGCTAGAGGAGGCAAAAGATATTTTTGAGAACATTCTAAAGTTTTCTCTTTCCTCTTTTTTGTTGATGGCTTCCAAGTTGTCTAGCCCTGAACCTCTTATGTGCATTGGGGAATCACATTGTGGTAGAAGGCACGTATCATTTCTTTACTTACCTGTGTGTCCAGAACCAGTGTTGAGTTCTGGAGATGAATAGACACACTTCAGCCTTTAAAGAACTGCTAGACAGGAGGGGGACCCACACATATAATCTATTTTTTTTTTTTTTTTTTTTTTGAGACGGAGTTTCGCTCTTGTTACCCAGGCTGGAGTGCAATGGCGTGATCTCGGCTCACCGCAATCTCCGCCTCCTGGGTTCAGGCAATTCTCCTGCCTCAGCCTCCTGAGTAGCTGGGATTACAGGCACGCACCACCATGCCCAGCTAGTTTTTTGTATTTTAAGTAGAGACGGGGTTTCACCATGTTGACCAGGATGGTCTTGATCTCTTGACCTCGTGATCCACCCGCCTCGGCCTCCCAAAGTGCTGGGATTACAGGCTTGAGCCACCGCGCCCGGCCATATAATCTAAATAATGTAATGTAATGCCATAAGTCGTATAAAAGCTTGTGGTTTTGGAGAAAAGAAACTGATTTACTGTCCTGAGGACATTAGAAAAGGCTTCACAGAAAAGATGGTATCGGAACTGGATACTGAAGGATCTTGAAGATGATTGCCAGGAGGAAGGGAGGAAAGGGCACAGCAGTTGGAGGTATCCATGTGTCCAAAGGCATGGAGGTGTGAAACAGATGATACCTGGGGGATGGCTCATTTAGCTGGAACAAGGGTTTTGGGAAGTCCATGGAGGCTATTTTGGGAAATAATACTGGATCACAAATGGCATGATATGCTTGCTAGTCTACAGAACTAAACTTGATCTTTTAGTAAGGAAATAACTTCTCTGTAGGAAAATAACTACAAATGATAAAGAAAGATGTGCTTGCCAAAAAGGCCAGAACTTCCGAATATGGACCCCAGGAATTCACATGGACTATCTGGTCTCTCCCAGTTTCTGGAGGGACAGCAGAGACCTGAATTTTACCTGGAAACTGACCCTAAGAGAGACAGGAATTACTGAGAGGGCACAGACCCGACCATCTGTAGAAAACTGTGGGATTGAGGTTAACATATAATTTGCTTTAACTTGGGTGAATGCGGAGTAGGGAGAGTGGCAAAATGTTAAGTTCATACTCATCTGTTTGTAACTGTGTGCTCTGAGCACCTTTTCCTTTAAAGTGGGCTGTACCCACAGAGAAAGGAACATTCTTCACACAGTTTGGGACTATACCTGAAAAGGGCGGTCTCGGAGCATCCAGGAGCTGAGCAGCCTGTGCTGGACAGCCCCTGTTTGTAGAGGAGTTAATGATCAGTGCTCCTAAAATTCTCACATAGGCAGCTGATTATGAGAAATTGGTCAAGCTATTTAAGTTACTTTTGAGATCAAAATTTTGTGTTTCGCCAGGGGAGTGAGTTGTCAAAAATCCCATATGGTAAAGGAAAGACTAGTAGCCTGTCCTGTGCCAAAACATTTCAAGCTTCTATGGGCAGGTGATTTTGATAGACCTTATAGGGAAACCCCTCACTCCACCTTTTTTCTTCTCCTTTCTACACTGAGATGTAGCAGAAAGGACCCTGGTCTTTGGAACTGGAGGTGTGGTTAGCTGAAAGTATGGTTCTGCTAGTTCCCTGGTGAACATAGAATGGCACTTCTTTTTTCTGGGCCTCAGTCTCCTCATCTGCGCTGTAAAAACATTCAGAGACTCAGTGTTTCTTATGACACGGATAAGCTGCGGTTCCACTCACCTTTCTGGCCTGTTTTGAGTTTTCCTGTATACTCGTGAGTGGCATATGATTTAGAAAGGTCTGGGTGGCTCAAGAAGTGGGCGTGAGAAGAAGAGCTGCTCCATCTTGGGCTCTGTCTCCTTAGGTCCAGGTTAGAGTCAAGTCCAATAAGCTAAAGAAGGCTTTCGGGAAATAAAACCAGAGGTTTTTATATCAGGAGTTGGCTAACTAAGGCCTGCAGGCCAAATCTGGCCTGGGGCCTGTTTTTATAAAGTTTTGTTAGAACACATTTCATCCACACACATTGTCTGTGCTTCCATGCTGCCAGTCAGAGTTGAGTAGTTAGTTGTACCAGAGACCATGTGGCCTGCAACGGTGAAAATATTTACTAGCTAGCCCTTTATAGAAGCATTTTGCTAACCCATGTCCTAGATCATAAACTCCAGGAGAGCTGGGGATATTGAAGGTATTCAGTAAGTTTTGATTGATTGATTGAATGAATGAATGAATGGATGGATGGATGAATGGGCAGGAAATCAGAATTTGTTGAATAAGTATGTAATTTGACAACAAATTTTTTATGACATACTTCAGGTTCCAGTTTCCCTTTAAATACACTAGGAACAGTGCTACCTATGAAACAGGCAGTACTTAACAGGATTATTTCCCATTAATACAACTTTGAATGTTTAAAATGCTATTAAAATATAACTACCATCTATGAAGCTTTATATGTGTTGAGCACTTTATTAAGAGCTTTATTTTTATTACCTCATTTAGTCCTCACAGCCACCCACTGTGAGGGAGGAATTATTGATCTTAGTTTATAGATGTAGGAGCTGAGCCCAGAGGGGCTAGGTTACTTGCTGAGGTCACAGAGCTGGTAAGGGATTGAGCACGGAGTCCAACCCCAGGGTGTCTGGTTCTAAAGCCTTCCCACCATGTCCCATTGCTTCTGAGTGCTGTTAGCCTGTTTTTTAAATAAAAGAGGCAGATAGCAATTTTGGAGAAGGGTCTTCAAGATAGAAACAGTAAAATGTTTTGAAAAAAAAAAAAAAAAAAGAGAGTTGGTTATCAAATCTTTTAAACCATTTATGTGATTTAGAAAACTGTGAAATTACTTATTAGAAGTGCATTTAAAAAAATTATCTTCCTTAAGGTTCAGCTCAGTGTGCTTTATGGAGAAAGCTAAATGGGGGAGCATGTTTTCCTTGGGAAAAACAATATAGGTAAGCTTTAGGGAGTTGGAGAATTTTCATTTGTTTAGCAATGATGTATGTAGTGGTAATACACATTTAAATGCTGCCTTCTCCCAGAAACCTTCCACTAATTCCACACATTGCTCGGAACTGGGAACCTAGGACATAGCAGACATTCAATAAATATTGAATGAATGAATGAGTACCTTCTAGCATTTCACACATACTGCCTTCCAGTACAGTTGGTTTTGTGTGTATGTATGCCCTTACCTATCAGAGAGTAAGCACTAGAAGAGCACTGGTGCCCTGCCCACTTCTTTGTTACCCCCTGTGGTGCCTAGCTAGCACAAGGGCTGGCAGTGAGTAGATGCTCAATAAACATTTGTGGAGTTATGCTGATGGACAGTCTGTGGTCCCCAAAGCTTTGTGGCTCAGTGAATGGTCCATTGAAAACTAGCATGATGATCAGATGGACTTCTCTCCGTCTCAGGGCATTGATTTAGACCCACATTTAAATTGAGGGTAGAAAAAGTCCAACAAAGACAAAGGAAAACATATTTATTGCTTTAGATAGAATTCATATTTGTTTCTTTCACTCTGAAAGATATATTCACATGAGGTCATGAGCTGTTTTTTCTTCCTGCTTAGTTGCCAGTCTGTGGGTTGGTATAAACTCACATGCTTTTAGCTTTTCAGTGAAACCTTCACAGTCTATGTGGCTCTGAATTGGAATTTCCCCCCATCTGCTTCTTTTGAAGCCAATAAGTTGTTTATCTCTTTTGGGTTTTACATCTGATCTATTATTTTGCACGCTGTTTTGGATGACTGAGGTAGCAACACCCAAATAGTTTCTGTGAACATTTTAGCTTTTGGGAGTCAGGCAGCTGCTCTGGGGCCTGCTTGAATCAGGCCAGGGTCAGAAATGTGCTTCTGCTTTTGTTTCCATGGAAGAAGTTGGCCTGGAACTCTGGAGAGACATGGGCACCTTCCGCACCCTCGGGCAACCAGAAAAGTAAAGTCATTCATCAATACTCCTTTCTTGATTTGTTGCATATGATTTCAGGCAGCTCTTTTAATGCAGCTATTCAGGCTGCCTATGGCAGCAGTCCCCAATCTTTCGAGCACCAGGAACCGGTTTCTTGGAATACAGTTCTTCCACAGACAGGGGAGCAGGTGGTGGTTTGCAGATGATTCAAGCACATTACGTTTATTGTGTACTTTATTTCTCTTATTATTACATTGCAATATATAATGAAATAATTACATAACACACCATAATGTAGAATCAGTGGGAGCCCTGAGCTTGTTTTCCTTCAAGTAGATGGACCCATCTGGGAATGATGGGAGATAGTGACAGATCATCTGGCATTAGATTCTCATAAGGAGTGCACAACTATATCCCTTGTATGCACAGTTCGCAATAGGGTTTGCTGTTATGAGAATCTAATGCCACCACTGGACTGACAGGAGGTGGAGTTCAGGTGGTAATGCAGGTGATGGGGAGCAGCTATAAACACAGATGAAGCTTCACTCACTTTCCCACAGCTCACCTCCTGCTCTGCAGTCAGATTCCTAACAAGCCATGGACCAGAAGGGGACCCCTGGCCTAATGGACTAGGACAGTGGCCAGTGCTTTTAATAGCCTCTTAGTACTTCTGGTAGAGTGTCTCTATTCCCCTCAATTCCCTCCTATTCCTCTAGGAGTTTGAATCTACTTTGCTCAGTTTTCTCCTGCCAGTCTTTTTCCTTTCACTGAATTGCCTTCACTTTTTGCCTATAGCTTTGATCTCTTTGGAAAAAATGGGCACCGGAGTATTACTACTGACTCTGTTTTTACATTATAGACCAACCCCTGCACTATGATTTGTGGTTGGTCTTTTGGCTAGCCTGAGACTACCTGACCCTCAGCAGTCGTAGTTCTCCCAGGTCATTCTAGAGTTTTGCCCATTTCTTTAATTAATGTTGGTGAGAGTCTCCTAGTGATGAAGACTTTTTGGATATGGAGAAAAGCAGAACCAGAGGTATACCAGTAATTACGCTAATCTGAGAGCATTAAGTCTTCAAATATGCATTTTTGGATAAGCAATTCTGTTGTTTTTGAAGTTTGATTGTCTTTTTGTTTCTGGGTGGTGGACTATAATTTTGTATTAAGGAAAGAATGCCTACCCTTATATACTAATGTGCTGTGGAACACAGGATTGGATTTTTTTTTTTCTTTTCCTTTTTCTTTTTTTTCCCTGAGTATTCATGAAAGAAAACAAGGAGAATATTTGGGTCTAATAATATACTTCCTTGCGCATGAAGATAAAACTAATAATTATATTATTACCACCTTCAGTAGTGAAATGCTTTAACCTTTCAAAACAATTCCTTTTCTGAACTTACTGTATTAGTTGGTGTGGTGACTTCAGGGCTATCCTCCGCCGTGATGATGGATCTGTGGGAGCTTTTCTGATTGTGTGGATGAATTTGAGAGACCCCATCCCAGTCATTCTTATTCAGGGGTGAGTATGGAATCACGTGAGGAACTGCCATGAATTATATATACCCAGGTCCTGCTCAGGACCTGCTGACACAGAGAGTCCTGGGGTGGGGGACCTGCCCATTTGGAAAACTTCCTGGGACTTCCTCAACTGGACCCTAGGAGGGATTGGAGAAATGCATTGCAGTCACCTGCCCAGGGTAGTGGGGCTGCCACATCATCTGTGACCAGAAGAGAGCGATGACTCATCTTGGGATCATGTAGAACCCACAGTGGCAGTCCCTCTTGGAAGTTGACCACAGGCTGCACTTTATTCATTATTTTAACAGCAACCAAACATTTGCTGTTTGCCCACTGGTGGCCGCTGGACAGTCTTCTCACCCTTTAGCTGATGTAATCATTTAAACCAGTTTCATCACCAGAGAAATGTGTTTACCAGCCCCTTGACGGACAGTGGGCCTTCAGTTGGTTTCAGGAGGTGTGGTCTGAGGAGAGGGATTGATTTGGTTTGGCTCTGTGTCCCCACCCAAATCTCATCTTGTAGCTCCCATAACTCCTACGTGTTGTGGGAGGGACCAGGTGGGAGATAGCAGAATCATGGCGGGTGGAGGGGGGGGGGTCTTTCCTATGCTGTTCTTGTGACAGTGAATAAGTCTCATGAGATGTGATGGTTTTAAAAATGTGAGTTTCCCTGCACAAGCTCTCTCTTTGCCTGCCACCATCCCTGTAAGATGTGACTTGTTCCTCTTTGCCTTCTGCCATAATGTGAGGCCTCCTCAGCCATTTGGAACTGTAAGTCCAGTAAATCTCTTTTTTCTTTTCAGTCTTGGTTATGTCTTTATCAGCAGTGTCAAAATGTACTAATAGAGTGATTTAATGAGTTTTACCAGCATGGGTTTCTTTAGCCTCAGTTTCTTTGTCTGCAGTATATGGGCTAATGATAAAAACCTTGAGGTATTTGAGAGAAAAGAGACAGGTTCAAGTGCTGCCTTTGTCTTACCAAACTTATGAAGCCTCCTTGAGTAGCCATATCTTCATTTGCAAGATGAGAATAAAAGCACCTGTTTTATGCGCTTTGTTGTAAGGATTGCATGTGGTCATGTAACAAAACCCCCTTGTATCCTGTGTAGTACCTTGCAGATGCTCAGTTGTTGGTAGGTATTTTCCTTGATACTTTCTACCGTAGGTCTCTGTGGATGGCAGGGGTGTGTTTTCTCAGCTGTCATCCTGGAATGTTCTGCACCCCTGGTAATTGCATAGCAAATGATGCTGATAATGGTAGTAGAAAGAGCTCACTTTATTGAGTACCTATTGTGTGCCAGGCACTGTGCTGGGCACTGGACTACAACAGGAAAGATAGACATGGTTCCTGACCTCACTGAGCTTAACAAAGAGAAGGCTCTAAGAGAAAGTTTTCAAAGCCTTACCCTTCTCTGTATATATAAGAGGAAAGCTTTAATGTTATAGGATGCCTTCTAAATATGTATTTTATAACATCGTAGGTAGAATGTGGAATGCGTCTTCTGGGAGGAAACTGGAGTTTTGCGTTTCCTGCCTGCTTGTGCTTTTGAATTTGTGGCTGTAATGCTGCCCTGCCTGAGGTTTCAGCAGTTCATATTTCCCAGGGCAGCATGATGTCAATGCCCTGTGGTCTCTTATCTACAAGAAGGGTATAGCCAGGGCAGAGGGAGAGAAAGAACTATTTTCAAAGTCTCTCTTGAAGACTTTGTTGAGCTTTAACTTAAACTTTTCCCCATCTCCTTCCTCAAATGTTTGTTCCTAGTGCTTGATATGCATAAACCATGCCAGTGTTTTGGAAGATTCAAGTTCGACTACCATAAAGTGGTTCATATTTCCAGCAGGGCAGTTATTTAATTTCCTGTTGGAAGTCTACAAAATGTTGGCACTGTTTGCTCTTTGGCGAAAGACTAAAACTCAGTACAGTATCATTAGCATGCTCTGGTACATAGATTAAAGCACAATTGTCTTTAATAAGAGGCCATCCCTATTTAGGATGGGGCATGGGGGACTGCAAGGGTGCAGGGAAACACAACAGAGCTTTCTAATCAAAATCAAAGTGCATTTACTGGGACTCCGTCAAGAGAAGGGTTAGAAGGAGGGCAGAAATCCAATTTCTTGTCTCAATTTCATTTGTTTGGGTTATTTTGCTTTAGAGTCTGGGAGTTTTGGAGGTCAGGGGCGGCTGGTTTGTGGGATGTCCTGGTCTGAGGCCCCAGGCTTCCTCTGCCTTCCTCCCTCTTGGCAGTATTGCTTACGGGAGAAGCCCACCTCTGAAGCCCATAGAGAAGTGCAGAGTGTCTCTACGGAGCCCATTATAGTAACTGAAATGTTATAATGGTGGGCATTTATAGAGGCTCTGTTATCAGTGAAGCACTTTATATACACATATCCAGTCTTTACAATATTACTGTGAGATATGTATTATTATTACTATTTTGAGGATGAAATTACTGAGATGAAAAGAGATTAAAGTATCTGTAGCCAGTGAGTATCTGAGCTGGGGTTAGAACCAAGTTCTGCTGCTTGGAAAGATTCTCTTTCTGTGTATACCCTAATAAGGGCCTGGGGAAGGAAAGGGTCTGAGTTTTCAAAAAAGTTTCAGAAAAATTTGCCTAACATAAATCTTGGGGAATTATTTCTAGAGGCTTCTTACCAGATTAGCTCTGTTTTTCTTTAGCAGCGTCCTTCAATGTTGTCTCTTTGGTAGAATGAGTATAGACATGTATTTTTTTCTATGAAGATTGTATCATGAAAAATGTCACACAGATTGAAAAGTTGAACACCACCTAGATTCTACTATTGCTGTCTTATTCTATTTGCTTTATTATCTATTTCTCTATCTATCTTCCAAGATCTATTTATATTTGTTAGAATATCTTTTCCCTCTGCCCTTCTGTACCTTTGATTGATGGCAGTAGCCTGATGGGAAGTAAGTCATAAAACCAGACGGAAAGTCCATGCTTAGAACAATCTTTTTTTTTAGGAAAAAGAGAAAATTGCTCTTATGTTTAGGTAAAGCCCCAAATGGGCATTTTCCCCCTCCTTAGGTTTGTTGTAGAGAAGAATTTACAGAAATAATGGTGATGAGGCTGATGGTGAATAGATAAGGTGTAACCTATTATTATTGTCTTCTGTGCACCAGGCACAGTGCTGACTGCTTTAGTAATCTTATCTCATTGATCCTTTCAACATTCCCAATTTACAGATGAGCAAACAGCCTAGAGAGGTTGACTTTCTGAGCTGGGATTTGAGACTGGTGTGTAGAGAGTGTTGTGTGATTTCTGTATTTTAAATTATGCTTCCCTATGCTTATATTCCAGGGTCTCAATGGGAGGTCCTAGAAGGTTACCACTAGTAAGGCAAAATTGCTAAAGCCCCAGAAATTGAAGGCTACCAGAACCTTCTGAAGATTGCCTGGGGCTAGACCTCATTCCTTTGAGGATCCTCATGAGGCAGTCTCCAGGGAATGGGGAGACGTTCTGCTCTCCCCAGTGTCATAGAAAGTTTCTGTGGCTTTTGGCTTCTCATGACTGATGCACATCTTCTTCTCCAGCTTAGAAGAAAATCCAAACACTACCTTTGGATCATCAGTTGGTTAATGTTGTTTTCTTTTTGTGGTAGTATCATCTATGGCCTCCTTAGACCTACACAAATAACATCTTTTCTTCCTGGGGAAGATCTCTTAGAAGTAGGAAATGGGGAAACTCAGGTACACCTTGAAACCTGAGTAGGATTTGGATGCATGAAATGGTCCAGTTCTGAAAGATTTTTACAAATATTACCACAGAATACATTGCAGGCATCAAGAAGCATGGTTGAAACTCAAGACTCTTCTTTCTTTTAATAAAACAAAGGTAGTGAACTTGTTGAGCCAAAAGTTCCAACTTGTTCAGTAAAATGTCATTGATAAGGTATCAAAATATCAGATATCATCTTGGTTGAAGCGCCAGTTGGCGAGGACCAGAGTGGAATTGCTAAGCTGGGTGACACGTTGGAGGCGATTGTAATGTTTCAGTGATCTCCAGAAGAGACGTCATGAGGTTGGTGGCACTCCCTGCCCTCCCTGCAACCCCTGTAATCTGGCAGCATTTTCTACACACTTGTTTGGCTGTTTCATGAAATGTATCCCCCTGTACTGCTGCAGGCCACAAAGAACAGTGTTCAGTAACATGGACTTTAGAAACTGTGGAAGGCTTTCATTGTTTTGTTTTGCTTTTAGTTTATGAAGGACTCTTGGAGATTAGGAAAAGGAAAATGCCCCAGTAGAACTGAAATTCTAGTCTAGCACCTGAAAAAAGTAAATTTTGCCTTCTCTTTTTTCTCTGCTACCTTGCAGTCATTTCTGCTGTGTGCAGATTCAGGTTTGATGTGAATTTTGAGTTTAGCTGGAATTAGTTCTTTTATGGCCTTGGGGAACATGCGAATACAAGAATGAGCATACCAAGACTTGACAGTAAAATTCAAAGGTCAGGTAAGGTTCTGCATGCATCCCCCTGCCTGGAGTAGTTGTGTAGTGATAGTGTTAGGACTTTAAAAGTCCTTTTCTCATATCATCCTTATCAGGAGCCTTAGAGATAAGTATTGTTTTTATTGCTGTTGTGCAGATGAGGAATGGAGAAGTTCAATAACCTGTGTGAGGTGGTACAGCTAGGAAGTGGCAGAGTTGGGACTTGAATTCAAATCTCTGACACCTAAGCCCTTCTGGCAATTGTGGTGGGATATGTTATCTCTGTTATAGGCTTCTCTTGTAACAAGCTGTGCTTGCTAGTGCTCCATAAGGAGCCCCTGGGAGCAAGGAGAAGGGAAGGACCTTATGTTCACTTTCCATCCCAACAGTCTATTTTATTCTCAAGATTATGCCGGGGGAGGAAGCACTAGAACTACTGGTGAATTAAGTATTCACATTGTACCTTGATTAAAGCAAGGTGCTCTGCATAATTCTCACATTTAACCATGCTATCATTATCCTTAGTTTATTGATTAACTTCAGAAAGTCAAGTTCCTTGCTCCCCAGGTTCACCCAGGGAGGAAGTACTGGTGATGAGATTTGAACACAGAATGAGTCCACCATCTTGCCTCCCTCTTCGGTTTTCAGTCACGTCTCCCTGACAGTCCTATGATGGCATTGATTTCAAAGACCCTTACAATTGTTGATGGTTGATAGGATTTGGTATCCACTGGAAACTGCCAAAAGTTTTCATTGCTGCATTTGGAAGAAAATCATAGTGAGTTGACATGTTAGTGATTCAGGACTTCTGGGAAACTGAGAGCACCCGTGTGTCTTATTTTGAGTCAATACTTTATGAATGACTTTGGCCCAAAAGGAGAAAAATTTGTCTTCTGCAATGGAGTGCAGGTCTCTTAGTGGCTTACCTCAGCAGGGAGCCAGTTATTACATAAGCTGAATACCAGGTCCGTGGGTTTCCCTAGCCTGAAAAAGAAGCAGCGACTGCAGTTATGAGGAAAACAGAAAGACCCATTTCTCTGTGGCGTGACACTGAACAGGCAGCTTCAGCCGTGAGGATATTTTGGCCGGAGGAAAATGTAGCTTAAGAAAAGTCCCAGCTGGTTCAAGTAACTTAAGCCCAGCTATTCATGAAATATTATCTGACAGTTCCCCCCTCTCCTCAAGTGGCTGGGGACAGAGTCAGAATTGCCTCAGAAACCTGTGGTCTCATACAGGATTTTGGTGTTCTAGGTTTACTCTACTGTGCACACTGGACAGCTTCACGAAAAGCTGTATTTGGTGCAGACATTTTCTTGTGATGATAAAAGCATTCAGTAAATATATTGGGAAGCTTGCCATGATGAATCCTTTTGTTAGGAAATTAACCAACATTAATTTCAAATGCAGGACTGTCCCATGTGCCCAGCATTGTGCTTGCTGATGTGGGGGTTCAGAGATTATGAGACATGTGAAACACTAGAATGGAATCTCCATGAAGGCAGTGATTTGTCTATTTTGTTTGCTGATGAAACCATTGTTTATGTAACAGTGTCTGGCACGTAGTGGATGTGAAATAGATATTTGTTGAACAAGTATAAGAGCTTGCATTAATCAGTCAACTAATTATTAATGAATGAATGATTTTATTCCTTTATTCTAGTTGGTGAGCATCCTGAAGTCCTCCATTTTATTAGGATATCTTTAATTCCTTTTATTATTTAAAAAAGTAAACATATGATATGTTTGTTATAGAAAATAAGAGCAAAGATGTAAAAAGAAATAATTGAGAATTATTTTTATTTAAGCTTATATCATTAGAAACTTTTTAAATGTAAATATCTGATTTTAAAAAATGAGTTTCATTCTCTTGCAAGTTGATTTTATAACTTGCTTCCCTTCCACTTATCAGTGTTATTGTGAACAGCTTTCCATATCAAAATACAGTGTTCTCAAATCATCAATTTTTAATCATCACACAATTTACCATTGCGTGTGATTGCATCATTGTTTTCTTAATCCCCATTTTTGAATTGTTGGGCATTTTTTTTCCTCCTTTTTTCTTCCTCCTTTTCTCTCTTTTTCTTTAGTATAAACAATGCTGTGATTATCTGTTAATTTTTGTGCGTATCCGTGATTATTTTCTTGGCAATAATCCTTAGAAGTGGAATTACTGAGTCAAAAGTAGAGTCTTTTGATCTACACAATCATTGTGCCTGCCATAAAGTTACAGAAATGCATCCCTCTCTCTGTGTTTTATGGAAATAAATGTTTTTTTTCTTTACGTATACTGAGACCATGTATTGTTATTTAAAAAAATACTCAGTTTTCTGGGTTAAAAAAGGGAATATTATTGCTATTTAAATTAATATACTTTTGATTACCGGTGATGTTAAAACCCTTTTTTTAAATCATTTGTATTTCTTCTTTTGTGAGTTACTGGTTTATATCCGTTTTCTTACTCAGAGACTTTTTGAGGACAGATTTTCTTTCCTTGGTCCCTCCCAACCCATGGTGGGACTTGCCATAGCATTTAGTCCACAGTTAGCTCCCAGTAAATGTTGAATCCTCCCATGTACCCACTCACCCATCCATCCATTGATCGATATGTCAATTTGTTCAATGAGTACTGAGGACCTAATAGATAGAAGATTTATAATTTAAGGTAGTGCTTTGAAAGTTTTTTTTTGATATTGCTGCTGTCTACTACAAATATTTTTCTTTTCTTTCTTTCTTAAGAAATAGGCTCTCACTCTGTCACAAGCTAGATTGCAGTGGTGTTATCATAGCTCACTGTAACCTCAGACTTCTGGGCTCAAGTGATCTTCCTGCCTCATCTTCCTGAGTAGCTGGGACTAAAAGTGCATACCACCACACCCAGCTAGTTGTTTTATTTTTTGTTCTTGGTATGTTTCGCAGGCTGGTCCTGAACTCCTGGCTTCAAGCAATCCTCTCACCTCAGCCTCCCAAAATGTTGAAATTATAGGCACATCCAGTCCAAATCTTACCTTTTAAGAAAATACATATTAACATGAATTAATATAATGAGCAACTAATCCAAAAAGTTTTTTTTCTCCTAATGAGTTTTTTTTTTTGGATAATAAAACTGATCTTGTCTTTTCTGTGCACCCATCAGGGTTGGGTGGACAGAAATCAACAAACATTTTCTGTAAAGGTCCAGATAGTAAAGATTTCAGGCTTTGTAGGCCAATTGTAGACTCTGTTGCCACTGTTTACTCAGCTCTAACAGCAGGAAAGCAGCCATAGATAATTTGTAAACAAATGACCATGGCTGTGCTCCAATAAAAACTTATATATAGAAGTAAAATTTGAATTTTATACAGCTTTCATCTGTCACAAAATATTATTTGTCTTTTGATTTTTTCCCCCTAGTCATTTAAAAATTTAAAAACCATTCTTAAGTTTGTAGGCCATATGAAAATAGACAGTGAGCTGGTTGGCCTGGGGTTTGCTGTTTGCTGATCCCTGGGGTGAGGTCTCAGAAGCATGCTTTGAGGCTGTGAGAAACGAATCTAGTTTTGCAAATTTTCTACGAACAACCCCGGAATGGATGATTCATAAATGAATGATAGAAATGAGTTTAGCTGAGGCTTGGATAAATATCCTACCTCTTAAGGACTGGCAATGCATAATTATTAGTGTTTTAACAATATTTTAAACTTATAAAAATATTTTTGTTACATATTTACTCATAAAAATTTTACAGTTATAAAAAAAGAAAAAAATGCTTTTCTATCCTTTGTCAATATTTTGATGTGCTTTTTTTCAGTCTTCATATATGTGTAGGGCTCACATATATATAAAGTCCTTTTTAAACTATGTTGAATTCTGCTTTATTTCTCTTAATAGTTTGTGGTAAATATTTCTCAGTGTTGTTGAATATTTGAATGTAAACTCAAACCACAATAACATACCACTAAATACCCAGAGAATGGCTATAATTAAGAAAACAACTAACACAACCAAACATTGGTAAGGATGTAGAGAAACTGAAATCCTCATCCATTTCTGGTAGGAATCTAAGACAGTGCAGCCACTTGGGACAACAATTTGGCAGTTTCTTTAAAAATTAAACTTAGCATATGACCCAGGAGCTCCAGTCCTAGGTATTTATCCAAAAGAAATGAAAACACATGCCCACACAAAGATATGTCTGCAGATATTCAAAGCAGCATATTTATAATAGCTAAAAAATAGAAACAAACCAAAGATTCATCAACTGGTGAATGGATAAATGAAATGTGGAATAGAATACTATTTAGTAATTAAAAGGAGCAAAATACAGATAGGCTACAACATGGATAAACCTCAAAAACATCATGCTAAGTGAAAGAAGTCAAGCACAAAAGACCACATATTGTGTGATTGTATGTACATTACATTTCTGGAAAAGGCAAAAAACTGGAGACAGAAAGCAGATCAGTGTTTGCCTCAGGCAAGGTGGGAATGGTTAGCAGTCACTTCGTGGAGCAGCAGAACTTTTGGGGATGATGGAAATGTTCTAAAAGTCAAATGTGGTGATTGTATGACTGTATATATTTACTAAAATTATTGTACACTAACTTTAGTTAGTGGGTGAATGTTATGTGAATTATACCTCGATATAACTGGTAAAAATATTATTTGAAAGCTAAATTTTTAATAGTGTCATATTATTCCATCATGTGAATGTTTTCTTTATCCTGTGTGACTTGGGAGAAATATTCAGTGTTTATTTTCTTTTAAGCCAAAATCCATGTTCAGTAGGTTCGATTTGAGCCATTGTACTTAAACAAGAATGACACCGTGGAATGAATTCTCATCCAGTTTTCAAGAAACCTAGTGTGGTCTCAATCCTGCCTTCAGCTGGGTGGACCTCAGTTTCCTCATCTGTAAGACCTAGAAAAGAAGTAAATACAAGAAATACTGGGCTCCAGGGAATAGAGGATTAGAAATAGAAAACAGTAGTGGCAGTAATGAATAAGACTGATTTCCCTAAAAGTAGGAGACCAGGCACTGATAGTTTTTATTTATTTATTTTTTTTATTTTTTATTTTTTTTTAGCTTTTATTTTAAGTTCAGGGGTACATGTGAAGGTTTGTTACATAGGTAAATGTGTGTTATGGGGGTTTGTTGTACAGATTATTTCAACATCTGGGTAAGCCTAGTACTCACTGGTTATTTTTCCTGATCCTTTCCTTTCTCTCACCCTTCACCTTCTTATATGCCCCAGTGTGTTTTTCCCCCTCTATGTGTTTATGTGTTCCCATTATTTAGTTCCCACTTAAAAGTGAGGACGTGCAATATTTGCTTTTCTATTCCTGTGTTAATTGGCTAAGGATAATGGCCTCCAGCTCCATCCATGTCCTTGCAAAGGACATGATCTCATTCTTTTTTATGGCTGTATAATATTCCATGGTGATATATATATATATATATATATATATATATATATGTCACATTTTCTTTATCCAGTCTATCATTGATGGGTATTTGGGTTGATTCCATGTCTTTGCTATTGTGAATAGTGCTGCAGTGAATATACGCTTGCATGAATCTTTATAATAGAATGATTTCTATTCGTTTAGGTACATACCCAGTAATGGGATTGCTGGGTGGGTGATATTTCAATTTTTAGGTCTTTGAGGAGTCGTCACACTGCCTTCCACAATGGTTGAACTAATTTACACTCCCACCAATGTACATAAGCATTCCTTTTTCTCCACAACCTCATCAGCTTTTGTTATTTTTTGACTTTTTACTAATAGCCATTCTTACTGGTGTTAGATGGCATCTCACTATGGTTTTGACTTGCATTTTTCTAGTGATCAGTGATATTGAACTTTTTTTCATGTGTTTATTGGCCACATGATAGACTGGATAAAGAAAATACGGTACGTATATATCATATCCTTTTTTTCATGTGACTAATGGCTGCATGTGCATCTGTTGAGAAGTGTCTGTTTATGTTGTTTGCCCTCTTTTTAATGTTTTGTTTTTTTTTTTGTAAATTTAAGTTCCTTATAGATGCTGGATATTAGACCTTTGCTGAATGCATAGTTTGTGAAAATTTTCTCCCATTCTGTAGGCAGTCTTTTTATTCTGGTGGTAGTTTCTTTTGCTGTGCAGAAGCTCTTTAGTTTAATTAGACCCCATTTGTCAATTTTTGCTTTTGTTGCAATTGCTTTTGCTGTCGTTGTGATGAAACCTTTGCCTACAGACACTGATTATTTACGCCCCTGTCCCAACCTTACCCGACTCCCTTTTTTTTTTTTCCTGGTGGCAAGTCAGTAAAAACTGTGGGTGGGGTTCTGAGGTGATCAATACAAAGGAGAATGTAAGAAATTAGAAGGGACTCAGGGGAGATGGAATGCTGACAAGGGGTTGGATGGAATTTGTTCCGTAAACTGGAAGCATTCTGCTCAGTCTCAGCACTTGCCAAGGCATTGATGATGCACAATTTGGATGATTTAATCACCAGGAAACTATCTAGGTTTCTTGTTCTGAAGTATGAGAGGAGAGCCTATTAAAGGAAGACCAAGGCTGCATTTGGTTTCCGAGGGGAGCTAGTGACCTGTTCACTACAGGGAAATTTAAACTGGGCAAAACTGACTGGTTTCCAATTCCTTGTGTTCTCCATTTCCAGCCAAGTTCCAGGTTTTCCTAGAGTACAGCTAGGAGCATCTGCACCCAGAGAACACAAAAGAAAACTGGAAACCAAACTCGTAAACGTTTTTTTCATTAACTTCAGGCTCCCAGCCACCAATAAACTGTAGGCTTTAAAAAATTCTGTATTATTTTGTGAGTTAAGAAAATGTGTATATTCCCCTTATATATATGCTCAGGACTTTCTTAAAATGTTACACATCAAGCATTTATCTGCTTAGCCACCCCAAAAGGTAACAGCATTTTAGTTTTGTACAAAAGAGGAAAAAAAAAACCCCTCTTAATAAACTTGCTGTAACTTGAACCTGTTGGTGGTCTTGGAGGAAACCCAAATCCAGGTTTGGTTGATACTGTGTAATGTGAATGCAATTAGTAGTGGTTTTTCTAAAGTAGAAAGAGATGTAGAAAAATAATGCACAGCAAATTTAGGTCAGAGCTGGGAAGCTTGTAAATCCTTATTTTTGTTTTCATTACTTTAAGTAATAGGGCTTTTGTCTTTATTATGTAATTTCCCTAGCAATAATACATTTTAAAACATTTTTCTGTTAATTTCATACATTTGATCAGAAAGCCACAGTTCATAATAAACCCCTGTGATGTCGCAGCTGGCACTGTTTATGTACAGAAGATGACTTCTTGTTCATCCCAGGGAGGCCAATGCAAAAATTACTGATGGGGGCAGCTTTCACTACCTGTTTTTTCATTTAGTAGAAGGTTTGCAAAGCAGTTTTCAGGGGATCGACATCGTCCTGATAGGCTGAGTGAACTGACTTTTACATGCATGGTCTATTTCAGAATATGTGACTTGATTTCAGCATATTTAAACCTAAGCAACTAGATTGTAATGTCTGTAAGGACAGATAATTTGTTTTTCTTGTTTATTACTCTATTCCCCTGGCACATAGCAGGTGCTCAGGAAATATTAGCTACTATTCTCCTCTTTAAGGTTTGAGATGCAGCTACTTTTATCCAGCTGCACTGTCCTTGCTGCTCCCCCTTGAACTTGCCAGGCTACTTCTGCTTCAGCGCCTTGGAGACCACAGACAAGCAGGGATCACTCCCTTACCTCTTCCAGGTCCTTGTTCAGATTATACCGTCTCAGTGAGGCCCTACCTATCTCCTTCCTTTATGTTTTTTTCCATCATATCATTGCCTTCTATATTAAAACAACCACTATCATGATATCAGATATATTGATATACTGATGTATTGATTTATTTATTTGGGAACATGAGCACCACCAGTACAAGGGTTTCTGTCTGATTTGGTTACTGCTGTATACCCAGTGCCTAGAACATAGTTGCTGTAATTTACATGGATAAATTGAGTAAATGGATGTTCTGCCACATACTGGCTGTGTAGTAATAGCTAATGCATCTGCTCTCTTGGATCCTTTGTTTGATTCCCCATTTGATTCATATGGCATATGTGGGTCAGAGGAAATGTTGCACATGAAAGCTCTTTTATGCTATGTGTTATGCAAATGTATTCATTCGTTTATTCATTTAATCAACCAGATGCAGTTCCTGCCTTCACAGAGCTTAATAATTGGACAAATCAGTAATTTCAGCAAAGTGGGATAGCGGGTGATAGGGATAGTATGATAGGGAATGTGCAGTGCCTTATGGAAGCACCCATGAAGGATTCCTAATTCAGATGTGGGGACAAGACCCTGGAAGCCTTCCAGGAGGAAGAGGCATAGAAGCTGAGATCTGGAGATGGAATGGGCATTCAACAGGAGAAGGGAGGGTGATGTAATTGGTGGTATGGAGAGTATTGCAGGCAGGAGGAATAATATGCAGAGTCTGGAAGTGCAGAACCACACAGTACTGGTGGAAATGAAAGTAATTCCATCCTTCTGGAACATACAGTGTGGGGGCAGATAAGTTGATAGGGAGGTGGCTTGTGATATAGTCTGGGGACAGATCGGGGAGTGCTTTGCAGGCCATGCCAGGGAACTTGGACTTGATCCTAAGGACAGTGTGGAGCCATGGACGTCTTCTAAGAAAGAAGTGACTTGGTCTGACTTTCATTTTCAACAGTCATTTTATGGAGTAAGACAGCATATTTCCTCGCCAAGGAACTTGAACACAAGCTCCCAGGAAGGGAGGTTGTGAAAACAGTGAAAGGGTGTTCCAGAAAGTAAATCCTTAAGCCCCATGAAATCAGTTGAAATTCTGTTGAATCTGACTGGTGTGTATCACAGCAATGAGGCCCAAAAAAAAATTCTTCATAAAAAGCTTAATTATCTTTGGGGCTATACCTCATACTTGAGAGAAGAGACATGGTAGTGCTACAGATACAGATATTTGCATTAACTTTTACACCCCTGTGGGGCAGACAACTAAAGCGGGAGTGGAAGAGTCAGAGCAGTTTTTAATCTGCTTTTTTTTTTTTTTTTGAGACCGAGTCTTGCTCTGTCACCAGTATGAAGTGCAGTGCCGCAATCTCGGCTCACTGCAACCTCCACCTTTCGGGTTTAAGCGATTACCCTGCCTCAGCCTCCCAAGTAGCTGAGACTACAGGCGTGCACCAACACACCCAGGTAATTTTTGTTTTTTTAGTAGAGATGGGGTTTCACCATGTTGGATAGGATGGTCTCAATCTCCTGACCTCATGATCTGCCTGCCTCAGCCTCCCAAAGTGCTGAGATTACAGGCGTGAGCCACTGCGCCTGGCCTGAATCTGCTTTTAAGGCCCAGAAAGTGTTAGAGTATCTCCTACCCAGAACTAGTTGCCAAAGTGAAAGAAAGTGGCAACAATAGGGAATAACGTGGTAGAGAAGAGGCTGGGCAGACCTTGGCCATATCCTTGCTCTGCACCTTACTTATCACCAGTGTATTCGTTTGTTTTTATACTGCTATAAAGACCACCTGAGAATGGGTAATTTATAAACAAAAGAGGTTTAATTGACTCAGAGTTCTGCGTGGCTGGGGAGGCCTCAGGAAACTTGCAATCATGGCAGAAGATGAAGTTAAAGCAAGGCACATTTTACATGGCAGAGCAGGAGAGAGAGTGCTAAGAGAAAAGTGCCACTTTTAAACCATCAGATCTTGTTGGTTTAAAACAACCACTATCATGAGAATAGCATGGAGGAAACTGCCCTCATGATCCAATCATCTCCCACCAGGTCCCTCCCTCAACAGATGGGGATTACAATTCGAGATGAGATTTGGGTGGGGACACAGAGTCAAACTATATCATTTTACCCCTGGCCCCTCCCAAACCTCATGTCTTCTTCACATTTAAAAACCAATCATGCCTTCCCACCATTTCTCCAAAGTCTTAACTCATCCCATCATTAAGCCAAAAAAGTTCAAGTCCAGAGTCTCATCTGAGACAAGGCAAGTCCCTTCTGCATATGCACCTGTAAAATCAAAAGCAAGTTAATTACTTCCAAGATACAATGGTGGACAGGAATTTGGTAAATGTTCCCATTCCAAACAGTAGAAATTGGTCAAAACAAAGTGGCAGCAGGCTCCATGCAAGTCCGAAAACCAGAAGGGCAGCCATTAAATCTTAAAGATCCAAAATCATCTCCTTTGACTTCACGTCTCACATCCATGGCATGCTGATGCAAGAGGTGGGCCTCCAAGGCCTTGGGAAGCTCTCTCCCTGTGGCTTTGCAGAATACAGCCCCCTCACAGCTGCTTTCATGGGCTGGTGTTAAGTGCCTTCAGCTTTTGCAGGTGCACAGGGCAAGCTGCCAGTGGATCCACCATTCTGGGATCTCCTCTCACAGTTCTACTAGGCAGTTCTCTAGTGGCAACTTTGTGTTTGGGCTACAACTCCATATTTCCACTCTGCCTGCCTTAGTAGAGGCTCCCCATCAGGACTCTCTTCCTGCAGCAGACTTCTGCCTGGACATCTAGACATTTTCATACATCCTCTGAAATCTAGGCAAAGGCTTCCAAAGCTTAACTCTTGTCTTCTCTGCACTCAGAGGCCCAATGTCAAATGGAGCCACCAAGGCTTGGGGCTTGCACCCTCTGAAGCAACACCCGAGCTGTACCTTGGCTCCTTTTAGCCATGGCTAAAACTGGAGTGGCTGAGACTCAGGGTGCCATGTCCTGAGGCTGCAAAGAGCAGGGAGTGCAGAGAGAGGCCCCTTATCCAGGAAACCAGTTTTCCCTTCTTGGTCTCTGGGCCTGTGATAGGAGGGGCTATGAAGATCTCTGAATTGCCCTGGAGACATTTTCCCCATTGTCTTGGCTATTAACATTCAGCTTCTCTTTACTTATGCAAATTTCTGCAGCTGACAGCTTAAATTTCTCTTCAGAAAATGGGTTTTTCTTTTCTACAACATGATAAGGCTACAAATGTTCTAAACTTTTATGTTCTGCATCCCTTTTAAACATAATTCCAACTTCAGCCATCTCTTTGTGAATGCCTATGACTTTATGCCTTCAGAAAAAGCCAGGTCACATCTTGAATGCTTTGCTGCTTAGAAATTTCTTCTACCAGATACTCAGATCACCTCTCTCAAGGTTAAAGTTCCACAGGTCTCTGGAGCAGGGATAAAATGCCACCAGTCTCTTTGCTAAAGCATAGCAAGCGTGACCTTTTACTCCAGTTCACAATAAGTTCTTCATTTCCATTTGAGACCACCTCAGACTGGACCTTATTGTCCATATCACAATGAGCATTTTGGTCAAAACCGTTTAACAAATCTCTAGGAAGTTCCAACCTTTCCCACATCTTCCAGTCTTCTTCTGAGCTCTTCAAACTATCCCATTCTCTACCCATTACCCAGTTCCTAAATCACTTCCACATTTACAGGTATCTCTATAGCAATACCCGACTTCTCTCAGGACCACTTTTCTGTATTAGTCTGTTTTCACACTGTTATAAAGAACTACCTGAGACTGGGTAATGGATAAACAAAAGAGGCTTAATTGACTCACTATTCCACATGGCTGTGGAGGCCTCAAGAAACTTACAATTATGGTGGAAGGCCAGGGAGAAGCAATCCCCTCCCTCAACACGTGGGGATTACAATTTGAGATGAGATTTGGGTGGGGACACAGAGCCAAACCATATCACAGAGCCCAAAAGGTGGCTTTGGGCATCATTTAACCTCTCTAAGCCCGTTTCCTTTTCTGGAACATGAAATTAGTACTAGCTATTTTTCAGTGTTTTAAGATTCAATGAGATAAAGCACAGTCAGTGCTGCTGTAACAATTGTTTTGAAAACACACAAATTTGTTCATAGCTGATCGATGTACTCTGGAAAATTTGAGGATAGCACAAATTTTGTGTTTACTTACATAGTCAGTTACATCCATGAAAAGCACTAGGTTGACTCAGAAGATAGTACTCAGCTAAAGTGAGCTGTGTGGCAGTAGACAAACACACACACAGGAAACATCTACCAACTCCCTCAGTTCACCAGGTGTATTGAGTTACACTCATCCACATCTGCTGTTATAACTTTCTGTCCATTTTCTGATAACCAGCCCTCCATTCACCACTTCACAATAACCCATAAGCTGTAACCCCTACAATGCCCATTTCCACAAGAAAATTTCAGGGATTTTTTTCAAGGTTATATGTGAAACTTACTGATGTAGTTATATATTTCTTAATCATTTAACGTGTGCAAGACTATGCTACCATTTAAACTAGATTTCTATCTTAAGTTTTGTGTCACTGATGTTTTTGAGTAGTGTCCCCCAATCCTGTTTTCCCATAAACTCTGCTGTTTTTACTGTGCAACTTTGCATAGTATGGTGATTTTTCAAAACTCATATGTTGTGTTATAGCAGAACTGACTCTGTCTAACACAAGTCCTGGCAGACAGCAGACACTCAGTAACAGGTAGCTGTTTTATTATTAATATTAATCCACCTAAGTACCATTAATGGTTGGGATAAGGATCACTAGTTACAATGTTTAGTTGCTTTGATTGTGAGTGTTAAGTGAAATGGACTGCCTGAGTGGAAGGGTTTTGGTGCTTTTATCTTTTCTAAGATGTGCTGGTCAGACCACTCTTGGGGTATTAACAGTGACAAACCAGATACGTCCAGAAAAGACCAAGCCAGAAAAAGAGAAGGCATGACAATGATCTGTAAATAGTTAGATGGCCATCTTGGAGAAAGATTGCATTGTTTTATGGAGCTTCAGGGTGACAAGGGGAAGCTAACAGGCACCAGGGTTTTGGCTAGCTCATGGAAGAACCTCAGAATGGTTCCTAGGGGGTGATATGTTCTCCCAGCTCTGACTGGCTGCTCTGGAAGGGGAGAGGGCAGAAAGGAGTCAAGCACAGGTTTGGAGCATCTACCTATAACGTTCCTTTTCTTTTTTTTTTTTTTTTCTTTTTCCTATAAGATAGTGTGTAAGGACAGATTCTACAGGGCTGACCAGAGTAAATTTCAGACAGAAACAAAACAAACTTTTCCAGCAATATTTGGACTTCGTGTGTGTGTTTTTTTGTGTGTGTTTTTTTTTTTTTGAGTGATCTAAGAGAATAGTTAGCACATGTGCATATTTACGCACTTTATTTTTATTTTTTATTTTTTTAGTTATGCCCTTGAACGTTGAAAATATAAAGACTATGCTTTACAGATATTTATGACTTCTGGCATGCTTAGGAATAGTGAAATTACATCAATGCTTTCCATCCCAAGGACTTTTTTTTTTTTTTTTTAACTTTTCTTCTTCTTTTTTTTTTTTTTTTGGTTTGTTTTTTTCCAACTTGGGGAGAAAGCTCAGTTAGTTACTGACCTGGCATTACTTTCTCTCTAACATCCTGGGTAGCTTTTGTCCTCTCCATCTAAGTAGGCTCTTAAGCGGTAGTAATAAGAAAGATGTTATCCTGGGCTTAGACCCTCTCAGTGGAGCTGAGATGGAGTGGTGTCAGGAAGCACGGGGCATTTGAGCTGAAGGTTGGCAGAGTCTGCTTCAGATATTTAAAGTGGGTTATTCTGAGCCTGCAAACTAGAGGGTTTAGTGTAGTGTCTCTAGAAGAATTACTTTTGTACCCCTAGGTGAATTAAACAGTAATTATGTTGAGTGTTTCATCTTGCCTGTATATGGATATATAAGGTTCCAGGTTTCTATTTGTTACTACTGTTAAGAACAGAAGACGTTTCAAACATATTTGATTTTATTAAATTAGTATTCCCTGTAATCATAGGAGGGGTACTGCTGTTTACATGCTAAATCTTAACAAAACTATAAAATAGCATTTTTTAAAAATGGCAGCTTTCCTGCTCTGATGCTTTGAAAATGAATGTTATCTCTTTTTGTTTCTATGAAGAGCACAAGGGACTTAGGCTTACTCTTAAAACTGATTTTTCCAAAACCAAGTGTCATTAAATCTCTTCCTCTGAGACAGAGTATTCAGGTCTCCTCCTCTTCTAGCACTCAATCTGGAAAATGTGGATAGTCTTTCCATGTGGGAGCTCTTGTGCTACGTGCATTGGTTTCAAGGTGGCAAGTGGACTGCTTTTTCGAGATCTGGGCCTGAAGCATTCCCATGGGCTCACCTGGACTTGTATATAATGATTGATTGGAAGGAATTGGCCTGCCCTGCCATTACCACCAGCCACTACCTGGTCAATTCTGCTTGGGAAATAGCTCTAATCAACATTCTTCTAGACCTGCTGTTTATGGCTGCAGGTGGCAGGCACATTGATCAATAATTGGATGGGGTGGTTGGCCCCACTGGTCAGCCTTCCTCCTTAAGCCTGGTCTATCTGTTGCTACCTCTTCTCCTAAAGTCACACAACTTCAAGTAAGGTGGTCACATCTATGTGGGACCACCTTATTTGTTTTCCCTTCTTTGTAACCTCCCATAATGGAAAGAACACAGGTCCCAGATGCCTGGTTTTAAATCCCAGTTCTGTTATTTATCAGCTTTGTAATTTTGGGCAAGTGACTTAATCTCTCTCAGCCCCTGCTTACTCATTTTAAAATAGTGTCACTCATCTCTATCAGAGCTATTGAGAAAACATCATGCAAACCATCTTGTACAGTGCCGGGCACATAGAAGGCCTTCTAGAACTGGAATCCACACATACCTTACCAATTACTTTTTGAGTAGGTCAATTGCCAGCATGTCTCCAGAGCAAAAAGATTAGTTGATCCTGCCTTCTTCTTTGTGCCAGGCTCTGCCCAAGCCCAGGGGCTATAGAGATGAGTAAGAGGAAGTTCCTACATATAAAGGCACTCCCAGTTTTGCTCAAATTCATTTTTCAAACTTATTTTGATACCTACTGTGTGCAAAATTTGTGTGTCTTTTGGGAGGATAATGAGATGACTCAGTCACTCATTTATTACTAGGTCATCTGTTGTGTACCAGATATTTTTAGAAGCACTCTGAGTAGAAACAACAGGCAAGACATTATCCTTCCTTTTGAGAAGCTCATAGTGCAGTAAAATACACTTAATTATGGGGAAAATAGATGGAAAGAGAATATGGTCTCATTGTTAAAAGGCACTTGTGTTGTTGGACAATATAGGCTGCATACAATAATGTGGATTTCATTTTTGCAAGTATTCAGATCTTGATAGAGCTTCATTGAGACAACCCTCTGATTTTAGAGCGGAGGAAATGGAGCTTGGGAGTGGTTAATATATCACACATTTAGGTACAAATAAAGCTGAGATTACCCCCACAGCAACTTTAATTTGTGTAGTGACTAAAGTGAAAACACTCTCTTTCTTGATTCTGTTGTCATCAGTAGCAGCAGAGATTTTATCATTTGAAAACATTGTTCCTTAGGTAGCCTCAAGAGGTAGAATTTCAGATCTCCTGCTTGCTTTTTGCAAACTATTGCATTCCATCCTCCCAGCGGCCCCACTGGGATCAGGACCATATTGAACTTAAAGAACTTGCCAAAGGTCACACAACTTGATGTACAAAGTCAGGATTTGAATCCAGGTCTGCCTGATTCTGGACTCCAAGCCCTAAGCCTCAACACCATAGTCCATTCATGATTCACCCTCATTGCAGAATCTGAAGGCTTTTGAGACTTTGTAGAAAAAAGCACATCTTAAATCATTTTTAGGACCTGCTTATCTGAACCAGTGGGAAAACTAAATTTATGAACCATAAATAGAGTCTATAGGTGTTGGAATGCCAATTGAGTTAGGATGTATTAATAAGTAGGAACAAAAGTTATGATCAAACGTTGTATTTTCTTATACCTAGTTTCTTAAGATTTCATAATTAGTGGGGGAATTCTGAGTGGATGAGTATAAAAAGGCCTCTACAGGTAGCCCAAGAGACAATACTAAAGTCCAGAGGTCATAAACAGAAGGAGGAACAGACACTGCAGATTTTTCTCTACCCCATGACGTCTTCTTGCAGAAATTCTGCACTTGGCACTAATCAGACCTAAAGTTAATTTCTCAAAATCACTGATGCCTTATTTAAAGAATTTAACATTCTGCATGTAGCTGCTCCACTGCCAAACAAAAACACCCCAGGTTCTTTCGTGACCACTAATGCAATTGACTTTCCATCTTTTTAATAATGCCTCCTCCTATCCCTCCATGTTTGCCTCTCAATTAATTTATGTTTATATTATAAAAAGCTTGTGGGCCTGTTGAGTTGATATCCCAAAAGGCTGACAATCACATAGAAGTACCTCTTACAGCAATGAAGTGTGTGTGTGTGGTTGAATTTTCTGTTAAGCAGCATCAAGACATTGGTGACCTGTCTTGAATGAATGGCAGAGGAGGCTGAGCTCAACTTGGCCAAAGCAGCATGGGGCTAATAGAATGTTTCTGTTCCCCGGAAAGAAAGGTAATCAAGCATCCGTACTTACCACTCCTGCTTTGAAAATTCTACTTGCCCTGTCAGTGAGAACCACATGACAAGTGCTCAGTATGTCAGATTTGTTTTCATCTTGTACTACGTGTGAATTTGACTTCCACATTAGGGCTGTGTTAATTTCCCAAAGCTCTTTCAATAATTGTATTCTTTTTAAAAATATGCATACTATTATTCTTTTTAGGATTGTGTTATGGTTGATGTTTTGAAAGTAGTTAAAGGATTACTGGTTGCACATGGAGTAATATGTACATCGTGCACATTTCCAGATGTAAACAGCCTTCAAAGTTCACTGTGTAGTTTGCATAGCTATTCTACTCATTTCATTAGACTGAACTCAGTACTTTCTGGCCAGCAGAGTAGGTTTTTTAATTTGGCAAAATTAAGTTTAGATAACTTTTTCTGAAATCAGTTTCAGTTTGTCATATTGACATTTATTATTGTTAATTAATTGTTTGTGACTGCCAAAAGAAAGTGTGTATCTTTGCTTGAGGCCAGGAGTTCCAGATCAGCCTGGTCAACAAAGTGAGACCTTGTTTCTACAAAAATTAGCTGGGCACAGTGGTGTGTGCCTGTAGCCCCAGCTGCTTGGGAGGCTGGGGTGGGAGAATCAACAGAGCCCAGGAGGTAAACGCTGCAGTGAGCTGTGATCGTGCCACTGCACTCTAGCCTGGGTGATAGAAAAGAGATTCTGTCTCTTAAAAAAAAGTATGTATGTAATTGTGTATGAGCTAAGTTACTCTTCCTGTCACAGTTGTATGGGAGCTACTACAGTCAGGCACTACATAATCATCTTTCTTTTTTTTTTTTTTTTTTTTTTTTTGAGACGGAGTTTCACTCTTGTTACCCAGGCTGGAGGGCAATGGCGCGATCTCGGCTCACCGCAACCTCCGCCTCCTGGGTTCAGGCAATTCTCCTGCCTCAGCCTCCTGAGTAGCTGGGATTACAGGTACGTGCCACCATGCCCAGCTAATGTTTTGTATTTTTAGTAGAGACGGGGTTTCACCATGTTGACCAGGATGGTCTCGATCTCTCGACCTCATGATCCACCCGCCTCGGCCTCCCAAAGTGCTGGGATTACAGGCTTGAGCCACCGTGCCCGGCCCATAATCATCTTTCAGTCAACGTTAGACTGCCTATAAGATGGTGGTCCAATAGGGTTATAAAGAAGCTAAAAAAAACCCCTAGTGAGACTGTAGCTGTTCTAATGTTGTAGCACAGTGCATTCCTCATGTGTTTGTGGTGATGTTGGTATAAACAAACCTGCCCTGTGAGTCCTGTAAAACTATAGTTCCTCCAGTTATATACCGTATACCTAATTGTACACTGAGAATAGTATGCTTGATACTTGATAATAGTAATAAACAACTGTGTTACTGGTTTATATATTTACTATACTTTTGATTATTATTTTAGAGTGTACTCCTTTTGCTTCTAAAATAAAACGTTACCTGTAAAACAGCCTCAGGCAGGTCCTTCAGGAGGTGTTTCAGAAGAAGGCATTGTTAACATAGCAGATGGCAGCTCCTGAGTGTTATTGCCCCTTGAAGAGCTTCCAGGGGACAAGATGTGGAGGGGGAAGACAGTGATATTGATGATCCTGACCATGTGTAGGCCTAGGCTAATGTGTGTGTGTGTGTCTTTATTTTTTAATGTCAAAATGTTTAAATAGGAAAACACTTACAGAATAAGGACATAAAGAAAATATTTTTGTACAGCTGTACGGTGTGTTTCTGTTTTAAGCTAAGCGTTATGACAAAAGGGTCCAAAGTTAAAAAATAAATTAAAAGCTTATAAAGTAAAAAAGTTACAGTAAGCTAAGTTTAATTTATTATTGAAGGAAGAAAAATACTTTATAAATTTAGTGTAGCCTAGGTGTATAGTGTTTATAAAGTCTGCAGTAGTGTATAGTAATGTCCTAGGCTTTCACTTCCATTTCCACTGACTCACCCAGAGCGACTTCTAATTCCTGCAAGCTCCATTCCTGATAAGTGCTTTCTACAGGTGTAACATTTTAAATCTTTTATTCTATATTTTTACTGCATCTTTTATATGTTTAGGTATGTTTAGCTATACAAATACCATTGTGTTACAGTCACCTACAGTATTCAGTATGGTAACATGCTATACAAGTTTGTAGCCTAAGGGCAACAGGCGCTATCATAAAGCCTATGTGTGTAGTAGCCTATACCATCTGTGTTTGTTTAATTATACTCTGTGATGTTCACATGACAACAAGCATATCAACTAAGGACGCTTTTCTCTGAACATACCTCTGTTGTTAAGCGACGCATGGCTGTAAAACATGCATTAATTGGTTACCTGTACCCTCTATTTAGGGCTTCAAAAGTTGGATCTGTCCATCTAAGATGCTTTTAAGTAACGTTTACCTTGAAGAAATAGATGGTTGATTGGTTTAAAGAAAGAGACAGCTGAGTTGAATGGGGAAGCCAGATTTTGACTGTATTTCTAAGAGGAGGCATTCTGTAATGTTTTGGTAAAAGAATGTCTGTTTCCATGTCATCCATCCATCTGTGCATCTGTCCATCCATCTATCCATCTGTCCATCTGTTTATCTAATTTGTCATTTACTTATCCATTAGTCTGTCTGTAATGCAAATATTCCAAACATTAAAAAAGTATAAGAAGACTCTGTAGTGCAATGGATAGCACATTGAACTTTTTTGTTGTTTTTATATTAGTTTACTGCAATTAAAAAATGTACAAATAATATAACCAAAGAAAATTCAGAAAACAAAGCAACATTGAGAAAGTGAAAGACTATTGAATCTCTCCTAAGATCCTATTATAAACACAAAAAATTACATTTAATATTCTGGTACATTTCCTTCTAGGCATTTTTGCTCTATGCATACATTTTATTCATAGATGTAATCATCTTGTCTATGCTGTTTTGTAGCAAGCCTTTTTTCACTTAATATGTAATATTATTTTTTCCAAGTCTTTATAGATACTGTTTTTCTTTTTTTTCTTGAGATGGGGTCTTGCTAAATTGCCCAGGCTGTACTTGAACTCCTGGGATCAAGTGATCTGCCTGCCTCAGCCTCCTGAGAAGTTGGGACTTCAGGTGCATGCCACCTTGCTTGGACAAATATTATCTTTAGTGTTTGTATGATGTAACACTGAGTGAGCACAGCCTACGTGATTTATTTAGCCATCACTCAGTGGTTGGATATTTAGGGTATTTCATCTTTATTGTCTTTGAAAATTAAATAAAACAAAATTTGATGAAAGTCCAAGGTGGCCCAACACAGTGGCTGAATATATCCTGTCAGTCTGTTGCATTTTCATGTGGAAATGGAAGCATAACTCTCCAAAACTCTGCATCTGCGAGGAATGTATATTAAATTAAACTTAAGGAAGTGCTTATGAACAGTAGGAAATGAGAGTTGGTAAATGGAGTCATTTTATTTCATAAAGATGCCTCAGAGCTTTAAGCCCAAGCCCCTACACTTTGAGTCACTTTGGATTGTGTACATTTGTCCATGATGCACCATGATTTTATCTTACACAGTGTTTGGCATGAAGCATTAAATCTTCTTTCCTTCACAGTTTTCAGAATCTGTGAAATAGGACCTGAGCCAGCCTAGAAAAGTCTATCTCCTTGTCTGTTTAGTGTTTTTTTTTTTTTTTTTTGAGGAGTTTCACCCTGTCTCTCTTTTTTTGAGACGTTTTCACCGGGCTGGAGTGCAGTGGTGCGATGTCAGCTCTCTGCAACCTCTGCCTCCCTGATTCAAGCGATTCTTCTGCCTCAGCCTCCCGAATATCTGGGACTACAGGCATGCGTCACCATGCCCAGCTAATTCTTTTGTGTTTTTGGTAGAGACGGGATTTTACCATGTTGGCCAGGCTGATCTCAAACTCTTGACCTCAGGTGATCCACCCACCTTGGCCTCCCAAAGTGCTGGGATTACTGGTGTGTGCCACTGGGCCCGGCCCTTTTAATTCTGAATAGAATAGTATTTATGTAATAGTTGTGAGTTGAAGGCAAATACTTTTAAAAAGTCTAGTTCTTTTCTTTTCAAAATATAAGTCATAAAAATGCATGATTCTCCCTGAGGAGCCAGCGTGGCATCAGACTCTGGAGCCAGACAACCTGGGTTTATTTCCTGTTCCACAACTTTCTGCTGGGTGAACCCGGGCAAGTTACTCGACTTGTCTAGATGTCAGTTTTCTCATCTAGTAAATGGGAATAATACTATTATAGGTTTCTAGGATGGTTTAAATAAGTTCAAACACAGTGTTAACTCCTACTCTTCTCAACAGGTTCCTAAGGGTCTGCGTTTGTAGTGCTTTACCATGTCAATAGCACTTATAATGTTCTGCAGTATCCCTTACTGAGTGGTTTTTCTATGAGTATTTCTGTGAGTGTTTCTTCTCCAACTATTTTATGATGATACTGGCCACCACTTTTGATGGAGTATTATAATACATATTCTACATGTATTATAAAATGTAAGTCTCATTGCCATTTATAAGGTATGCATTTTTGCTGTTTTCTTTTTATAAATTTAGTAACTAAAGGTTGTAGAGGTTAAGTAACTTGCTTAAGGTCCTAAAATTGCTAAATATGGAACTTGGAACTAAATTCTGGTCTGGTGCATATGCCACCAACCGTTTTTGTAAATTCCTTTAACAAAGGGACTTTTATGCTTTTTAGATCCCTTACAGATTTCAGCACAGTTTCTTGAACATAGTAGGTCCTAAGTTTTTTGTTTGAAGGTAGAAGTGATCCTGTGGATAATAGAACTTTTTTTTTTTTTCCAATGAGAAAACCAACAATATTGCTTTTTAATGACATGAAATTATGAGTCTTAGAATTTTGTTCCACTTCCATACTACATCTAAGAGAATGATGAGTTTGTAATTATTTGTGTATGAAACTGTTTGTATTCCATGTGAAACAAATGTAGAGATCCTGTATTTGAGACTCTGATTTGAGAAAACCTGGATTAGCATTACATTGGTAGCCATTGAAGCAATTTTAATTTAAATAAGGATTCAACTAATTCTGGATCTGTTTTTAGCCATTTGTTTAACAGACATTTATTGTGCATATACTTTGTGCAAAGCCCTCTGCAGGGGATTAAGGGTTTAAGGATGAATATGTTGGTTTCTATATGTAAGAAGATTTTATCCAATATCATGAGTTTAGCTATGCCCTGATGCTAATGACTCCTACATATCATTAACCCAGCCCCCACCCTTGCCTTCATTATTCAGCTCTGTGTTGGATACTTCCACATGGATGTTTCATAGCCCTCCAAAGTGAATTTATTATCTCATCCCCAGCACGCACTATACCTCATTATATATTACATTCCTGTAGGTGTTAAATATTCCACCTCTGTTGGTAACATCACTATCTAACCATTCAAACCACTGTCCAAACTTCCACCTTAAAACAAACAAACACAAAACAGAAGTAATCTTGGATTCCTTTTTCTCCCTAACACTCTAGATTTAGCTAATCCTGCTAATTTTTCCCCCCTAATTATTATTAAGACCTGTGAAGGATTTGAGACTTTTCTTACTTGCAAATGAACTTGCTTGCCACAGTTTCATGGATGCTGGCAAACGACACAGGATTCCTGGGTTAGAGACAAAAGGACTTTATTACTCATAGCAATAGCAGTAGCCAGAGTGTCAACATATTCATTCACTGTTTCTCTAAGACCCAGCTCGCATAGGATGTCATGAAGAGAGTCGAGTGACAGCCATACATGCAGTGCATTGTGTTACAGGAGAGGAATGCCAAACTTAGGGAACCCAAATCTTTTATATTGGGCAGTAAAGATGCTTCACCTTTGCTCCAGAGGGAGATCATTTCTTCCAAGGCTGTTCTCCATATAAACATCTTTGAAAAGATAGTCTGGAACCAAGGGCAGCCAGTGCTTTGCTCACAAGATGTGCAGAAACCTAAGGGACTCCTGGAGAATGCCTCCTAGCATATATATCTTGCATCTGTTCTCTCTGCTCCTTCCTTTTTTAAAATCGAAGATCCGTTACTGCTCCTGTTTCCGTGAGTAGCAGTGACCAGGGGAATAGGGAGAGGAACCAGCTGGCAAGGGATGGGTCATCTCCACAGCATTCCATTTATACACAGAACTAAACAGACAAGCACAGAGTCACTATTGCAGTTAGAAGCTGGCAGTGTGGGAAGGTGGAGGAACAGGTGGGGGGAGTGGGGATGTTGTTAAAAAAATACAGGCCCCTTCAAAACTGGGGTGCCTGGTGGGAATTTGGTCTACTTCAACCCAAAGAGAATCAGAAGATGAAAAGCAGTTTGGGAAGGCCAGAACCATCAGGGATGGAGGGAGGAGGATAATCCAGGGGGTGAGGGGTGTGTTTGGCGACTGGGGTGAAGGGATTGCCCTCCCCTGGCTGGGATTCCCCCCAGCCCAACTGGTCTGGCAGGAAGGGGCCAGCCTGCAATCCCCAAGGGCAGGTATAGGGCTGCTAGATGCTCAAGGCAGAGTGCCAGAGGGGCTCACAAAGGCTTGCCCTCCAGGGAGATGGTGGCACTGCCCCCCAGCTTCTCTGCCGGGGTGCAGTGGTTCTTGACCTCCTCGCAGAAGTTTGCTTGTAATTCATGCTTGATCCCTGTCAGCTTCTTCTTGACTGCATCCTTGGAGCTGGCATAGATTATTTTGCTCTTAAGGGGCCCAGACTCAGGGGCCCAGAAGATAAGCACCAGGTCCTCCTTCTTGCTCTCCTTGGTCTCATAGGTTGTGTCATAGAGGATGTAGTGGCAGTCCTTATCTGGCAGCATCTTGACAAAGGTGGCCTAGGAGTCATCCAGGTCTGGCCCACATTGCCCACCAGGATCTTCTTGCCCTCCTCCAGGATGGTGTTCTTCTTGCCCTCACTCAGGCAGAAGAGCTCCACCTTCTTGTGTCTTTTCACCTCCTCCGGCATTGAAGACTTAGGCACCTTTATGTGGTTGAACACCTTTATGACACCATCGGAGACAGCCACACCGGAGACCACATTTCTGAAAGTGAAAAGGAGAGGGCGTGGAGAGCCGCAGAAGCTCCAGCGCTGCTGGGACCTGACTGCCCTCTGCTCCTTCTTTGCACCATTAGATCAGACACATTGCCCATAGGAAGATTGCAACAACTTTTTAGCTGATTTCCCTAACTCAAGGTGGGGCCCTCTTCACATTCAGTCCCCTACACCTTGCTGAAGTAGCCTCCTGAGACACAAATCTGACTCTTTCCTGCTTAAAGCCATTTACTGCCTGCCCATTATCTATACGAAAAGCCCAAGCTCCTTAGCATGACACCAAAGGGATTTTCAGACCAGCCCTTGCTGATCCCCCGAGCGTCAGGGGGCAGCATATAAGAGTAATTATCTCCCTTACTGCCCCGGTGACTTAACCTTTGTGACCTCCTTTCCTCATTGCTAAATTAGGATGATAAAACTTACCTCATGGGTTGGTGAGAATTAATCAGCTCACACATGATTAGCCTTCAGTAAATGTTGCCTGTTAGGGTTGTGTCTTTCCACTCTCTGCCTCACACTTTAAGGTCTGGCTACATGGTTTTCTGCTCACTCTGTGTCCCTTTTCACCATGGTTAGTGCCTTTATTGCTGCGACCCACCCTTCTTGCAATGTCCTACAATCCCTATTGCCTGAGTTCACGCTGGTTAGTCATATCCTCTTCCTTCTCTTGGATGCTCCATGCAATATCGGCCATTGACCTATAAATATCTACTAATAAGTCAGTCTCTGCTGCTAGATTCTCAACTTTATGGCGGTTGTTTTATTTATCTTTGTGTTGCTAGCACATGGCATGTGTTGAGAAAAATGGTGAATGAATACCTGAAAGAACAGAAGGAATTCATAGTCTCCTAGGGTGTTTGGGGTCTAGGGATGAACAGTGGAAGGCAGCTAAGTAGCTTAATAATAACAGGTGAGAGAATCTGGGTAAAGTTGGGGCTGAGGTGAAAATTAGGCCCTATAGGAGTCCAGTCTAGGGAGTTTGCTTGTTGAGTGTGGTGCATGTGGTGAGGAAGCCTGTTTAAAGTTATCTCCTCGGTGACATAAAACAGCCCCTTCTAGGCAATCTTAATTACTCCCTTCCCTGAAAGAATCTATTGCAAATGGAAGGTCATGCAATCTGTCTTCTTGTAAGATCTGTTCCTCAGAATACAATGAGTTCTCTGTTACCTGGAAGAGTGGGTAGAACGGATCTTCTTTTTAATTAAATTGTCTCTGCAGCAGAAAGTGACTTTATCCCGCTTTTTGGAGTCTCCCCGTTCTCCTTGGCCTGGCTCAGATCACTGTTCTTGAATTTATTGTTACACTAGTGCACCCTGCATTGTGAGTTATAATTTAATGTGAGCATATCTAATTCCCTAATGAGATGGAGACTCTTTGGGAATTTATGTTTTTTTTCCCCCTGAAATGTTTAATGTCATGCTTTTGAATTAAGAAGGCCTTCTACATATATTTATAGACTGGCCGAGTTTTTCCATATATGTATTAAGAACTTTCACATAATTATAACACAGCCTGAATTTCAGAATGCCAGTGATCTTCTCCAGGGCTTCAGCTTCCTGAAGGAACAACTACTCAGCACCTATTATTAAATGTTTAATGTGCCATTTTTATTAACTTTGAAATAAAAACTGAAATATTTGGAAAATGTTGATAAATGAACAAACGAAAAAGCTCTGAAATAACCCTATTATAATAGTATTTGGAGTATGTGTCTGTAGTCTCTCTTCCTTGGCTTTGTGTTTTTGCTTCTCTTTCAGTGAATGGGGTCATCTTTTATCACTCAGCTGGCAATCTGATTTCTTCCCCTTCACATCAATAGATATTTATTAAAAGTATTGATGCTGGAGAACTTCTTTTAGTTCCTGTTTCAACCCTTGACCCACTGTTTTGCCTTGTTTGCCACTACCTGTCTTTCCTTGATTTCTGTTTGTCTCTCTGGATTGACCAGTATTGTGTTCTGATCTCTGATACCTGCATGCATCTTCATAGTAGGTTCCAATTTTGGGGAGTGTCTGCTGTGCCCCAGATACTTGCATGTGTTTTACATGCTTTAAAAATCTGTTTTCTGATAGACTGGATACTAGTAGTCTCCATTTCAGAGATGAGGAATTTGCTGTAGAGATTTAATTTATAAAAGATCATGAAGCCTTAGGTGGAGCCTGAACCTATGTTTTTATACTCAGCACCCCCTCTAGTATGTGAAACTGCCATCTTTAGCTTCAAACTCCTTCTGGAATACTGGTTTTTGGGTGCTATGTCTAATCAGCTTTCAGCTCTACGGTATTCCTTGAAGGGGCCGGGCGCGGTGGCTCAAGCCTGTAATCCCAGCACTTTGGGAGGCCGAGGCGGGCGGATCACAAGGTCAAGAGATCAAGACCATCCTGGTCAACATGGAGAAACCCGGTCTCTACTAAAAATACAAAAAATTAGCTGGGCATGGTAGCGCATGCCTGTAATCCCAGCTACTCAGGAGGCTGAGGCGGGAGAATTGCCTGACCCAGGAGGCAGAGGTTGCGGTGAGCCGAGATCGCGCCATTGCACTCCAGCCTGGGTAACAAGAGTGAATCTCTGTCTCAAAAAACAAAACAAAACAAAAAGTATTCCTTGAAGGGCACCACAACCCACACCCCTGGGCCAGCATAGTGAATTTTATATTTTTTATTTGAGAGAGATATATATAGAGATAGAATATGTGTGTGTGTGTGTGTGTGTGTGTGTGTGTGTGTGTGTGTGTGTGTGTTTGGGGAATCAGCTGTGGCTCTTGCTTTCACTCCTCATGGTAAGGAGATGGTCTACCTCTCACATCTGTTTTCAGCCCCCGTTCCTCAATACCAGAATTATTTTCTGTTAACTCAATGCACCTTTTCTTTGTAATTCATGTCGATTTTCCTCCAGCCACCTGCACGGTCTCTGGCTTGCTCTCAGGCTGTGAGTAAGTTCTTTGTGTACTTGCTGTTTTTGATAACCTCGGCCTAGGATTTAATGTCAAGGTGGGGGTCCTATTAAAGATGCCATGAATCATCCTGTCTTTGTTTGAAGATTTCCGTGTTGGCAAGTGGGCAGATAGAATTAGCTGTAGGTTTCCCAACCAGATGTAGTGGTAGCTGGGATGGGGGCGTTCGGCTGAAGTACATTCCTATCATTATTTGGCAAAGAAAGAGCCACGGAGATTAAGAGCGTAATCCTCGCTTGTGATCTGGCTTCATCGACGGAATCACAGAGCCTCCATGTTGTAAAGGTCCTTAAAATCACCTGCAACTGCACAACTTGATACTTGAGGAAACTAAGGCAATAGATAAAGGAAGTGATGTAAAGTTATAGAAAGCCAAGTCTTCAAGGGACTTTTGACGTGACCTAACTCTGCGCTCTTATTTTATGGGGAAGAATAATGAGCCCTTGAGAAGCTCACTAACACTCCTAACGTGGCACAGTGAGTCCCTTCCGAGCAAGGACTCTACTGAATACAGGCCCAGGACGGGGGCCCTGCAGATGAAGGCACTAAGGGGGATCAGTAGGATGTGGCTGGATCCAAGAGCTCTCTGCTGTCTCCTCGGGGCTGGCTTCCATGGGCCTCTGTTGAATTATCAGTCCGGTGTTCTTGCCTCTGTCCCCACAGACCTGTGGAGGTCTTCTTCCACCTGACAGATGGTGACTGTCTTCTTCAGAGTGATAGGAGTGAGGAACCAGTGAGGGGAAATCGGGAAACAGGAAGCCAGGGAGAGGAGCAAGGTGTTGGGGTGGTACGTGTTGGCTCCATGCCTTGGTGTTGTGGGTTTCTAGAGGATTTTAACTTTGTAGTAAAGACAGGACTTGTGGGAATTCTCTCCGTGGTAGGAGAGGAGTGTTCTCCACAGCCTTCACAAAGCATTCCCTACAAGAACTACTCGTCCTTCACGACCTAGTTCCATCATAGCAGTTCAGTCTTCCGCTGTTTTTTCTGGTACTAGCCTATGGATTGGGTAAGGAGAAAGATCAGGTTAGTGAAGAGATCTTTCTGGTCTCTCCAGTAATAAAGCCCCTTGGACAAGGGCCAGGGAGATTCATCTCCCAGAGACTCCTGTGCTCTAGGTGGTGGTAGAGGCTTCCTGCCAGAAGGATCTGAAGCAGAGGACGTGGATGGTGCCACGTTGGCGTCTCTGTGTGTCTGGCAGCGCAACAAAGGACTTCTGTCTGCCCTGCGAGGCTGAGTCGGTAAAACCCACTTCAATTGAAAGCCACCACACTTTAGCCAACTTGATAATTAAAATTCTAATATATGAATTAAAGAAAACAAGGGGCTCTGTTCCTGCCATATTAAAATACAGCTGCAGTGATTCCACTATTTTTTTCCTTTGACAGAGCTGTGGTTTTCCTACACACCTTTGTTTGAGGCTTTGATTCAGATATACTCCCTGCAGTTAATAGGCCCCTGGTGTCTACTCACCAGTTAGATGGTGTGTGGTGATGATTCTTCTGTGATGTGGAGAATCAAATATTGTGTCTTCAAGTTACATGAGGTGGCTAAGTGACATCTCATCGAGAGCAGAGGTAACAACAAAACTCACAGAAAAGGTGCTTCCTGAACTCCCTTTTTGTTTCCCTAGTGATTAAAAACAATAAAGGCCAAATTGAAGTGAAAACTTAAGAGCCAATACAGCCGATACCTGGACTTATGGATTGATTTATTTCCATGAACATTCGGGGAAAATGCCCACTTGTTGCTCTGTTATTAATAAAAAGGTCACTTTATCATTAGGCCTTTGAATCTGCATTTAATGGTGAAAGCCAGATGGTTATAATTTCTGACTTAGTGTGGCCACCTTATTAATAAAAAAGGACTGATGGAAAGGAAAAGGCGTCTTCATTTTTAACTCCAGAAGCATAACACAAATGTGTTCCAGTCTTTCTTTGTGTGGAAAGCAGACCGAGTGACTGCAATAAGATCCTGTTACACATTGAAAAAAGACTTTTGCAGAGTGGAGGTAACTCAGTTTGAATCCTTCTTTTGTTAAACTTTAAAAGGACACTATAAACATATGCCCCTTTCCTTGAAGAAGGTATTTTGAAGGAAGCTTCAGGATTATATTTAAAAGTAAATTAATATTTTAAAAACATTAGAAAACTAAAAAACACCTAATTTATTTCAGATAGTGGAGGCCTGTGGTACTTTCTAAAATTATTCTTTTTGCTTAAACTACTATAAACTGCTTTTTTGGATTTAATTACTAGGCTTAGATGAATGTGCCATGTATCTTATTCTGGTTCTTTTTATATTCACTTGGAATTTTTAAAAAGTCAATAATGGCAAAAATGCCTGGTAGTGGATTTCTGCTTGATTTCATCCAGCCTGTATATAATGGTCGGGAATTTGAAATCATGGTTATCATCCTGGCAGTTTTTTGTCCCCAAAGGGACAAACTTACGTTCGTGAAGACAGAATGATTTAGAATCTTAATGTACCCAGTAAACTGATTGAACAGAGCAGAAAAATGCTGGGAATTCTTCACATAGGCTCAGAAGAGCTCTTTAATTCACTCAGATACCTAAAGACTTATTTATATGTCAGGCTATTGGCAGCATCCTGGGACCTGTTATGGCAATGAACTCCTGGTCTTAGGTGACAAGAATAGGATGTGTGTGCTGCGCCTGGCTCTGAGATAAAGAAAAAACATGGAATTTTAAGGATCTTAAAGTCTTTAAAGCTTTCTTTGCCTACTTGTTTTCAATCTTTGTTTAATTAATAATGCCTTTCAGAAGAGCCGTCCATGGGCCCACATTTAGAAGTGGTTTGAATTTCAAATTATTAACGGTAATTGTTTTTTTTTTTTTCTATTTTCATTAACCAAAGGCGTGTATAACACCCATTCAGTTCATTTGTTCATTGATTTGTTCATTTATTCTTCAGTATTTAGCTTCTATTTACTTTTGGCTTGGCACCATGGCATGCACAGGATTACAGAGGAGTTTGTGATGGCCAGCCTTCTTTAAAAAGCCTAAAATAGGGTCAGGAGCAGTGGCTAACACCTGTAATCACAGCATTTTGGGAGGCCGAGGCTGTAGAATCACTTGAGCCCAGGAGTTTGAGACCAGCCTTGGCAACATAGGTATCTCATCAAGAGTAGACGTAACAACATTTCTACAACAAATAAAAAAAGTTAGTCAGGTGTGGTGGTATGCACCTGTGGTCCCAGCTACTCCAGAGGCTGAGGTGGGAAGATCATACTTGAGCCCAGGAGGTCAAGGCCACAGTGAGCAGTGATGGTGTCCCACATTCCAGCCTGAGTGATGGAGTGAGACCCTGTCTCAAAAAAAAAAAAAAATCAATAAATGAAAATCAACAGTAGATGCTCCAAAACAGTGGACAGATTTTTGTTTTTCCTCACATCTCAGATTCCTGGATGTCTAGACCAATCCTTGGCTAAGCCATCATGCTTTTTTTTTAAACTTTGAAATATTTTAAGTATACGGAAAAACAAAAGTGACAAAACCCATTTCAGATACAAATAATTTTTATGTTTCAGATTTTTTAAATAAATAAAACATTATAGACACTTCAGAAGCTCCCAGTGTACCCCTCCTAAATCCTGTCTCTCTTCTTTTCCAGAGATAATCTTTCTACTAAGTGTGATGTCTTTTCATTCCCATGCATGTTTTTATATCTTTGCTCTCTGTGCATAAATGCACTAATAGTGCTACTAAAAATAGTGCTTTGCCTGTTTTTAAATTGTATATAAATGAGAACTTACTGTACCTGTCATACATCTTGCGATTTCGCTCGGTGTTGTTTTTTATATTAACCTTGTGAAATTAGGAATTACATGTTGATCTAAGAAGTTATTTTAGTTGCTGTGCAGTAAGTATACTATCGGGTGACCATTTCAAAATTAATATACCGATTCTCCTGTCTTCATTTTTTGTGTATTATAAAACAATGCTGCCATGAAAAGTTTCACTTGTCTTTCCGTAAAAATGTGGGAAGTTTTTCTATGCTAAATTCTTAGGAATAGAATAGAGTATGCATGTCTTTGGCTTTCTTAGATGTTGGAGAATTGCTCTCCAAGGGACTTATGCCTCTGTGAACTCCTTCCTACAGTGTATGAGTTCCTGTTGCTCTTTGCCCTTTCCAATACTTCCTTGTTATTGGAAGTATTTTCAGATTTTGCTTATTCAACAAATATGATATAAACTATCCTAGTTTGAATTTATAAAGATATATCAGTTGAGTAAAGATGTTAGAGCAAAGACTGGAGATTTTTTCCCCCCTTTTCCTCCTGTTCTAGCTATGTTATAGGGCAAGTTTGAGTTTCCGGTTGTGTAGAATTATTTTCAGCAAAGCCTACTTTGGCCCAAATTAGTTTCCTTTACATCCATTTTACACAAAATGCATTATGTGCCTTTCTAAGGAATCGAAGAGATGAAGTCCAAACTCATAGAACCTATGTTGGGGGTGCATAGCAGGAGATACTAGGGCCCAATTTACAGTGGATGCATTGCACTGGCCAAGGAATTCACGGACCTTGCTCTAGCAAAGGTTGCTGCCTGTGTGGGTTTTTGGGTTTTAATGTTAACAAAATGAGAGATTGCATTAGTCATTCCTTCTTCAAGTGCAGATTTTCTTTTCTGCTTTCAAACTTCCATGCTTCTAAGTGGCATTGTCCCTTGGTACTTTAAAATGTCTTAAAAATCATGAATACTCAATTGGTATTGAGAACAGAGGAACTTAATGCAGGAGCCACCACTAAGTGAAGAGTAATTAAAAATGCTCAAAAGTCACCTTCAAAATCCTAATCTAAGTTAAAATTGTGTAAAAAAAGACCATGTCACTCACGTATAAAGATGACAGGGAAAAATAACAATGAATACACTGTGGGTGATTATTCCCCTCACTGCCCTATTTTTCTGTTTTCCAAAGCTTTTTTAATGGTCATGGAGTAATATTCTAGAAAGAAAATAATAAGCATATGTGAACAATTATAAGCTCATTTGGTAGGAAAAAAATGTGATTTATACAAACATGTGCTGGGCAAAGGGGAGAACACCTGTATATGAAAAATGATTTGTAATGATTTTGTAGATAATCCCTATAATCCTTCCTTGGGTTAAGATTGGTGGATGATAAGTGCTTTTCTTTCGGTTTTGCTGTTGGAAAGATCCAGGGAAGATGGAAGACAACTAGACTGGCATCTTCCCTGAGAGCAGTGGCACAGCAGCTGGTAGAACAACTTGAGCTTCTCTCATTGGGTTTTAAGACCAAAAGAAAAGGCAGAAAGCAGAACTAAAGAGATTTTATTCATTAGGTCACATAGATATTCCTATTTCAAAGGCCTATAACAAATCCGTAAGAGTGGAATTAATCATAATGCCTACCATATATTAAGTGTTAAATATATATATATATATTTTTTTTTTTTTTTTCTGAATTCTGGAATAGCTGTGAGATGTAGGAGTAACTGTACTGACTGATAGGGGAGAGATCAAATAGGTTAAGAAACTTGCTCTAGGTGCAGAGCTCATCAGTGGTACTGCCTGGACTCAGCCGCCATCTGCTTCACTCTGCTGGGGCATACATGTGTGTATACCCTTCCCCTGGCAAACACTTCCTTTTGTAGAGCTGAAAGCACCCCCCTGCAACTTTTCCATATATTTATTCTCATCCTGCCCTCCTGAGTCCCCCCCAGCCTTAGAAGTCTGCTCCCTCTTTCACACAACAGCCCTTCATATCTTCAAAGAGGACTATCGTGTCCGTTTCCCCACTTTCCCCCTCTCAGTCTGTCATCTTGGAAAAGCTCAGAGAGGTGTTTTTATTCACAGACGCCTTGAGAAATTTCATGGTTTTTAGACTCATGCTGAGTTTGTCCAGATGTGCCAATATTTGTCTTATATGATATAAATTAATTGTCCAGAAGAGGAAGAAACCTTTGTAGGCACTTACTAATGCAAACCAGTTCCTTTGAGTATTGATGGAAGGAAAAACACTAAAAAATGAAACAGATCATTTTCACTGGGAGAGTTTACTTGTTGAATTCACATTGTACTTTTAGGACAAATCTGTAGCGTGACAGTTCAGTCTTACCACATGCATTAACCATGGGAAACCCAGGATGACCTTGGTAATAGAGCCCTGCTTTTCTGTAAGGACTTTATACAGGTGGAGGAAGTATGATACTCTTACATTTTATTACCATGTTCTTTGGCCCAGGGTTTACAGCATAAGGTAGCAAACAATTTAGCTCCACTCAGATTTGGAAGAGCAACTGTTGTTATTGTAAGTAAGGTTTAAACTTATGGACAGGTACACACTCTTTCAGGAGAATTTTAAGACTAAGATGTATCATTATCAGTACCTGGCATAAATATGTGATCTGAGTTCTCAGAGAATCATAATGGAAAAGATGTCTAATATGGTTTAACCTCAAGATATTAACATGATTGCACCTGCTTCCTGCCCCCAGCATCATAGTCTCCAACTGCGGCAACAGCTGCTGCTAATGTTTTTTGAACTCTTGCGGTATGTGTGGTGATGTACTTTATATCAGCTGGCGCATTCTCAAAACTTGGGAAAGTACTACACATACCATAGTAAGCACTATTGTTAGCCTCATTTTATAGGTGAAAAAACTGAGAGATGAAGTATGCTACCTAAGATCATACATAGGTTGGGTATTTCTAATCTGAGAATACAAAATCTGAAATGTACCAAAATCTGAAATATTTTGCATGCCAACGTCATGCTCAAAGGTGTTCCTTGGAGCATTTCAGATTTTGGATTTTTGGATTAGGAATGCTCAGCTGACATAAACACATATATTCCAGAATCTTGAAGACATCTGAAACATTTCTGATCTCAAGCACTTTGGATAAGAGAGATACTCAACCTGTAATTTGTATATAGCAGAGTGAGAGTCTAGCTTATGCTTTGATCTTATATCTTGTTTCTTTCTTCAGCAAAATAGACTTTAAATTGAACATTAAACAGTGCGCTTGGGACACAGTAAGGAATCTTTCATTGCAAGTGGAATATGAATAAAAAGTTTCCAGATACGATGTTTCCTTAGTGAAAGACTCATTTTTAGGAAAACTGTTAAACCAAGGCTTATGATAAAGCATCCATTCCACATCCAAATACACCTTTCCTGTATTAGCATAATTCTCTATTAAAATCACAGCACAAATTTGTTCACTCTAAGAGGTGGATAAAGACTACATGGTTTAATGTAAAGATGGCCAGCTTCCCAGGAGTAGGATGATGGGAATTTTAACTTGATGCTGCTACTAACCTTCCTGTGGCTGTGACCTAGGCTATTACTGTCTCTGGATCTCAGAGGTCCCGTCTGTAGAATGTGAGCATTGGCCCCTGATCACAAATGTTCCTTCTAGCTTTGTATATTGCATACTGCATGCCTGCTAGCTTCAGAAAAAATAAAATGTTTTCAATGGAAATATCAAATCACCAATTTGATGCCAGTGAATTTTTTTATTCACTGAAGCTTTATGTCATATAAAAATGTATGACATATTACTGCTCTGCTGCCCATCTATTTAAGGCATTCTTCAACAGACTTGTCAGGGCTTATCTAAATCTTAGCACCTCCGAGGTGTGGCTGATTGCTTGGCAGGAGGAGGTTCCTGCATTTTCTTCCTCTATATTGAAATCAAGGGAAAAACTGCTTGGCTTTCTGTTTCCTTTCGTGGCAGGTAGACTTCTCTACATATTTTCAAGCAGTTCTTTTTGGCAGCCAAATCTGGAAACAGGGCAGTATGGAGGTTTTAGAAATAACACAGGTGACAGTTGTTTGTCTCATGAATTTCTTCTATTTCCTCTACCTAGTGGAGTTAACTGCCTCCTACCTACAACACTCTAAATGTACTTCCATCACAGAGTATCTAGCAGTGTGACCGATAGCTATTTCTCTCTTTTACCTTTTCTGGATTCTAAACTCATCATAGGTACAGATAGAACATGTCTGTGCAATAGAACATGTCTGTGCTTAGATGGTATCTGGCACGTACAGGTTGCTCAATTAATGGTGAATGAATGAATAAAGAAGAAAAAGTTATGAAAGAAGAAAAACTACAGCCGTCCTTTGATATCTGTGGCAGGTTTGTTGCAGGACCATGATGGATGCCAAAATCCTTGGATGCTCAAGTCTCTGATATAAAATGGCATAGTATTTGCATGTAACCTATGTATATTCTCCTGTATACTTTAAATTACCTTTAGGTTACTTATAATACCTAATATAATATAAATGCTATATATAAATAGTTGTTACACTGTATTTTAAAATTTCTATTATTTCTTTTTTTCTTTTTTTTTTTTTTTTGAGACGGAGTTTCGCTCTTGTTACCCAGGCTGGAGTGCAATGGCGCGATCTCGGCTCACCGCAACCTCCGCCTCCTGGGTTCAAGCAATTCTCCTGCCCCAGCCTCCTGAGTAGCTGGGATTACAGGCACACACCACCATGCCCAGCTAATTTTTTGTATTTTTAGTAGAGACGGGGTTTCACCATGTTGACCAGGATGGTCTCGATCTCTCGACCTTGTGATCCACCCGCCTCGGCCTCCCAAAGTGCTGGGATTACAGGCTTGAGCCACCGCGCCCGGCTCTATTATTTCTTATTGTTACTATTTATGTACTTATTTTTCCAAATATCTTTAATCTGTGGTTGATTGAACTCATGAGTGTGAAACCTGGGGATATAGAGGGCTGACTCTATACACTAATGAACGCTACTTTCAATTATATGAAAATACCCACTTATGAAGTGGACAATTCAAATGTTTCCTCTTTGATTATTTTTAAACTGCCTTCCAACATGAAGTAACCTTTTCCTCTCCTCTAAACAGTTATGTGTACTATGTGTTTGGTAATTAATTATGTACTGCCTCATGACATTTTTTTCTGTTCTTGTATTTTTTTATTTTCAAATACCTTATGACTTTTTTTTATTACAATTTGTTTTCCCATCAGGATTGTAAATGCTTGGAGGCAAGGGCAATTATTAAATACTATATTTGATATTTAATTGTCTCCTCTCCTTTGGGGGCTCTAGTTACATGTATATTAGGCCAGCTGAAGTTGTTCCCGAACTCACTGATTCTGTTTATTTTTTTAATTCTCTTTTTCCCCTCCGTATCTCTTTTTTGATAGTTTTGATTTTTGTGTTTTCAAGTTTACTAATATTTATCCTCTGCAATGTCTAATCTGATGTGAATCCCACCCAGTCTATTTTTCATTGCATGCATTGTAAATTTCACCTCTAGAAGTCTGATGTAGCTCTTTTTCATATCTTCAGTGTCTCCACTTAATTTTAGAACTTAGGGAATATAGTTATAATAACCATTTTAATATTCTGTCTGCTAATATTAACATCTGTGTCAGTTTCGATTGATCTTTTCCCCTCCTCATTGGGGGTTATATTTTCCTGCTGTATGCATGCCTGGTAATTTTTGATTAGATGCCAGACATTGTGAGTTTTCCTTGTGGGTACTGGCTATTTTTGTATTTCTGTAAATATTTTTGAATTTTGTTCTGGGATGCAGTTAAGTTATTTAGAAACAGTTTGATCCTTTTGCAAAGTCTTGCTTTGAAGATTTGGAAGACTAAAATAGTTGTACTTAGCCTAGAACTAATTATTTTCCATGACAGAGAAAATTGAATCCTATTTGTTCATTCATTCATTCCTTCAACAGTACTTCTCCTCCTTGCCTGGGGAATCATGAGGTTTTCCAATCTGGAAATATCCTTTTGGATATTTCTTTCCCCAGTTTTGGGTAGTTGCCATGCATGCATGCACTGATCAGCACTCTGCTGAATACTTGAGGAGGATTCTCTGTGGCTCTTTCTGCAGCATACTTTTCTCTGATACTTTGCCTTGCAAACTCTAGTTGCCTTGGTCTCCCTGGACTGTTAGCTCAATTCACTCATCTTAGGCAGTTCACTGAGCTCTGCCTCAATTCCCCCTTTTCTCCAGACATCTTGACCTAGAAGCTCTCTCAGGCAGTAAGCTGGAGGACTTGTAGGATTAATTTCGTTTGCCTTCCTTCTTCCAGGGATCACTGCCCTTCATTGACTGTTATCCCAGTCTTGACAATTATCCTGTTACTCCAGCTTGGCCAGAAATAGAAGTGATACATTTTATTCTATCTGAAATAATCCTCCATCCCCAGTGTTTCAATACTGCCATCCTTGACTCCATGTAACTGGGTTAGGAGTTTCCCATCATACCTGTGCTTACAATAACTTAGTGCAGCATTCCTCTCCCTGCATTGTTCTTGCATTTTTAAACCCTCTCTTTCCTCATCAGATTTTATTTCCTTGAGGACAGGGAATGTCTTTAATCTTGGGATTTCTAACACCTAACACAGACTTCAGCATGTAGCAGTTGCTTAATAAGTACTTGTTGAAGGAATGAATGAATGAACAAATAGGATTCAATTTTCAAAGTATCTTTTTAAACAACATTCAGAAGGTTGTTTTTTTTTTTTTAGATATACATCTTCATGCAATTGAAATATTTCTTAAATTTCTAGATAATTAGTTGTTGTTGATGGCTTGGACATGGTTTTCACCTATTTATTTTTTGTAGCCTCTCATTAGGAGGTGTTAATAAGAGCCACCTAGTTGATACTTGAAATAACATGTGGAGGTAAAGGGAACAAGAACAAGATAATCATATTTGATAAACAAAATGAAGACAACTTTTAGGTATCTATTTTATGGTTGACACTCAGGTGTGGTATATCTCAAGTCTGCAAGGAGGTTGTTTACCTGAAGTGCCTTATCCATGTTGGATGTACTTGGATGTCTTTTATCCAAGTAGACTCAGATGGTGTGCAAATAGTTGTATGGATTTGGTATTGGAAAACCTCATGGTTCCCCAGGCCATGGGGAGAGTACATAGATGAGTGTTTTCTCTGTCATAGAGAATAAATAGCTATGAGTCGGTGCATGCTTATCAACTGAAGACAACTGACAGTGGATATGTACCACTAGGGTTATGGTCAAGTGCAAGTTCATGCTATATTTGGATCTTTAAGAGTCAGTAGAATGAACCGTATTTGGTAAACCTCTCAAGACTATCTTGCTCCATTTCCTCAGCAGCACTTGCTTACCAAAGGTGACTCTGGAGCCCCACCTCCAAGTCTCTATCCTGCACAGTTGGCATGATGGAAATGGCTTGAGGTTCTTATTCTTTCAGATTCAGTATTTTCATCCATGCAGTATGATGTTAAGTAGGATAAGATATAATTTGTCAGGTTGCTATGAGGAATAAATAAAGTAATAAATGTTACTATCACAGTTTCAGGCACATGGGAATCCTCTCCCCCATCCCCAAACTTAATTGAAAAGATAGCCATCAGCCTCTGAAGTTGAATTTTGCTCAGCAGTTGCCAACATTAAAGACATACGGAGTTATTGTATCTCTATCTTTCACTTACCAGCTTTTCCTTGAAGGTTTAATGTGTGTTCCTTTGCTTTTAGGCCACATGCTTATTTTCCTAAAATGGTGTCTTCTTGACTTAAAGTACAGTTTTTGCTTTTTTGTTCTGTTTTCACTGTTCTTGCTTGGTGATCCAGTTGTTTAAAGATATCTCCATCCTTCCCTCTCCTTCCCCCTTCAGATCTATGGCCCAGACTGGGGGTGGCTTTAACTAACAACACCACTCTGCATTAGCTAAGTAGAGTGGAATTTCTCATTCTACCTCTGAAATATTAGTGAAACCTCTCTCTGATGCACAAATTAAGACTGGGTGTATTTTGCATATTTTCCTAGAATGACATAGTGATTCTGTGGCTAAACCAAGATTAGACTCTGCCACTTTAAAAAATCTGACTTTTTGCTTAAAGAGTAAACTGTGTTGCTTCTAAAAGTACTAGCTGAATTTAACTTTCAAATGTACTTTGTATTTAAATCTGATGATAGTGTTGTTTTGCCTTTTGTCTTGTTTAGATAAGGGTATTTTCTTCACTTTCACGACCCCTAGTGCATCAGTGACCTAGGCAGCTAGGTTTTTGATGCTGTCCAGATGCAAATTAAGCTATTTATTCTCTTTAGCCCTATTTGTTTATACTTGCAATTATGTCTTCCACTATACTAAGTGCAGTACTCCACACATAAAGAAATGTGTGAGTATGTGAATGTATGGGTGAATAAATCAATATATTTCTATAGTTATTGTTTTAAATGTTTTCTATCTTGGGATGTAAGATGGGATGATTGAATAGGAAATTAGCCTGTATGTGTTAAGGTAGTCAAAGTTCTTATGCTACCTTTGTACAAACTGCCCCTTCTGTTGTATGTGCGCTGACCCACGTCATGATTCTCAGCATGACTAGAGGAGTCCTGGTGTGTTTCTGTCCTCACTTGCTCCCTGGGTTGGGCGCCTCTCTGCAGGGTACAACCACCACAGTTATATGAAGACCCTCTGACTTTTGTTTCCTGACTGGCTGGGGGTTTTGGTATTGAGTGCTTTTAAGGAGGACAGTCACTTTATCCTACTCAGTGTTTTCATGAAGCACAGGCCCTGCGAAGTTGAAGATTCCCTGCTCTGTTTTGGTGACACTTTTGTGATGCTCTTATCTGTCTCTCCAAAGTCTGATTTAATGAAAATATGCCACTGCATCACCACATTCTACAAAGCTTATTTGATTTTAAAAAAATAAATAGTAAATATATTAGTACATGTTGATGCTACCACTCAGTGCATAGTTTCTACTCAATACTTAGCTATAATTATTACTTTATTTAAACTGCTTTAATCATTCATTCAATAATCACATGTCCCCTCTGTAGGCTCTTCTCCAGATCTGGGATGCAGACGTGGGTAAAGCTTGGAGCTTGTGTACAAGCAGCAGGGTTGATTGCCTGCCAGTTCACTGGAGAGATGCCATGCTTGGAGGGTAGACTGACCGTAAGGCCCTCCTAGTTGCCGGCGTCTAGGCTTCTAAGGTACCCTCCCTCACTGTACACCTGGTCAATGCGTGGCACTAGCAAGTGCAAAGGATTCGGTGTTGGATGAGTGTGGATTTGAATTCCACTTGTGATGTGGGCTAGCTCTGAGCTTCAGTCTCTTCCTCTTAAAATGGGAATAATAGGGTAGCTGCAATGTGTCATTGTTAACTAGGCCCTGGGCTAAGTTCTTTACTTGTGATTTTTTGAAATCCTCAAATAGTCCTCTGAGGTAAATCTTGTTAATGACTGTTTCTTATAGATGAGGAGCCTGAGGCACAGAAGGGTGAAGAAACCGGCCTAAGTGGTAGAGCTTTTCGCTGGACCTAGGCCTATTAGAGAACAGAGGCCATATTCTTCACTGTTAACACAATATCATGCTATCTGTCCAGACACGTTAAGATCCCTGTCACACAGGATCAGAGCAAATCGTAGCTATTATTCTTATTACTATTAATGTTCTAAAATTCAAGTCTGTCTTCACCACACTGACACTGAGTATTATATATTGTAGCTGTTCAATAAAACTTTATTGGATTTAATTGGTTATGAATTTCATATGTGGGAAGGTGGTTAACTTTTCAGTCTGTGAAGAGGAATGCTCAATAGAATATCTTAAAATGGGGGAAGTTATGAAAATATAAAAAAATAACCAGAGAGGCAAGCCAGTTTATGAGCTTCTGTATTGGAAAGCTGGAAAGAAGTTATTAATAAGAATAGAAGCTGGGCGCAGTGGTTCATGCCTGTAATCCCAGCACTTTGGGAGGTCGAGGCAGGAGGCTCACTTGAGGTCAGGAGTTCAAGACCAGCCTGGCCAACATAGTGAAACCCCATCTCTACTTAAAAAAAAAAAAAAAAAAAAAAAAAAAAAAAAGCCAGATGTGGTGGCATGAGCTTGTAATTCCAGCTACTTGGGAAGCTGAGGCAGGAGAATCACTTGAACCTGGGTGGTGAAGGTTGCAGTGAGCCAAGAATGCATCACTGCATTCTAGCCTGGCAACAGAGCAAGACTGTCTTGCGGGGGTCGGGGGTGGGGGGGAAGAAGTAGAAGAATGTCAGGGTACAATCTGGTGATAGACAGCATTTGAAAATATTCTGGCTAGCAAATAATGTTTTTGAGTAAAAGAAATAGACATGACGAATTACTCAGTTATGTGGTATCCCTTATAGCAATGATGAACAGATAGAAGGGTGTGCAGTCTTAAAGTTTAGAAACAAATTTGTCCTTCTAACATCCTTCCCTTCTCTTGACACACTGTTGGTAACGACCAAGATTCTGTTTTGCCTGATGGAGTTTTGAGTGAATTAAGTTAGGTTGTCTTGAAAATAGCTGGGCCAGAAAATAAGAAGGTTTTTTTCTCTTTGGAAAGGGGCTTTACTCCAGGGAAGAACACAGCTGTCCAGGAGGAATCCGGTACTGTTGAGTCCAGAAACTCCGACTCTCTCCACCCTTTCCCCAGTGTTTCACTAGTAGAAAAAGAATGTTATTAAAAGTCTGTGATGAAACAAAGCTGCACACTGAGACATGGCTGCCAGAACTTTTATTTTTATGGTTCTCTTGAGTTTGGGGAGAAATAATTAAATGTTGCAAATGTAAAAATTGGGGAGTAACATTTTCCATTTTGCCAATAATCATTCTTTTGGTTTTCCTTTGGATTTTATTTATTTCTTTCCCCTTTTGGGCATTACTCTGTCATAGCCTGCATAAGTATTATATCTCTAGGAAGGCCAGAACACCAGGCTTGGATGTTACATAGCCAAGAACATTGTGTAGCAGTGCCTGGTTTTGCAACAAGACAGGTCTGTAGGAAATACCGCTGCCACTACAGTCCAGCACATTGAACTGACTGCACTCAGGCATGAGATACTTCACCAGTAGGCTTATTGGAAGGCTTGTCTTTCTGCATCCATGATTTGCAGACGGGCATATGATTGCCTTGCTGTTGGAAACATGGGAAATACTGTTTTTGGGGATTTTACTTTAAAATAATGGTACTCATCAATGAAATGGGAAATTATAGTATCAGGATGTTAAAAAGGCCTTCAAAAGATTTTAGGAAATCTTGAAAGACAAATACCCTTTCTAATTAAGCCAGTAGGTCAGTCTTCTTAGGGTTTCTGTAATAATATGGGACTTTGGAGTAGAGTGGCCTTTCCTGACAAGTCTAGGATTGATTTATGTATTTGCTAAGATTTATTAAAATAAAATTAAATGGCATATTCTATAAGAAAAATGAATATTAATGGTATTTTAATTAAGCTTAAGCAATAAATAATGGGTATTACATAATTTTTATTTGTTATTCTTTACCGTATTTCAGGATCTTTTTTCTGTGACGTTTCAACGAAGTGTTTACAAATATATTTTGCTGGCCAGGCGTGGTGGCTCATGCTTGTAATCCCAGCGCTTTGGGAGGCCAAGGCAAGTGGATCATTTGAGCTTAGGAGTTCGAGACCAGCCTGGCCAACATGGTGAGACCCTGTCTCTACTAAAAATATGCAAAATTAGCCAGGTATGTTTGCAATCCTAGCAACTCAGGAGACTGAGGCAGGAGAAGTGCTTGAACTTGGGGGGCAGAGGTTGCAGTGAGCTGAGATCATATCATAGCACTCCACATGGGAGACAGAGGGAGACTGTCTCAAAAAAAACGTTTGCTTTATTGCAGGCAGGATACATTTCAAGAGGCTTACTTCCCCTTCTCTGTCTGATCTGTCTGCCAAATATCTTGGCTTTCTATTTCCCATAACCCATCTAATCTTCATGTAGCTGTGAAAGAAGTATATCTTTGAAAGTAGAATTTCGAGTAAAGAAACCTGGAAGTTAGGGACTGATAACCAGATTGCATGGCTCCTTGTTAATTTCAGCTTCAAGCCATGCCTCTCCTTGGGCCCTTACTCTACTGTTGAGCATGTCTTTTTCTTTCTTGGTATGAATTCTGCCTCTTGGTATAGGTGGTATTTGTTAACATCACTCTGACATAAACATGGAAACTTACTGTGTCTCATTGTCATTGTCTATAAAATGGGGTTATAGGGTATTTCCTGACCTACTTAAGGTTACTGTGAGGATTAGTGATCATATACAAAGAAGAATAAGTATAGTATAAGCATAAGGTGACATACAATGAACTATAACCTTTATTATTGAATTTCACTTTGTGACCTCATAAAATTTGATTCCTTTCAGCTCTATCAAGGACAGCATCTTGCCTAGTCATATTTTTTTTTTTCTTTTTAGAAAACTTAGGTGCTTGTCCAATGTGGCAAAGCAAGTTTGGGTAAGGTAGGGTAAAAGCTCCAATCTCCTAAGTACCACACTAGCAGGATACTCAGTTGTGATTTCTGCCTTACTTTACCACTTGGGTCATCTTTCAGTGAAGGAGGTAACTGTCTCTTCTTTCTTGCATTAAAATAATACCTTAGTAGAAGCAAAGAACACTATCACTTTAATTCTTTTCAACCTTCATTTGCTGTCACCTTCTGTGTCTAGGCATGCTGAGCTGGCCTGAAGGTGACAAGACAAGTATGATATATTCTGACCTCCAACGGACTGCCAAGTCTAGTGGAAGGAGGTAAACAAATAAACAGACAGATATTTGGGAGTCTGAGTTTCCGGTGCTGCTCCTTACACACAGGGTCTATCTGGGCAACTCATGTCTGTCTTTGGGCTCTGGTTTCTTAGCTGCATGTTAAGGTCCTAGACTAAATGTGCAGAATGATCATGATCACTTGAGACCCCTTCTAATTTGTCACCATCTATGGGTCTGTGATAAACCCAAGCTGTGTGCTTGCCAACTGAAACTGAAATAAAGGAAAGCGATTAATTCATTTTACAAACTGAAAGAATGGAAATCTCTTAATCTGATGGCATATTCTTCCTAATTATTATTTGTGATAAATTTCACAGACTACTTTTTCCAACATTCAGCACTACCATTGTATTGTATTGTATTGGAACATAGATGGTGATACTTGTTCAGTTAACCAAATGGTCAACTTTGCAAAAATAGCAGAAGCGGACATCTCATGATGATTTAATACGGGGCACAAAAATCAATGCTAGCATTAACTGCTATTCTTGGCCTTTCTGTAGTGTTTTTAAGCCACCTTTCTTTTTTCCTAAAAAGTACCATAGAATAATAGCAGCTAGAATTTATTTAGTGTTTTCCTGTGTGATAGGTAAGTGTTCTTTTAACTGCTTCCCATATAAAAACTCATTTAATCTTTACATTTTGAAGTAGGCATTATCATCCCTATTTTGGAGATTAGACAACCGAGGTACAAGAAATTAAGTAAAACTTATTCACAATTACACAGCTATTAAGTGGTGGAGGCAGGATTCAAACTCAGGCAGTCAGCCTCAGGCAGTCTCATGCTTTGCGGCTGGACGATTGCCTAAATGAAAGCTGCTCACTCCCAGCCCGTTGAGAACCTGGAGAAACTGGAGTTGTTATGCGGCCACAGGCTAAGAAAGTAGTGTATCAGCTTACTTGTGGCTCTAAACTTGGCCAGATCCTCAAGTCTAAGGATTCTGAGAACTATGCACAGGTGTTCTCAGTCTGGATTCATGTCTCAGGTGACTCATGAACCCTTGGAAATTGTGTGCCAAATGCATTTACATGTCCATGTGTGTTGTGTTGGTATGACGGGGTAGGCGACTTAATGGTTTTCTGCACAATATCAGAAGAGCTCCCACTCTGTCACTGGCAGGATCCTAGCTGTGCAGGCCTTTGTCAAATCTAAATCAAGATTCTGGGCTGGGAGTTAGGATATAACTAGGCATTGAACAAGTGAGTGGCTACAGGAACCTGGAAGAACCAGGCTTTCCAAATGTCCTCCCACCCCTTGGCGCTCTGCTGCTGTGGTGCGGTTGTACAATGTCCTTTTCTCTCTTTGAAGCTTTCCAAATTTTTCAGTCTTTTTTTTTTTTGCCTCCAGATTTTTGGAAAGTCAAAATTTCAAGTTTTTTTGTTTTTTTCCTTTTGTTTTACCTCTTCCTTTCTGGCATTGTTCAGAAATCAGACATCAATAAGCTTTTTATTACTCATCCAATCTGAGTTCAGTTTCCCGTTTAACTTTTATGAATGTTTTCTTTGTTAAGATGGGTTCTTTCAAACCCTGTAAAGAATGTTTTACTATATACTAACATAAAAATGAAGTGTTAAAACTAGAAAATCCAACTGGAAACACAAGCATACATATACATTTTCCCCTAGGCAATTTAGCTTCATGGAAATTGAGTGCATCTGCAAGGGAATTTTTTTTTAAATGTTTCTGGTAGTTTCGTTACTTGTATTACCTGTTTGGTCCTAGTCTTTATATTCGATGACTCTAGGTAGGTCTTTTTAGGATTGAAAATATGTTACACATATTATGCTGGTCCCGATATTAGAGAGATGATAAAATTCTATTACAAAGTAATTTTGTCATGCTTTTGGTCTAAATGAGTCATACAACTAGCATGTCCGATGTCATTTTTTTTGCTGTAATCTTGAAAACTTTTACTGTCTATCCCATCCTTATATACTGCAACAAACTTCTGTATTATTTCAGTTGCAGTTCAGGCATTGCCCCTGACAGGCTTAAGTTCAAGTCTCAGTTCTGCTACTTAGAAGCCATATGATTTTGGGCAAGTTTATTTAATTTTTTGGAGTCTTTTTTTTTTTTTCTACAGAAGGGGAAAACAATAATTATATGTTGCTCAAAGGGTTATGAGGAGTGAGGTCAGGCATGTTACATGTTTCACTCTGGCTTTTTGCAGAGTAAGCACTTGATAAATGATGCTCGTGTTATTGCTTGTCATCATCATCCTTAATATGTGTAATGTGCTAGGTACACTGCTTGGCCTATAGTGAGCACTAAACATATTTTATGGGATTTGATTGTACATAGTTAGTGCTTGTGACTGAATCAGAGGTTGCCAGGGATAGCATTTTGCTCAGTAGATGAACAAGAAGGACATTATTGAACAGAACAAATGATGGCTCTACCTTTAAGTCAACAAATTTCGTAGTGAGGTGGTATTGAATGCAAACAATGAAATGTGGCTAGTCTAGTGGAGAAAAAAACCCTAACAACCTTGAAGCTGTTTTAAGGAGTAGCTGTTGCCTAGTCACCCCAATTGCTGAAATTTTCCTTCTCTCCCTTGAATGAGGAGAAGAGAGGGGCAGAAAGGTTACTGGTTGTGTTCATTAATTTTCTTTCAAGAACTGCCACATGTCACCAGTGGTGCCCCCCCAGCACCAGTGCTGTTTGGCGGTCTTCTCTTTGCCCCAGAGAAGCCAAACTGTTAAATTGGTGGAGCTTACTAGATCTGACAGAGAAATTCTTCACGTCTGGCCTGGATGTCTAAGTAAATTTGGTGTACTCCTTGTGGTCTGGGGCAAATGCTGGAAGCTATTAGAATTCTGAACAAAACCCTCCATTCAAAGACTGCTCGTTTCCTGCTGGGGTAATCCAAGTATCAAACATTAAGAAATATGGGCAAGGCAAATGTGGCTGCTCAATGCAAAACCCACCAAGGTGTCTACGACATCTCCCCAAATGACTTAGAATGTTACTTCCACTTGATCATCTTGAATAAGTGGTTTCTTTTGAAACCAAGAGCTCTACTTTTCCTGCAGCAAGTATAGATGAGAATTGGCTCAATTTCCTCTCGTCAGTCAAATTTAGGAGAAGAAAGCTTTCTCCTTCCCTTGAAGTTCTAGGGACCTACTTGTGTGTGTGTGTGTGTGTGTGTGTGTGTGTGTGTGTGTGTGTGTGTGTGTATGTGTTGTTTTGTTTTGTTTCCTTCTCCTTTGTTGCATTTCCTTCTGAAATTTAAAAAAAAAAAGTATCTTTCATTAGTTATAGTTATGGATCTATTGTTTTAGACTAGGCCTGCTCAGTGGCTGGAAACGATTTTATTAAGAAGGCTTTATGGAGAAGCTGTGGTTTATCTTATGAAATATCTGAGTTTGTCATAAATTGTTTCCTTTCTGTACGGAAATTTATTTTCTGTGAAATTCCAGGTGTTCTTTTACATAGACTTGAAAGGAATAGATTTGATAGTCGGTTCAGGTTTTTTTCCCTAAGAAGAATATTTCCTTGTGATGGATTAATTGAGGATGAAATCAGATTAACATAGGTGAAATCACTGGGTAGGCATAGTGAAAACCATTATTTTAATTAATCTAGCTACAGTGTTTCTACAGCCAGCTATGCAGCTGAAGGCTGACATGTAGTAGCTGCTACGCTGTTTGGCTCCTGTACTTGAGACTGTATGGGGCCTCGTTTCTTAGACAATCGCACTCCTGCTAGACTGTAAACTTCTGGAGAATAGGGATAAAGCCTTGTTCATCAGAGTTTCCTGGTGTATTCCACTCTAATAGACATAGAATTAATACTTTTAAAAAGTGAACACATGAGTAAGACATTTGTACAAAACTTGAGTGTTAGACCAGGTGGTTTCACAAAACAAAGCGTTCATGGAGCTTTACTGGTTTTCCTTCTATGTCTTTGACCTTTTCCTTAGCTTGTGTCTATGCTTTGTTTCCTGTCTATGAGATGGTGGAGATGGCGAGCCCAGATTTCTTTCATCATTAAGGGATTCAACTACATTACTTAATCGTCCCAGTCGTGTTCCTTTCCCCCAAGAATCTGTGTATGAGATGTAAAATCCATGAAAATATAATGTTGAACAGGAAAAATTAACCTACTTTGCTGACTTTTAAGGAGTTCTAACTGTGCATGATAGCTGGCGACTACCTTGTCAGTAGGCAGCAGGCCTGTGTTTTGTCAGGAGTAACAAGGTGGCTCACTTGTGGAGAGTTTTTTGTCTTTTCCTTCAAGTTATGCTGACCTCTCCGATGAAAATATTCCCCATCTAATAAAAGTCAGAGCGAATTTATGGCCCTGCCCCTGACCACTTGTCCTTTATCCTTTAAAAGAAAAAATAAATCTAGGATAAGATCCATAGGTTACTGTTGGACCATGGAAACGGTGGGCAGGGGCCAAATATCCCACTTTTTTTGGTCTGCTTATCTTTTCCCAATTCTGGCTGTCTGGGGGATGCTGAAGCTTGTGGCACGAGGGTTACTGCTGAGTGTAGTCATGCCATTAGTTCTATTTGGAAACAAGCTGTTGCTGTCCCTGCCTGGAGGGCCACACGCCTTGGCACCACACTGAAAGAGATCTCAGGCGTGGCTGAAGTGAAGCTGCTAATCAAAAAGCAGCCATGGCAGGTCAGGACGAATCAAGCACAAAGGAAGATATTCTGTAATTAAAGGTCCGAAGAAATACTAGTGCGTTTTTTGTTTGTTTTTGTTTTTCAACGCTGTGACAATTGCTCTTTCTACCTGTTCCCGTGGCTTTTCTGTCATTTTATCACACATTCAACAAGTATTTATTAAGTCTCTGCTTTCTGTATGCTGTTTACCTGTGTGCTGTTCACTGTACTTCTGCGATTACTTAAAGCAGTTCTTCAACGAATGTCCTGCTCAGGAATGAGTCGAGTCCTTAGGGATCTTGTCACCTAGTATGAGAGAGAGAAATATGAGGCAGAGGGAGCCTGGTCCATAGGATATGGCAGGAGGCAGAGCCAAGGGCTCCAGAGTCTGATAGACCTGGGATCAAATTCAGGTTCTACCACTTACGAACACGTTTGGCTTTGGGCAAGTTACTTAATCTTGAACTTCAGTTTCTAAATCTTTGAATTGTGCATAACACACACCATCCTGGAAGAGTTGCTTCAGGATTGAAATAAGCTGTGAAAAGGGTCTGGCCTAGAGTCAGCACTTGACAAGTGGCCGCTCTTATTATTTTATTATCTCCAACGAGGTACTGATAACCATGTAAGTTCAGGGGAGGCAGTCACCACCCCCTGGACAGGAGTGAGAGGATCAGCAAGGGGATCAGGAGTTTCATGGGGAACATGCATCTGCACTGAGCTTGGGAGGATGAGTAGGATTTGGGAATGTAGTAAAGGAGAACAGAAAAGAAACTGTATTTAAGACATATGTTTTCACACATTTTGTTTTGTTTTTTAGCAAATGGGGACTTACTTTGCATAATTTTTCTTTGCAGTATGTGAATCAAATTGTGAGATTACTTAAGCCTTGGCTTGAATCCAAGGGCCAATAGTAGTGTATTTCCTTCTTCTGCTTTATTTTGTTGTTCTCCCCAACCTTCTCTGAACAGCATCTATTAAGTGATTTCAGAGCCTCCTGACTTGGCTGTGTTGGAATCTCTGCATTAGTGGGGACACCCTCCCAATTCCTTGTTAGGATGAGATGTGTTTTAGAGAAGGTGTCTGAATTCCAAGTTCTCTGTTGTTTCTTGGAACCATGAAAGCCTAGAGCTGTTACAGCAGGATGTCCCTAATGTGCATGGCAAGCCCTCGACAATTATTATGGCAGTTGTTACTATTATCGATTATTTGTAACTTCTAATAATCCAGAGTTTAAGTTTGTCAAAGACACACTGCTCCTTAGTGAGTCTGAATATACTGGTATCAGCCCAGTGTCCTTCCACACTGGTCTGCGTCTCACTGTGACTGGGCCAAAACCTGGCCTCTATACCAACCCGCCGAGTCCTTGAGCTGCTATGCACCTTACTATTTCTTGTCAGGCCTACTAAGAAGGGGGCTTGTGTCCTACAGATCAAGGAAGGACACAAGCCCCCTTAGCAGGCCTGACAATAGGAAGCCCTCACCACAAACTTGATTCACAGTACTTTCTCCTCTTTGCACTTTCTGACCTGAATCTTCCTCTCTTCCATACACATTTTTTCCCCTAGTACAGGACTTAGCTTTGTGGTGCGGGGTTTTTAAGGAATTCAACTTGTATCCACTGTAGTTATAATCTTGCTGGTCTTTCTCTGTGTTGCAAAACAGCACTCATGGAAGGCCTCATTCAATTATTGTAGAACACTTGTTGAGCTCCTAGTAGAGACAGAGTGCTGTCCACCAAATTTGTGGCTGATGGCACAGAGAATGATCAAAATAAATCTTGCAACTGGACATAGTTTCTTTAGACAGAGACAGAAGTAAGTCAGTCAGTCCAGATAAGTATCCTAACTCTTATTTTCCAAATGTTAATGCTTGACTAGCATGTTATAAAGGTAATTTGTTTTTAGTTGTGCCACGTAATTATATACTCTGTATATAATATGCTTTTGAAATTATTATTTAGTGCACAAATATTACAACAGAAACTGAACTCAAAACACGAGGAAAAATGTGTGGGGGCTCACCATTTGTACAAGTAAAACTTTTAATATATTTGTATGTTCACTCATAGTTCTTATCCTTGAATTCACAACTTTTGCACACAGTGGAAATCATATTATAGATACCATTTACAATTGGGTATTCTGTTTTTCCCATTCTTCTCTCCACATACATCATAATATTATTCATGCATGCTCTAATGATCTGCATGCAGACACTTAGCTGTCCTTAGAGAGCCCATAATTTGGACCTGAGCATCTGGAGGAAGCTGCTGGCCCCAGCCCACTTAGGTACTTTCTTTTCTTTTTGTGGTGAGAATAAGAATTAGGGATAGTAGCAAGAATGCCTAGGCTTCATCGTTGAAGGCTATGTTAGTATTTTCATCAGAAATCTAGAGGCATTGCCTACTAAAGCCTCTTTGCCTTTCTCATTCAAAGAAGAGAATTTAGAAGGAAATACTTGAAGGACTCTGAGATGCCCAGGAGAAAGATTCCAACACTATTACTTTTAGTTTAGGAACTAAAACATGTAGCAATTTGGTGTGTTCTGGAATGCTCTTGACTTGGGCTGAATACATTAGATTCTCTAGGTCTTCTCGCTGTCTCTATTTCTGTCTTCTGCCTGTCATTCTCCTATAAGGGTGAGTAGTATCCCTTCCCAGACTAAGAATGGAAATGTTGAGGGGTATAAAATGATAGCTCGAAGCTTTCCAAGAGTCCCCGAAGTGTGCATAATGCATATGAAATTATCTAAAAGGAGTAGAGGGAGCTGGAAGTGCCACTGGGAGTGAGAGGCAGGGGAACCAGTGGAATAGAGAATAGCATGGCTTGAAGTCACAGAGCAAGAGTGCAAAACTTTGCTCTGGCACTAGCTTGGTGGCCTTGGGCAAATTACTTAATGTTTCTGAATCTTTCCATGAGGAAGATAATTACAGTGCCCACCTCACTTGGTTGTGGTCGGTATTAAACTGGGTAATGTAAATAATGCACTTAGCACAATGCCTGGCATAAATAAGCACTCAATAAATGTGAGATGTTATTGTTGTTATTTCCTGCTTCACATTATAATTTTATTGCTTTCCAGACTAGTGTCTCTGAACTTAGGTAGTAGTGGAGTCTGTGAGCTGTTTTCAGTATTTCAAAATCTATGAAAGGTGACAGTTCTGGTCCCCATAATAAGCACGTGACAGACGGAGTCTTTGAAACATGTTACCCACAGGGGAAGAATCCACAAGGGGTCCTTTGTGTTGAAAAGTTGAGGCCTCAAGCTGAGGAAGTTAGCAAGTGCTTCAGTGAAAGCTTGTGGGTTTCCACTAATAATGGGAGTAAATAGAGGGACATCATGAGCAAAAAACTTGATTGGTTGCTATGAGGAATCCTTCTCCTGCAGAGCATCAGAAGTTGGTGCATTCTGGAGTCCCCCGTTGCTCTGTCATGTTTACCAGGTTGTAGAGTGTGTTATCACTGCCAAGCACCTTGGAAGCAGTGAGAAAACTGCTAGACAAATGGAAACCGGTTTCTCTACCCAACTTGGTAGAACATTTGCTCCGGGCAACCAGTCAGACTCCAGGAGACATTTGTCTTTACAGTGCCTTTTTTGTAAAGCTGTAATTTAAACTGACATCACTTGATTTTGACATTGCAACAAGGTGTCTGTAGACTTTACACTATGTTCCTTTTCCCATGCTCATCCCTACTGGAGATTGATGGGTTTACACCAGCATGGAAGCTGGTTGGAATGGAAACCATCCAGAAAATGATTAGGGAGCTTGAAGCTCTCTGAAACTGGGCATAGTGTGTATTAAGTCATTATTGTTTTCATGAAACTTGTCTTAGCTAGGGTCTCTTAACTACTTGTTTTCTAGTTTTAAATAATGAGTCACTAATTTACACTAATGAGATGCTGTTGAGATTAAACACCAAGCTTATACTGCATTTGTCAAAGTATAAGAGCTAACCTGAAATGTAGGTTTGCAAAATACTTTACTAAATAAACTTGGTGGAAAAATAGCAGCAAACAAACTGATTGGTTTCAGCAGAAACTTAACAGACACATCTGTGAAGAAATTCGTGTTTAATATTGGGGTGGCCTGTTTTAGGCCCCATTAGTAAACATTTAAATTTCACCTTCCCTGGTAAATTTGAATACCTATGTGTCTGTTCTGAAATGCTATACATATCCTCTTTTGATTTTCTGCCTGTGAATTCTCTACTATGAGAATTATGTCTTAAAATTGGGAAGTGGCAAGGCATAGTAGAATATAGGCATTGGTGACACACAGATTTAGCCCAGCTCCCAGTTGGTGGCCAGGTAAGTTCTTTCACCTCTTTTTGCCTAGATTATTTTTTTCTCCCTGCAACATGGGGGTGGTAGTACTCATAGGGCCATGCTCTCCAAACACTTAGTAGAGGTGATAATGTAAGTAGTGAGCTTAGCGCCTGACATATAGTTGCTGTTCCCTAAAGGATAGATTGAAAGATATGCATACCACCCAGTTGAATTCCTCTCTGATTTGTTCAAGGCCACCCAGCCTTTCTTGGCCTTTTCTCCTATGATTGGTTAGTGTGTGTTCTTGAAGGCAGTCTGATTTTATCGTTGGCTCAGAAAGCGGGGAAATATTTAGGAAGCCAAGCCTAATGTAAGAGAACTCATCTATTTTCCTGTAGTATCAAATACAAATGGTTTTTGGATTGTCTATTATTTATCTGTTACTTCTCTTCATTAGTGGTGCTAATGGAAACATAACTATCTTCATAGATTTTCTTAGTCAAAATCTCTTGGTTTCTTCAAATCCCACAATAGCAAGAATATGTTGTGGTTTTTATAATCTCTTTTGGCTCCCCAGACACAAAGGACAATGAGAGGGTGGGAGATGATTTGAGAGGATATTTACATTCCCAGGATTTTCATATATATTTATGATTTTATTTTCTTGGAGGCAGTGTTCCAATAGAGAGTTATTCTGTCTTCTCTTTTTTCTCTTCTCTGTCTTCTCCCCAAATTAAGGTAGTAAGTGATGGGAGAGACCTACTGTGACCTGCTGTCACCAGATCCTGCTGTGATTTCCCTTTGTACTTAGTTCTGGAGTCATCAAGGCTACATGGAGACATGTACCTTCCACTGATATGTTTGCTCCTTGATTCAGGGCTGAGTGCCTGCTTGAGTGATTCTGGCTACAACTAAATGGTGTTTCTGTTTCCAATGGTATTGTAAAGAGTAGAGTAAGAATTTCTTTTTGTTGTTGTTGTTGGGAGAGCTTGTTTTTCTTCTTAGTGTATTACCTCCCACTCTGCTCCTTCAACCTATTCTTTAAAAAACAAAACAAAACAAACAAAAACTTGTATTAAGGCAACACGCAGAAGGAGTGAGCCAGCCTAGGCTGGAGTCTTATCCTGACATGGTAGAATCCTGTTACCATCTCTTTGTAGACTAATTTAAAGTGTTTTGACTGATTTATATAACTCTCTCAGTCCGTTGATGAAATCAAAAGAAACAGTATCATTAAAAACTCACAGGATTCGTTCAGGCAGAATATTCTTTATTTATGTAAAATTCATTATCCTATCTGAAAGGATGTCTTGAAATTGCAGAAGATTTTTATTATTTTTTTTTCCAAGTAATACATGGTTCAAGAAAAAAGAAATTTTAAAAAGCCACACTAAGAGCAAAACTAAAATAAGCATGAATCTTAACAGTCTACAGTAGTCCATGGGAAGTATTGTCTGCCTTGAATTCAAAACCATTGCAGTGGTTTTGACTGGTTTTTTTACTTGGAAGTTCTGGAATGTGTTTATAGATCTTGACCTCAGATACTTCTCTTGACTCAGAAATTGTAAAATGTTTTGCTAGAATGAATAGTCAGCGGTGAGAGACCACTACTGCTATATGTTGGGCTCAGGGCTAACGTGTTAGAAGCTGGTCCTGTCATTCAGGGAGAACCATGATGCTGATGCCAGTTTCTTGTTCATGTAAAAACATTTTTAAATGGTCAAGACACTAAGTACAAGATAGTTATTATTGAGATATGTTTGTGAATAAATTAATGAGAGAGGAACTTGAGGTAAAGGAAATGGAGGAGAGAAACTGCATTTTTCCTGCATAACTACTCTCTTGTTTTAGAACATAAATAGTCCTTTGGCTTATTTTCAAAGTGTGGTATGTTTCACTTTTGTTCAAATTTGTCAAATTCTCAATGTAAAAGCCATTTAAAACATTTCTTTTTCCTTCTTTTTTGAAGGTTGCTTATTTTGGCCTCTTAAAGATAATTAAGAGTTGTAATTTGTGAGGATTTTGATGACTTTTTTGGCAGTGGTAGTGCAGGACAGGATACATGAATCATAGCATCTGCTATGAGCAATGTCTCATAGATCACTTGTCCAACTTTCTATCGAGTGCTGAGATGGTTGGTCTCTGTTATCTGTTCTTCCCACTTCTGCTGGATACATTATGGAAAAAGGATTTCATTGATGAGTGGGTGTACTTCCACTTCTGAAATACAAAAGTCATTAAGCTAGGGAGCATTTCCTTCATTTGACACTTACTGAACACTCAGTAAAAATTGATGAGCAAAGGAATGATGAATGAGTAAGGTCCCAGGGCTGCTTCCTACTTCTTAGAGCGCTTAAGCCGCTCTTGAAATTTTTGGAGGATGATAAATGTGTGCCCTTGAAGTTTCCTGGTCCAGGCCAAACAGCCCCAGTTTCTCTGTCACCTTTGGACATTGTTTCTTCATTTTCTCTTCTTGCTCCCTACAGTGCAAGTTTCATTTTGTCAGTGTTTTTTATAAAATACTATAAAGTTGTCTGAATGGAGTAGACCAGATAGAGTCTGATGAGTGTAGAGTATGGTGGAGCATTTCTCTTAAGGTTCTGGGTACTGCTATTATCCTACTAGTGGAACCAGCATTTGCTGGTCCTGGGGTTAGCATGCCTTACACAGGTGGATAATGTAATGGCATAGAGAACAGCCTGAAGCCAGCTGTCTTGGTTTGAATTCAGACTCACCATTTATGAAATGTTCAACTCTGGGCAAGTTGCTTAACCTCTTTGTAAACTTGCCCTCATTTGTAAAGTTGAGGATAATCATAGTACTTATTTATAAAGTTATTAAAAGTAGTAAATAAATTAGTTTGTGCCAAGTGCCTACAACAATGCCTGGAGTGAAATAAGCACACTGTGGTAGCTTTTATTGAACTTACAATGAAAAACATCCATATCTTACTATGTGAAGTGCAGTTAATTTTTTCAGCAAGTCTCTAGAATTAGACAGGGCTATGTTTAAATCTTAGCTCTGCTGTGAGTTTTGGGGCAAACTACTTCGCCTTTCTAAGCTTCTGTTTCCTCATCTGTTAAAAGGGCATTGAAGAAAAAAAATCAGTTGAATTTCTGAGCCTTAATTAAGATCCTTGAGGGTAGAGACGTGGTTTATACTTTGCTTTTTTTTTCTTTTTTAACTTTACCTGGTATGTCAGGTTTATAGTCACTGCTAAATTAAAATAGTAAATATTTAAACTGAGTTTTGCCTTCAGTCTACCTTGTAGTAGAAAAATGTAATTCTTCTGTTACTTAAAACTGTGCACTCACAAATTTATGGTGGTGTTTTGCCTGGTTGTTCTGAAGAATGTATTCTACTTGCCACCATGAACTGGGCTTCAGGATAAATAGGCTTCCTTGATCACTTCTCTCCTCATTAACTACTGTCTGGAATTTCGAAGGAATACATAGGCTTGTAGCCACATTGCCTACTAGTCTTGCAAATGGCCTGTAAGGTGGATAAGCAATCAGGTGAGTGACAAAGGTTATAGTCAATTTTCCTGGCACTCTGGGATTTATTTTTGTGTCCTTGAAGCTTTAAGCAAGTCAGTTTTAAGGTTGTTGAGAAAGTGGGAGACTATTTTTAAAAATGATTTATAATTATTAATATTTTCAAATCTTGGTGGGATTTTAAAGGTGGGTTAAACTGCTAAAGTGAATATAAGTTAAAGCCAGTTAAATAGAGGAGTCCCTCGTTCATTCTGTCTTTGGTGTGCTTAGGATTTCATAAATTTTATGCGTTTCAAAATCTTTGCCTTGTTTTGAATGTTTCTAATAAGATGGAGTGAAATGGCTTACACCTCATGAGACATGGAACCGTTACCCAGGAATGCTGCTTGGCACACATATAAAGAAAGCACTGGTCTATTGATTCATAAAAAATGTGTGGCTGATTTTCCTGGGACATGTGCATTATTTTCACAGAAGAATTTCATTTTTTACTTCCTCCCACCCTGTGCATCACTTGCACACGTTTGCAATTCATCAACTGTGATTTCCAAAACTTCTGGCCCCTCCTCTCCCTAACCACCCCCATCCAACTACCCAAAGAGAAAGATATTAGATGGGGAGGAGGGAAATTTTCTTAAATGCCTCATTTTTGTGTCTATAAGGGGCATGGTGAACTTGAGAAATGGTCTGAATGTTAGCCCAGATGACTCTATGCAATTATGAAACAAATTGGAAGCTGTTTCCATGAAAGGGAGTATACATGCATGTGTTTTCATGGAAGAGGGTGTGTGTGTATGTGTGTGTGTGTGTGTGTGTGTGTGTGTGAACATGTGTTTAGGTCAAGTCTTTGATTCGTTCTCTTTCTTCTTCTTTTTATTGTTTCAAGGCTATATTTTAGGTTGGCTGTACAGAAATGAGGTTGCATTGTAGAGCCTCATCCTATACAGCAAGTAGAAGACTGCTTAGCTCATCCAGTGAGAATCTCATGTGTTATACTCTTACTTGTCATTGAGCTGCTGGATAAAAATGAATAGCTTTGTCTTAGAAAGCAATTACTCTTCTGCAATGAAAATAGCATTAAAAAAAACTCTACCTGGTATGCTATGTGCATTATTTTTCCTTCTGAAAAAACTTTCTTAGAAAATGAGGGCATGCAATGATTAGTGCTAACTTTCTCTTTCACATGTCCAACTTAAGATTTTCTAGTGAGGCAGAGTAATGGAAAGCGCCTGGCTTTCAGTTTTGTTCGTATTTAGCTCTCAAGACCCGAAGAGTTAGTAACTTTGCCTAAAGTTGAAAGAAAAATCCCTCTGGGCACAGTCAAACTCTGGGTGGAAGGCCATAGCGGTTAAAAACTTAGGCTTCGGAGCCAGATCGACATGGATTCAGGTGTGCCTCTGCCACCCAATGTGTGACTAGGGCAAACTGCTGAGTCCAAGTCTCAGTTTCCTCATCTGTTTGATGGGGATCATGGTGCAAGTCACCTGATGTTGTAATGGTTGCACGACAGTGTGTATAAGGTACTTGTGTAAGATCTGGCACTTGGCAAGAGTAAAATGTGTTTTAGCCTATACTTTTTACTCTTCAGTTGTAGAATTGTAGTAAAGGGCTTGGCCCTGGAGGGAGTAGGGTGACGTTGTGTTTTCAGGAAGGTAGCACGAGAGTACGGGGAGGACAATAGACATGTATAGGCTGACTGAAGACTCAGTAAGTAAATGGCATTGCCTCTTACAGCAGGCCAGAGGAGACTTCTGTGTTTTTCTTTACTAGAGAAGATTTAGGGGATATTGATTTTTTAAGGGAAGATTTATATTTCAATTTTAAAGAGGAAAATTTGTCAGCTCCTATATTCAGAAGAAACAATTTATTAGACTTTTTTTTGGGTGGGGGGAGGTAACAGTAAATGAATGAGACTGGTCCCATTTGATGTATGCTGTCAAAGTTTATAAACTATCTGATGAATTAGTAAGAACATATCAAGACAAAGAGCCTCCTTGTTAATGTGCACAGGTGAGGCTTTGCAGGCTGCTTGTGGGTGAGGGTAAAACTTTCCTTAACCTCAAGCCTGGATTCTGACCACAGAAACATCCCTCCTGAGTGAGTAGTGCTTCTAGAGTACTTTCCTCCAAGGACCTCTCCAGCATCTGGTTCAATCGCATGCCATCTTTTTCTCCTTTTCATCTGCTTCCTTGCCCCACTTTAGCACCCAGCTAGAGTGTGGGCAGACGGTGTGGCCTTGGGGACTCAGAAAGGGCTTGCTGTCATTCAGCAGCATGGAGTGTATAGCAGGTTCTGCTGCGGGAGAACCAGGGAAGTGAAAGGGCCTTACAGGACTCATGTGGAATGCTTGTGAATGCTTTATTTCCAAATATCCCTGAGCATTCGCAAGCCTTTTTATATCCCTTTATTTCCATTTTGCTTTGACAACACCATTACCATTCCTTGGCTACGAGGAACTGATTGGAAATAAACCTAATTGTTATTTCCTTAACAGTTTCAAGATCTGCAGCTTGCAGCAGTCTCCTGACAGTCTCTGTACATTTTCTCTGTCTCCTTCTAATCTATTCACCACATTGTAACTGGAGTGATTCCTTTTTTTTTTTTCTTTTTTTTCTTTTTTTCCCCAGAAACAGAAATCTAATCATGAGACTTCTTGGTTTAAAACTTCTTCACAGCTGCCATTTGCTTACAGGCTAAGGACTGAAATCCTTGCCGTGGCTTGGCTTACAGGACTCTGTGAGTCTGGCCTCTGCTGACTTTGCTCCTCAGCACCAACCTATTCATCTTTTACCCTTCCCCTTTCCAGAAAACCTAATGGTGGAGCCCTCTCTATTCCATCTGCTTCCCTGGTTACTCTCACCCAGGGCATTCATTCTCTTTTGATAAGTACTTTAGAGGCCTTTGTCACAATCTGTTACTACTGCATAGTTATGTACTTATTTCTTGCCAGTCTCCCTCACAAGGCTGCAAAGTCATGAGAGTGCAGACCGCAGTCTGTGCAGTCCCTATGAAGCTTGTTGCATTATGAGTCCTGAGCCTCCATTTGTTAAATAATGTCGTCAATTAATTTCCTCTAAAGGGTGAGGAAACCCCAACTATTAAAACTTATATTGAAAGTACAACTTAATTTATAGGAAAATAAACTTTTAGAGGAGGGAGAGATAGAAGCCCCAGAAACTTGGAATGAGTCAGGTCTTACAGCTGAGCAGGAACATAAGCTTTGAGGGAAGCTTTATTTATTTAAACAACGGTCTCATAAGGAAGGCAGAAAAAGGAATCCCAAGCAGATGACTTGGTTCCTATTATCTGCTGAGAGGAAGCTCATCTGGAGTGATGACTCTTTCCTGGCACTAAATTTGACCTGAAAATTATAAAATGAATGCATAAAGAATAAAAAAATACCTTCCTGCTCCCATTATGGATGATGTTTTTTATTGTGGGTTGCCAAATGGACAGGGTTTGCAAGAGGGAGTGAGTTGAGAAGAGGTGGAAATGAAAGCCTGTATATAACTTAGAGAGAACTTTAGGCAAACTGGGAAGATACCTGTGGTCTGAGATGAGGGCCAAGGCCACAGATGTGGGGACCACGTTCCTTTCTGGCAGCATTTTCTCATGTGGATTCTGGGGGCCTTCAAGGTATTCTGTGACAAAAGCGTTCTCCTCTAGTCAGGTAGGTTTGCAAAATACTGCGTATTATATCCTGGCTCACCCTTGAAGATGTATAATGCATATAAATAAAGATTCTGAGAACTGAGAATCTTACAGTGAAGAGATGTTTAGCTATTTAATCCAGCATTTTTCAAGCATATTTGACCTCAGAAAACATAATCATAGAACTTCCCTTAGAGTAGACCTGAGTAATGCTAATTTAGGAGTTGGAGACAGCAAGAAGTACCAGCATGAGATCAAGGTAGGGAAACTCAATTTTCTTTGTAGAAACATTTCTACTTTGAAACAGAAATAGAATCATCTGAGCTGAAATATATTTTTGTGTGTGTTTTATTATATTAGTGGTTGGAATGGGGGTCCCCAAAAAGTAAAGATTAAGGGAGTGAAGATCTTTGCTTTATGAAAATGGTATGAACCATAGTCATTTAATGGAGGATTTTAGTGGTTAGGAGGACAGACTGCTGGGTGTGAATTCATGGTCTGCCATGTTTTAGCTGGATGATGTAAGAAATGTCCTACCATCACAGTGCCTCCTTCCTCATCTGTGAAATGTGGGTAATAATAGTAATGACTACAATTGCTCTTCTAAGAGTTAAATGTGATGATGCATGTATAATGCTGAGAACAGTGCCTGGTTCAAAGAGCTTAATAAATGATAGCTATTAGTATTGCTGATTAAAGAATGCTAAGGAATTAATAAGAGTGGAAAGATTGGAGACCTTCACTTGGAACAAAATCTAGAAATGTCTAATAGCCAAAATGTTCTTCTCATGGGGCCTTTTCCAGCTTGAGGCAAATGATACTATGTTTAGAAGCTGATGGGGTAATAGTTTCCTAGCTAGAGAAAAACCTGAGGCTTCACACAAGGAGAACCACATTGTGTGTTCCTGCAGTACTGCTGGGGAAGTCATGCTGATGACTGAACCCGAAGTCTTTCTTTATAATCTTTTAAATCACCTATTTAAAAGACACTTTTCCTATAAAAGAATCTGAATCTACTCAATTTACTCATGATTTAATTTGAGCTCTGTTTGTTAATTATGCCAGGTTGTTTTTGGTTTCTAGGCAGTTGAATCAAGAGATAGAATGTCTGGTTTTCTAGTTACCTTATACATGAACTTGCATATCCATCCATCCATCCATCCATCCATCCATCCATCCTTTCATCCTTCCATCCACCCATCCATCCAGTAATTATTTATCAATAAAGTACTACTAACCACTTCCAGTTTATGAAGCATCCTCACAAAGCCCCCAAATGTGTTTTGAATATAGCACTAGGAGTTCTTTAGACCTCTGAAAGTTACTTATGAAAATGAAGGAGACTGCTCTATCTTAATTTTCTTATCCTCCTAATTTATGAGTTATGTTCTGTGTACACTGTGACACTGTAAGAAGAATGTTGGAGACTAGATTAAATCTAAGACCTAAAATATTCTGTCCATAGGCAGAGATACACAAAGAATGGCTAATTACTAAATAATTAATAATGGTCGGTGATGCTGCTGGCCCTTATTTAACGTTTACATGAGCACAGCTGCCTCTGGACTCATCCCAGAGGCTATCTTTATCAACACTAGAGTGTGATAATAAATGAGTTTCTTTAGGAATTTCTCTTTTTGGTTAAGGCACTGTCTCTGAAGAGTGTTCCATGGGAAAACAGTCTTCATGATATACACTTTTTTTTAATATAGATAAAACTTTGGCAGACCCATTTTCAACCCTGGTATTCAGACCTCCTAAAATTGCTATCAGCTAATAGAGATTTAGGATATAGAAAGCTGGGAAAGCAGTCAAATTGCTTCCAGGCCACTGAGGCCCTGCATGGATATGTATCACATGAGGGCTATGGACACCAGACCAATCAGGCCAAGCTTTTCAGGAAGCTCTGCTCAGAATCAGGTGGAGAACATTCTTAAGCAGTAGTCAATTATTATTCTTGAATATTAATCACAATTAGTGCAAAAGACTACCTCTTGACACTACCAGAATTATTTTGTATATAGAGATCTTATATGAGCATGGGAAAACCTATTTTTTAAATGCTAGCTCTCTGGTAAACAAATTTATTTTTAAAATACTAGTTCTCTGGTAAACAAAGTCATTCATTCACCAGACATTTATTGAGTTAATTTTATGACAGACATTTTGCTAGGCCTACTGATACAAAGGTGAATGAGGCATGGCATCTGCCCTTAAGGAAATATAAAATAGTATAAAATAGCATAGAGTTTCAACTTAAGTGTCAGATCTAATCTACTGATTGGTAGTGGCTGCCTGGAGGATTGTGTTGGGAAGAATTCTGAGGATTTGTCTGGACATAGTGATTGATTAGAACACTCTTCCTTGAGGGTAGGTAGGGGATAATGGCAGATGTACCACCCATTTTCTCTGCCTAGTCTTCTGAGAGACAGGCAGGCAGTTGCAGCTCCATATGTTAGGTACTATAGGAGAGGATCATACAGGGTACTCTGAACACCTAATTCTGCACATGGAGCAGATAATAGACAGTTGCAACTTTGAGCTGAGACCTGAAAATTAGTAGGAGATCCCCTGGTGAATAAAAAAGAGAGGTGCATTTCAGGCAAAGAAGCAAAGCTGGACATGGAGGCAAGGAATAGTAGGATGTGTTATGAAAGGCAAATTGTTCTTTGTACCAGGAAACTTTGCCAAGACCAGATCTCACTGAAGGATTTGGGTGTCAAGCCCAGGAGGCCATGGAGGACTGTGAGACAGCATTAAAAAATACTGATCCTTGAAAAATATTAATCTGAAAAGAATACACTGGTGGCAGGCACCCTTTAGAGCTCTGGCCTCTGGCCTATTCTGTTCAACCTCAATACTGATGGCTTGGTTAGACAAAGATGACATGCATTTTGATCAAATTAATCGAAGACACAATGTTTGGAAGGTTTGTGAACCTGTGGATGACTTAATCTGAAACCAGATGTCTCAAACAGCTTGAATGATTCCACACCAGAGGATATTTACCGGGGAAAATATAAATTCCATACTCTGGCTCAAACAACCAATTGTACAAGAGCAGGATGGAGGAATATTTAGCCTGGCAATAATATGTGTGACAAGAGTCAGATTATGGTTACAAATGTCACTGGTCCACAATGTGACATGTCCACACTGAGAAAACAGTGCTGATGGAAATGGAGAGTTCTAAGAGCCCTGATCATCTTGTCCCTTTCAGTCATGGGCTGACTACAAAAGTTGTGTTCATTTTGGTGAAGATTTGAAGGTAAAAATTAGCTGGCATGAGTCCAGAGGAAAACATCCAAGCCTGGAAGATCTTTTGGTTGATGATTTTAGGGTTACTATACCCAGAAAAACATAAGGACTGTCTTCAGATGTTTTGAAGATAATTGGTAGCCTAACACTTATGTTTATGTTGTATGGAGTGATGAAAAATGGGTAGACATTCCTGGAAAGCAAATTTCAGCCCAGGTTCTTGATGAAACCTCCAATGATGGGAGCATCTCTGAAGTGGAAAGGGCAAATAATAAGCTTCCTCTCCTGGAAGTGAGGATGCAGAGAATGGTTAACACTTGCTGGAAAGATTGTAGAGGGATTTATAGATTAGATATTGTTTGAGCTCAAAGGCTTTTCCAACTCTTAGGTTTTTTTTCATTCTAGAGGAAAAAAAAATCTCTACACTGCACTGTCTTTGAAGCCCGGAAAAGAACATCTATAAATTTGAGCCCAACCTTTAAGTTGTAAGTCTTGTTGGGGCAGGCTCTTTGACTTGCTGTGATGACAGTGGAGTCTTTCTGTCCCTCATCTGGACTTTTCTTTTTGTAGTCTTAAAAGTCCTCTCTCTCTCTCTTTTTATTTATTTATTTTTAACATCTCCTTCCTCTGTTTTCTGGGCCACTCACTCAAAGACACCCCATAAAATATTTGCCCAGGAAACAAGGCACCTTCCAATAAAAATACCCATAACCTGGAGGACAAGACACAAAAGCCTCATTTCCCAGCTCTGAGCTTTTGTTAAAACCTGTGTTATGACTGGGTGAAATGAGCTGGCCTCAGAGAAAAGGCCAGAAAACACAGGGAATCCTTTTGCTGATTGGCATCCTCTGCCATTTGTGACTCTCCATAACCCATGTTGTTGTCTCTGGCCACCAGCACCCGTCAGATGTTTTGCCAGCTTGAGTTGAGTCTGATTTCTCATGCCAGGTTCATCTCGTTGTTGCTGAATAAAGGAGGTTCCCACCATCACCATACTCCTTCCCTCACCCCTAGGAGAAATCTTCCTCCAGAGGCATGGGCGGCCATATGGCTGAATGGGTTCCTGCTCAGAGGAGGGGAGGGGAGGAAGAAGATAGTGCATGCCCTGAGCAGAGATCCAGCTCCTACTCCTGGTTTCTTCCAAAACCTGCCTGTTAATCACCTGTTTACATTGCCCAGCATGCTTGACTGGGTAATGATAGTAGGGGAAAAAGCAGTGAAAGGAACATCATAGGTTTTACTCAAGTGAAGTAATCCCTTCCTGATTTACAGGCATTTCAGTGGCTTTGGTGCAGACAGAGTGGCTGGTCTCATTCTTTTCACACCAGTGGCCAGCAGCCCCCAGAAAGCAGTTGGACTCTTTGTACCCCTTTGATGTCCCCTCTCGGGTGATTTTCACGTGGAGGGTGGTGCCAGTGGGCTTGGTTGCAGTCTGCCACCCCACCTTCCTAGTTAGTGTTCCCGCCTGCTGTTTCAGATGACTCTCAGTAAAATCAGACTGATGGTGCCTGCACCTGTGGGTATGATGTGAGGGACACATGAAGACCAGTTTGCATCAAGTCTCTTCTCTCACTGGCCTGCTCCAGTGCCAGATCCTAAGATACCACAGCTGAAAGGGAACTCAGAGGTCATCGAGTCCGACACCTTCATTTTGGCAATAAGGCAACTAAGGACCAGAGAGGTGAAGTAAGTTGCTCAAGGTCACACAGCTAGTTGGTGACAGGGACTGCAGCCTCAGCCTTTTCATTCCCAAACCAGGGATCCTTTTTCTCTCTTAGGTTAAAGCATTTCCCCTTTTTAAATGAATATATTTATTTATTCAGAAATTCAACAAATATTTGTTGATCTGTGACAGAGATGAATAGAATGTGTCTCAGCAAGCAACTCGTAGACTATGGGGAGGAGACAGGGGATTATACAAATTGACTCAATGTGGGAAATGCTGGTAAATGGAGGTAAGAATAGAACACTACTCTTTCCCTTCTATGGGAAAAGAGGGGAAAGTGCCTGACTTGTGTTTTGGTTTTGGCGATTATTTTATTTTATTTTATTTTATTTTATTTTATTTTATTTTATTTTTGAGGAGAGTCAGGAAAGTCACTAAGGTAACCTGGAGATATAAAATAGCATAGTGACCCAGGAGATAAGCTCTGGAACCAGACCGCCTTCATGTGACTCCAAGCTTTGCTGCTCCACCTGCTGAGTAACATGGGCCAAGTTGCTTACTCTCTTTGTGCCTCTGATTTCCACTCTAAAAAAGTGGAAAAATTGATAATACTTATCTCCTAGATTTATTGCAGGAGTTCATTGAGTTAATGCATGGAAAGCACTTTAAAAGTATATTGGTATATAGAAAAAAAGCATATAGTAGCTATTATTATTTTCAAAAGCTGTATTTGAGTAGTATGCTGAGCAATGAGACAGATCCCTATGTTTCAATGGGGACCAAAGATTTAGAAATGTCAGCATAGTTTCCAGTGAAAGATGCTGGTTTTGCTTGGGGCTCCTTCTAGGGAAACCAGGCACATGGGTGGAAATGGACGGGTACAGTCTGGAAGCAATTGGTGCGAAGGAATTTGGGGAAGAAGGAAGCCTGAAGCCTGGTATTTCTTTTTTCCTTCATGGTTTTGTCTAAGTTGGGGCTACAGAGGGGTGAGTATTGTTCAGTTGAATGAACAGTGAGGTATGGCAGTATTTGAGGCTTTGGGGGAGAGTGGTCGTTTCTGGGTATGGCTTTTGTTCTAAAGGAGCTTCCTTCCAGAAGTGGGGAGAAGTGTACCCGCAGACACCTGTGCCCTGAAGAGGTACAGCAACGAGGTTTCTCTTTTGGGAAAGAGGAGAGAGACCAGTATCTTACGATGTTGTCATCTGGTTCCAGTTTTCTCTCTTCGCCTCTTTAGCATCTCTTATCTAATTGTTTGCTTCCTGAAAGCATTTTTCTCCCAAGATTAGATACCCAGAGATGCCCTTGGGTGTAGAATCAATTCAACCAAGCAGATTGATTCCTCTGAACATGAACCCTTATATGTGTGATATCAGTGGTCCCCAACCTTTTTGGCACCATGGACCAGTTTCATGCAAGGCAGTTCTTCAACAGACAGGGGTGCGGGGATGGTTTAGGGATGATTCAAGCACATGACATTTATTGTGCACTTTCTATTATTATTACATTGTAATATATAATGAAATAATTCTACAACTCACTGTAATGTAGAGTCAGTGGGAGCCTTGAGCTTGTTTTTCCACAACTATTTGGTCCCATCTGGGAGTGACAGGAGACAGTGTCAGATTATCAGACGTTAGATTCTCATAAGGAGCCGCAACCTAGATCCTTCACATGCGCAGTTCACAATAGTGTCTGTACTCCTATGGGAATCTAATGCTATCGCTAGCTGATCTGACAGGAGGTGGAGCTCAGGAGGTGATGCGAGCAATGGGGCGTGGCTGTAAATAGGATGAAGCTTCGCTCACTCACCCACCACTCACCTCTTGCTGTGCAACCCAGTTCCTAACAAGCCATGGACTAGTACCAGTCTGCAGCCCCGGGAGTTGGGGACCCCTGTGTTAGACCATTTCATTACGGGCTGCATTCTTTTTTGGAAAATGAGGTAGTTGCCGTGTATGGTTCCTAAGGTCCCTTCTTAGCACAAACATTCTTGTTCTTGGGCCCTGACATTATGGATTTTACACACATGGTTTTTGCTACTTGCCAGGGATCTGGGAAGGTCTGTGGCACCCAGTAATTTATAATTCTGCTGAGGCAAGGATTTGGCAAGAAGTGGTCACATGGCTGGTGAGTCAACCTAGCTGATCACCCAATCTCCTCACTCAGTTCCTGGCACTTACTAACCGAGGTTGCAAAGGTCTCTGATCTTCTCCTTCAGAATGTTGAAGGTTGGCTGCTGCAGGATTTTCCCTTAGATTTAGCAAAGAAAAGTTTTTCTGCTAGGGCTCATATTTCTCTCTTCTTCCATAGAGGCTTTTATTTAAAATATTAGGAAAGAAAACTCTCCATACTCAACCACCCACCTCCACACTGGCACAAATCCAGCCTCAATCAGAACCCTCAGCTCACCCCGAGACGGGCTGTGGATTTTTCTGCCAGGCAGGTGGGATGGGAATGGGAGTTGAAGTTTGAGCAACTTTGAATTATGGCAGTTACCAGGATATATGATGTTTTGCTGCTCTGAATTAAGTGGGCTGGAAGGATCCTCACTCTTCCACACTCTATCCTCCTCCCAAATGAATTTCCTGTTTGTTCGAGGTGCAGGATCGACGGCCCAGGAGACCTTGTGTCTCCCGCCACCTGGGCACGCCAAACAACGGTCCATGTCGGTGGCTTGGGGCATGTCTGTGGAAAGTGGGTACAGACCACCTTTGAGGGAGAGAGGGGTGGTTGTCTGAGGGTCCTTTTAGGAGCTCACCTTCCTTTGCCCATTTCCTGTTTTGAGTTTGGGGATGGGGCGCTGGGGATGTAGCAGGCTATCCTGTTCACCCTGAGTTGCTATCCTTCCTTCCAATGTCTGAAGAAAAAAGAGGAGAGTGGGCTTGAAATTATGACAGGGGCTAACACTTATTTTGAATACATGAGGTAATTTTTTTTGTATTTTTGTTGACTTTATTCTTTTAGTTGAGGTATGATTAACATAGATGAATTATGTGTTTGGTTCTGTCAGTTTGAACAGTCATGTCCACTCGTGAAACCACTACCTAAAGCAAGTTATAGAACATTTGCATCATTCCAGAAAGTTCCTTTTTGGCCCTTTCTAGTCAGTTGTCCCCCACCCCGGCCTCCCATCCCTACTCCCGCACCTCTACCCAAAGACAGTCACTTTCTGGCTTCTATCACCATAGTTTATACACAGGGCAATTTTAAAAAGCATATATTCACTGCAACCTATGTAAATCCAAAAAGGATTACAGTTCATATGGGACTGTTTTTAAAAAAATCAGAAGGCTGTAGTTAGGAGCAGCTTTACCCCTTAACTGGAGCAAATCTTTGATGATGATGGGCCTTGGTGACCTGATCTCTAAAACAAGTATAATAATAATTCCTACCGGGCCGGGTGCAGTGGCTCACGCCTGTAATCCCAACACTTCGGGAGGCCGAGGCAGGTGGATCACGAGGTCACGAGTTCGAGTTCGAGACCAGCCTCACCAACATGGTGAAACCCCGTCTCTACTAAAAATACAAAAACCAAGTAGCCAGGTGGGGTGGTGGGCGCCTGTAATCCTAGCTACTCAGGAGGCTGAGGCAGAAGAATTGCTTGTACCTGGGAGGCGGAGGTTGCAGTGAGCCGAGATCACGCCATTGCCCTCCAGCCTGGGTGCCGGAGTGAGACTGTCTCAAATAATAATAATAATAATAATAATAATAATAATTCCTACCACATAGCAGAAAATGATAATAATAGTTGCATACCTTTATTGACCACTTCATTCTTCTGAACATTTTACTTCATTATCATATTTAATCTTCAAAGTGACACCTTGAGATATGTACCATTTTTGCTATTTTAACACATGGCAAAACCAGAGCTTTAAGAAGGGAGAAGTAACTTGCTTAGGGCCACAGCTCAGTCAGTCATAATTCAAATTAGGAGCCTTCGAGCCCAGGGCTTTAACCCAGAGCAGGTCAATGAGGCATGGACTCTTGTGAACTTAGGTAGCAGCTAAGCAGAGGTCATTATTATTTTAAAAGCAGTATCTATTGGTCAGAGAGCACAGTCTTCCTTTTTTTCTGTTTCATTACCTTTTAAATAGAAAAAAGTCTAGTTTTCAGAATGCTTAACATCAGTGGGTATCTGCAAATTAGAACTGTGGGTACTAAGTTTAAGCCTTGTGCTGCTAACAGGAAACATGAAAAAAATCTGTCAATAAGACTGATGCCCCGCTGGGCACAATGGCCCACATCTGTAATCCTGGCACTTTGGGAAGATGAGGTGGAAGGATGGCTTGAGCCCAGGAGTTTGAGACCAGCCTGGACAACATAGGGAGATCCTATTCCTACAAAAAAAAAAAAACATTAAAAATTAGCCAGGCATGGTAGCATGTGCCTGTGGTCCCAGATACTTGGGAGGCTGAGACAGGAGGATCGCTTGAGCCCAGGAGATCAAGACTGGAATGAGCTATAATGGTACCACTGCACTCCAGCGTAGGTGACAGAGCAAGACCATGTCTCCAAAAAAAAAAAAAAGTCTGATGCTTCCTTTACTAGTTTCCTTGCCAGAAAGGCATTATGATGAGTGTATAATAAAATAATATTATTTATAAATATAAACAACAATAAAACTAAATAGTGATATAATTTAAATTTTTATAGCTATCATTTGAGCTCCTAATATGTGCCATGCATATGCTCATCATTTGACATATTATTTCAACATGTAATGCATTAGAGGCATTGTATTAGTTATCTATTGCTGCATAACCAGTAACCCCCACATTTAGCAGGTTAAACCAGTAAAAGTTCATTATCTCGTATAGTTTCTAAGGATCAAGAATTCATGTGCAGCTTCACTGAGTGATTTGTGAGATGCTGTCAGCTGTATCCATAAGGCTGATTAGGACATGGCATTCCTAGTGAGCCCAAGGTGGAAATCACAGTCTTTTATAATCTAATTTACAGAAGTGACATACCATCCCTTCTACCATATACTATTAGTCATAGAGTTTGACCATGGTAAAATATGGGAGAGAACTGCATAAGGATGTGAAAGCCCCGAGCTGGGAAAGCCAGAAGGTGGGAACACTGGGGTTAGCTCAAAGGCTGCTTACCATAGGCATAATTAGCCTCATTTTACTGCTGAGAAATGCATCCTCAGAGAGATTCCGTAAGTCATCTACCTAGGAAGTGAGCAGGCTGGGATTTGACCACTGATCTGGTGAACTACACTGCCTGTGTGCTTTCCAGAATGAATGCCCAAGGCGGAGAGTCCCGGAAGAACGAAGCACATGCAGCCCTGGCCTTGGGTGTTCTAGCGTGTTTCTTAGGGTGGCCCCAGTTAGCTGTTTGCTCACAGATACCTACCCTTGTATGGTTAGCATGTCCCTGAAGAGCTGGGCATAAACCAAAGATTTGCAAATTCAATTCGTTTAAAATGCGTTAGAGAAGTTCAATATTTAAGGGACTTCTGCTTATAGCTTCCTGTATCACTTGGTAGTTTATCATTGGCTTTTAAAAAGCATTCAGATAGTGGAGTATACCAGTAGTATTGCAACTGTGGGTGAATGAAACTACCCTGAAGGAAAGATTTTGCTTTCCCCTTCTAGGGTAAATGTGGAATCCAATCTTATTTAAAACTATTTTGAGATCCAAGGAGGTTACTAATAAACCATGTGAAAGTCTAGTTATTTGTAAGATTCTAGGTGGTTGGTGTATAGATGGTGTTTTCCTATACCATCCCAAGCCACCCTGGCTTACCACATCCAGAAAAGGGCATTTTTGTAGTTGCCTCCACTGCAAGAGGACCCGACCACTGAGATAAATATTCCTGTCATGACCTACTTAAGGGAATTTCATTTTAGGGAAAGAATTTGGGAAGATCATATGGTCTCTAGCTGGCCCATTAAAAATGTAAACATTTATCTGCCTTTTAATGTCCATACCAAGCAAATAATAAAAGTTTCACATACTTCTCAAACTCTTTTCTTTGGATATCTTGGACTATTTCATAGAAATGGGGAAATGTCACCTTTCTAATCCTGTTTACCAACTCCTTTTTCTTATGAATTTGCTAATCTGTCCTGCCTAGGTTAAGGGAATTTGTTATTCATCCTACTCATTCATTCACTTAACATTTATTTTACACCTGTCCTGTGCTAAAAGTAATAGGTGTAAAATTCCATAATAGATATTAGGGAAAAAAAGATGAAAAAGACTAATTTTCTGCCCTCAGAGAGCTCATAGTTCAACGGGAGATTCAACAAAGAGAAAGATGGTTACAACTTTGATATGTGAGGGATCATGCAGCAAAGAGTAATTTACTCTGGTTAGGGAGTGCTGAAAGCTTTCTCAGGGGTGATGATGCATCTAGAAGGATGAGGAGGAGTTTGCTAAAAGAAGCAGCAAGGAAGGGAAATGAAAGTTTGGGATGGTGGTAGAGGAATGTCAGGTAGAAGAAATCATTCACAAAGGCATAAAAGGTGAGAGACAGCCTGGTCCATTTTGGAACAAGAAAGCAGGCCATAACTGATTTTTGTTTCTCTTCCTTCTGTAGTCTTAGCAACTGGAATGTTTTTCTAGGACTGTTCCAAATCCAAATGTTGTATCATTTGTCCCCCAAACTATAGTGTTTTACAAGGAACTAAAAAATGGTTAGTTCTTCTTATTCTCATTGCCATGACTAATAATGTTTTAAAATTACATTTTTCTGCCTGGTGTTCATCATGACCCTTAGAGAAATATCTGTGACATGTCACATGGGCTTATCATGAGTCAGGTATGGGAATGTCACGTATCAAACTACTTTTGTTAATCAAATACACAAAATGCGGATTCCCTCAGTGTTCTTGAGATTTGCAGCAGTTATAAGTTCTAGTTTGTTAAGAAAATCTCCTGTGCCTGATTGGTTATATTATTATTTCCATCTCTTTGCCTCATTAGGGCCCTGTTGTTAAAAGAAATAGCAAAATAAAGGTCTTTCTCTTTTTGTTGTGGTAAATTGGAAATACCCTAGAGACTGTCAAAGAGAGATGTGAAAATACTTCAGAAATATTATTTCATGCCTTGTGACTACAGGGTGGTGGTGAGGACTCCTTAGTCTGAGGCACTTAGGGCTGCTGGAGGTCTGCTGCCTAGAAATGCACCTCAGGGGAAGACTTCCAGGTGTGAGAGGTTGCCTAGGAATGTCATTCAGGACTTGCAAGTGTGATGGTTAATTTTAGGTGTCACTTGACTGGGCTAAGGGATGCCCAGATAACTGGTAAAGCGTTATTTCTGGGTGTGTCTGTGAGGGTTTCCAGAATAAATTAGCATTTGAATCAGTAGACTGAGTACAGAATATCTGCCCTCAGATATTCGTGCATCAGGAAGGCATCATCCAATCTGCTGAGGGCCCAGTAGAACAGAAAGATGTAAGATGGGCAAATTTGATGTCACTTTGAGCTAGGATACTTCTTCTGTCCATGGGCATCAAAGATCCTAGTTCCTGGGCCTTTGGATTCTGGGACTTACACCAGTACTCCCTACTCCTGGTTCTTAGACCTTTGGACTCAGACTGCATTATACCACCGACTTTCCCGGTTCTCTCACTTGGCTTTTAGAGATGGCATTATGGTGGGACTGCTCAGCCTCCATGATTGTATGAGCCAACCCCCATAATAAATTTCTACATATATATATCTTCTTGGTTCTGTTTCACTGGAGAACTCTAATTCAGCAAGTCAAAGGAGGAAGGTATATTTGCCTTTAGTTTGTCCCTATCACAGTGATTTTATTCCTTCTACTTTAATTCAATAAGCATTCATTAATTCACTTCTAATGGGCCATGAATAGTGCTAGGTGCTGGAAATGCAAAAATTAATGGACTGTGACTTAGACACAGTCCATTTCCTTGAACCTCACAGTTGAATAGGGGAAAAGGTACAAGGAACAGCTATGCTATAGCGCACAGATAGATATGTGCAGGGGAGCTGGGCACCTCATTGCATCTGGGAGATTTTGAAGGAGATACTAGCAAATTGGATCTGAAAAGATGAGTAAGAATCTATCTGACCCAGAGGTCTCATGGGTCTTTAAGCACATTAAAGAGACTTGAATGTGGTTTATAAAGTATGATTTGTACAAAAAGCACAAATCATATTCCCATAAACACTTTAAAGCATCACAGTTGCTTTAAATCCATATAGTGAGCTGTAGCTACGTTTATTGTATATTTATTGTCTATTTTACAGATTTGAAAGCCTGAGAAGGCAGATAGATAAACGTTACTTGCCCTAGGTCACTAACCAGTGATTAGCCACTCTAGGACTGAAATCCAGTATTTTTTTTCTTACTGCAAAACCCATGCTTATAGAAGTCTGTATTGGACAGCAGTCCTGCGTGTGGCTAAGCTCTGCCACCACTAATAAGCCCGTAAACTTGGACAAGTTGCCAGATTTCTCTAACCTTAGGCTTTCTCATCTGCAGAGTGGAAAGAGCAGGACTTGATGCCCTTCTAGCTATGCTGTCTGTGATTTCTAGAGACAGAACCTAGAAGGGCAATATGGGAGAGACCAGCAGCTGCCGTTGCAAAGACTAGCTTTATGGCAAGCCTCGTTTCCCAAAAGCACAGGCCCTTCAGCGGCCAGTGAAACTGATGTTTTTGGATTTATCAAGTAGCTTTGCCAAGGATCAACTGGCAGAAGAAAGCGAAAAGCAAAACGGCAGATTTAAAGATGAGTTCTTTTCTATGGTGTCAGCCCCAGAGGGTGCGGTAGAGTGGTGGACACCATCTACAGTGGGAAGCATGTTTCTTCAAGGGGAGATTGACTGTGTGCTTAGGCAGTAAACATCTTCTGGGCACAGTGTCACTGGGAGGATTTTTGTATTGAGAGGGCAGTGAGGCATGAAACCTCAGACTTCTGTGGTACTTCCTGCCACCCAGTGATGTCAGAGGCTCGCTGCTCAGAGTCCCCTGCTCAGGGCCCTGTTTCTCCAGCTCTGCTTACACTGTGTGGGAGAGGAGCAGCAGTCAGGAGAAAACCTCACTCCTATGAGGGCAGAGATGGAGACTGGGAAAAAAGGCAAGGGGTGGGGGGTAGGGGAAGAATGCATTGCATTTGGCCTTGAAGACAGTTATTTACTTGTTTGCTGTGATTGCTAATATGCCAGATGAATAGAAAAGAGGCTGATTTTTGGTGATATTATTTCAAGTGTATTCTTCATGATGTCCAGATTAAAAGGTCTTTGTGGTCTTCTTAATTTTGTTGTTTACTGATTGGGCATGGACATATGAACTCTTTTTTTTTTTCTTCCTGGTTGCCTTTGCTACATTTACAGGCTTTCGTGTTTCTAAGAAACAAAGGAAGCAGCTGTCTTTTCATAAATTAATGATATCAAAAGTATCAGTAATCTCTGGATGGTGCTATACAAACTAGTTCAAGAGATGTACAGTGGTTCACCTTTATCTGTGTCCTGGGAATATGTTCCAGGACTCTTGGTGTAGGCAGTAGGGATACGCTGGACAAAGGGGTGACTCACAATCTGGGCAGGATGGAGCAGGATGGCCCTGGATTTCATTATGTTATTGAGAATGGTATATAATTTTAAACTTACGGATTATTTCTGGAATTTTCCATTTCATATTTTCGGACCATGGTGGACCTTGGGTAACTGAAACCATGGGAAACACCCTACAGATAAAGGGGGAAACTACTATATTCTAAAAGTTTATAAGATAAAGCAATTCGATGATGATATTAAATGCCATTGCACTGATCTCTGCAAAAGCCCCTCATTCATTAATCCATTCCTACATACATACAAATATAGCCTCCCATCGTCTTCATACACCATACACACCTTACATTTGTGCACTTGATTTTGGTGAAGCTGATGTTTATTCTGATCATGTTCAGAATGGGGCTCCTATAGCACAGGGGAGGTTTTTGGGATAGGTGGGTAAGAGAAATATAAGGAAGGAAGAGCAAAAAGGATTTGATTCTTTATTGTTTATACACCAGAACCACTGCCCTGCACATAATTCCTCCTTCTGGGCACTGGGTAGTGAGTTGGCAAAATGAGAAAGACAGAAATGGTAGTTACAAATATTTTACAAATTGTTAGAATAAACACTGGTTTTCATCTGAGTTGGCCATTAGGTTGGAATCTGCTTGGCCAAAAGGTCAAAACCCTTTCTCTGGCAAGAGTGATGCATCTTAAGTGTACTTTATTTTGCCAGGTAGACTAAAGACCTTCAAATCTTTGGCAGAGGTGTGAGAAATCCTACAGTGCATGTTTTCTCTCACTCTAGAAAAACTCCTGGACATGGATTACAGGAGCTTTTAGATCTTAGAATGCTCTTTATAAAATATATTTGGATGACACATGACATGGACAAAGTCTTATGGCATACTTCTGTTTTATTTAAGTATGTGATTGGATCAGGACTTAGGAAAGTTTATCAAGCTTTTTAGATACAATCTTGTAACCTCTAAAGATAGAGATGGCATTTAATGGCATGATAGTTGGCTGATAAAGATTACTGGACAATTTAATAGCATGTTGCATTCTTGTAATATATTCTTGTTCTTCTTTGAACACAGGACTATTACTCAGATTTAGAAATACAAATAATAGCTATCTGCATTTTTCTTCATTGTCTCTGTTAGACAGTGGGATATAGTATTGTCTTTAGTTTGGCTGCATTGCTGGACTTGAAACCCTGCGTAAACGCTCATACTCACTTAAGAAAATGAACCATGTATCTTGGTCTCATGAAGGAGATGGTTAGACCTGAGAAAGAGGATGACCTTTGTTGACTAAGCTGGAATTTGAAGTGGAGGTAGCGTGAAGTCAGGGTGAGGTTTTGGCTGTTTAGTCTCCCAGATAGAAAAGATGAAGACCGAGAATTGATATTCACACATCTTGATTAGGTACCTGGCATATCATTAGCCTTTCTTGAAGTCATTGAATCACAGGCTGTTTGGGCTGTTAGTAAATTTGGAGGTGCTCTGTTAATCTCTTCTCCCTCTCATTTTCCCATGAAGGAACCAAGTCTCAGACTTGAGATCACTGACATTTACCAGCTATTAAATGGACCTGTTCTTCTTTTGGTAATTTTTGAAAAACTTTAGAATTTTTTCTTTTCATGAAAAATTTCATTCTTACTGTTTTTATTTGATTTGATACTGTTTTGTGCTCAGAAAATAATGTCCAGAGGTGTCTTGGAATTGGCATCTGTGAGATTAGAGCTATGACCCCTCTAAGTTCTGAAGACCCTCTGTTCAGTAAAAGTGCTCACAGGTTGCTACAGGGACTTAGAGGTCCTGATATTCAACCTCCTCTAAGATGAATGCTTCCACCTATAGTGCCCTAGATGAGTGGATACCCATACTTGAGTCTTTCATTCACAACGTGCTTCCTCCTTAACCAAAACAGCCACTCCCATTATTATATAATCTATTTCTTATCGTATCATATTTAGCCAGTGACTTCTACTGGATTATTTAAAAATATACAAATGAATAGCACATGTGCCCTTTCTGAAGTTATTTTGACAGCTCCTTTGATAGCAGGTGGAATTTTTAAATGACGTCTTTGATGCCTGGATTGTCAGGACTTTGCATGGATTCTGGTGGCATTTCTGGAAATGTGACTAAAGACCCCTCTAGTGTTCTAGAATCTGTGTTCAATAACTTTGAACTCCATGCCATCTGAAGCCTTCTCCAGAGTGTGTGCTGGGTCCCTTGTTTACTCTGAAAGATTTCAGTAACACTCGGTAGACACTAAGGAATGCTTCCTCCACCTTCTTCATTTTAAACTCACCTGTTGGATTTAACAGTTCCTTTCTCATCTAATCAAGGAGCCGAATTCTGTTTCCCAATAATATAATCAGGGTAAGATGGTGATGTTGGCAAAGCACCAGAAGTGACTGGCAGGACACTGGAGAAAAGCTGACCAGTCTAACGTTTCCTTAGAAGGCAGCCTGAAATTGCTTACAAGCAGACGGGAGCAGGTCACTGAAAATGTAGACTCATGTATGAACACATTTAAGCCTCTCATTTGGGGGGTGTTCGGGGCTGCTTTCTGCAAAGCCCCTTAAGTATGCCTTGCACACCCACATCTCACCTTGAAGCCTTATTTCAGATGCAGAATAAAAAGACCAGAGTTCAAGTTCTGACTCTCTATTAATTATTAGCTGTTGAGCTTGGGTAAATCCCTTAATCTCTTTGAGGTTAATGATAACTACCCCAGAGAACTATTAAATGTGTCAAATGAAGTAATAGGTATGGGAATGCTTTGTTAACTCTACAAGGTCATAAAAAGGCAAGCTGCTATTATTAACACTATTTTCTGTAAGATTTTCCTGGCTAGTCCAGCTCTCAGGATTTTGCATTTCTCTTATTCACTGTTGGTACAGCCCTTTGGCCCTTTCAGTCTGTGATGTTGGTCAACCCTTCCCCTAGATAGAAATTTTCTCTCTGGCAAGTTTATTGCTTTTGTATTTTAAATTTTATATTATTTTAGAAAATGTAACCTTTGATAAAATCAAAGGATATATATATAGCATACATAAATTTTAAAGCATAAGACTGTGTTTTAGTCAACATTTATTGAGCACCTATGAAATGCTTTACATTGTGCCAGGTCCTGGGAATACCCAGACAAATAAGACAACCCTTGCCGTGAGACCTCTCCCTGTCTGAGATTGGGTGCAGAGGGCAGTGTTCATGTTCAATAAACAGGAAAAAGGGAAGAGAGGCTTTTCCACTCAGTGAAATTGAGGCTATGTTCTGAAAGTATTTACTGTTTTTCATGTAAAGTTTCCTTGTTTCTTTGTTCCTTCATTCTTTTTCGTAAAATGTAAACTCAATGAGTCTTGAAGCTATGTCTTCCACAAATATTTTTTGAACACCTACTCTGGAGCTAGGTACCCAACAGGACCTCAGCAGCAGAAGGGCAGATATCTTTGTCACTTGTTCACTGATATATCCCCAGACAATATGTGCTATCTAGAAGTACTTAATAAATATTTATCAAATGAACTGTCACATTGTATTAGTTAGGATAATACTAGCTCTCATAACTGATAATCCTTAGTAACCCAGCTTAATAAAATAAAAGCACAATTCTTGCTCATGTAAAGCCCAACTTGAAGTAGATTGGGTGACTCTGCTCCATACAGTCATTCAGGGACCCAGCCTGACAGAGGTTCTGCCATCTTCTGTGGCTTGTTTAGTTCACTTACTGTCAATCTGCAGCCAGGAGGCAGAGGAGGGGGAAGGAGTGGAGGGTTTCAAAAGGACCTTTTTGGCCAGAGCTCATTCTGTTGCCTGACTACATTTAGACAACTGGAGGAGTTGGGGCAAGAAATATAGATCCTTGCTGGTCTTATCTCAGCAATAATTTTGCATCTTGAAAGGAGTGCACAAATCTTTGAACAGCTGGTCATCTCTACCTTATGGACAAAATGCCATTTGTTTTCAATTCTGTTATCCCTAGCTCCCAGCAGTACAGAAGGTCAACAGATGGTTTCTGAATTGACATAAAAGAATAGGTTTTCTGTTGGGTATCGGACACTATAATAGATGTTTAAATTTTTTGGATAACGGGTTTAAAAAAAGGAAAGAATAAAGGAAGAAGAAGAAGAAGAAGCCATTTGCTATAATAAAGGTCTGCAAAGCATGATACCACGTTCCAGGATGGTAGGTGTTTAAGAAACACCTATTGAAAAAAGGTGAAAGAAACAGAAGAGAAAGAAAATGAAAGATAAGACAAAGGAAGAGGGAAAGAAAGAGGGACGGAAGGAGACAAAGAGAGAGAAAAGAAAAAGGAAAGAAGAGAGAAAAAGTAGAAAAGAGACAGAGGAAAGGAGAGGATGAAAGAGAAGTTGAACAGGAGAAAGAACAGGGAATGGAGTGAAAGAGGGAAAGAAAGGAAAGAGGAGAGAATGAGAACACAGGAGTTCCTGAGAGATAAGTTGCGTGGCGCCATACTCAATGCAGAGGGAGTTTTTCCCCTGCCTAGGAGGTCAGGGAAGGCTTCCCAGAGAGCCTTGCTCTTTGGGTTCTGCTCCTCTTGGTCCTTCTGGCCTAATTTCTGTAACTTTATGATCTGCCCACCCAATAGAGGACAAAAATATCTCCCTGTTGTCTGATGGGGAAATGAAGTTAATAAATCTCCTGGAAAGTTTGTGCGTCTCCATGGAAACAGTACATAAAGTACTCCTGCCACCCACCAAGAAGCACGGGGATGGGCAAAGCTCTCCGTCACACAGGACCTGCTCCTTCAAGCCTGCAGTTTCTCAGCCCAGGTTCTGTGCAGCCGAGACGCAGTTCAGAACTGGGGTGTGGAACAGGTGGTCCCAGAGGGCCTAAGAATACTCTCTTTTCTTTGCCTTCCTCATCAGTCTCTTTCATTCCTAACTCACGGAGTTTCTCCACAAAATCCACATTCAGACGCTTTTCAGTCATTTGACTGACTGTAGCCACATATGCAGGCATGAGTATACTGTGCCCAGATGCCTGCCGGAGTCCCCCAGCCACATACCCAACACACTGATAGTTGCATCCTTGCCATATACACAGTGGGATTTTTTGCCTTTTCTTTCCTTTTGTGCCTTTAACATTCTCCCCTTTGTATCCCCTGAACTTGCATAACTTGTAGCAGTTCTTCAAAAGCAGTATTAATATGCCCATTTTATAGATGAGGGATCTGAGGCTCAGCAAGGTTGAGTGTCTTGTTTATGCTGCCTGGCATCAGTCTGAATCGCTCCGAGCCTTAAGCTAAGCCTCTTTTCAACGATGCCGCAGCACTGCTGTCAAAGATGTACTTGTGAATTCAAAACAGCCCTTAGGCATATAGGTTACATTGGCACCAGGAAAACTAAGCAGTATTTCCATGACCAAATTCTAAGTGAATTCAGCACCTCAGGAGAAGAGGAAATGTTCTTTGCTGTCTGTGTAGATACCTCTTCTGCTTGCTTGGGTTTTATAACATTCTTCTAATTTTTATGTGTGATTGGACAATGCAGTTTTGGTACTGCTATAAAACTGCTAAAACCATGGACTGTTACTCTTGGTTTTAAATATCAAACCAGGTAAAGGAGAAGGAGGAACTTCTTAATGTAGAGAAGGGAAAAATCACTTAAATATCCAAACACACACCATATGGGAGACTTTTTACCCTCTTCTCCGTTAAAAACAGTGTGTTATTTCTCCCTCTAGTTTCCAGTTACTATTGAGGGATTTAGGATTTAGTGAGACTAGTGTTGCTGAATTAGCTTTGTAAGACAAGTCTGTTTACTTTTTACACTAATTTTCATGCTTACCACGGACTGACTCTGATTTAGTTCGAAGAAAGGTATTTCTAAAAAGCTGTTATTAACATTATGTAAAGGAAAAGTTGACCAGGCATGGTGGCTCATTCTTGTAATCCCAGCACTTTGGGGTGCCAAAGCAGGCATCACCTGAGGTCAGGAGTTTGAGACCAGCCTGGCCAACATAGTGAAACCTTGTCTCTATTAAAAATACAAAAATTAGTTAGATGTGGTGGTGGGTGCCTGTAGTCCCAGCTACCTGGGAGGCTAAGGCAGGAGAATCGCTTGAATCTGGGAAGTGGAGGTTGCAGTGAGCCAAGATGGCTCCATTACACTCCCGCCTGGACAACAGAGCAAGACTCCATCTCAAAGAAAAAGAAAAGAAAAGTTAATGATTTAATTTCCTTTAGTCGGGCATCTGGTAACCATGTATCAGAAGGTGAAGCATGTGTGGTACCTTAGAGATCATGCAATGCTGTTCCCATCCCATGAGTTAGGAAATTGAGGTCTGTGTAATTAATATGAATAAGTATTACTATTTTTCTTACAATAAAACGTATTAAAAACCGTGGAGAAAGACACGGATGGTCTGCAGTTCCATGTCTAAGTGGAAGCCCCTATTAATATTTTTATTTGCACTCATCTGTTTTCTATTCATGTACACTATATATTAATTTGACATCTTACTGTACATATCTGTTTTGAAATGTAATTTTTTAAAATTTAAATGTATCATGAAGATGCCTCATGTTATGGTTTTGTTCTTCATTCAGCAAATGTTAATCACTAACACTTAATATGGCTCTGTGGACCAGTTATTCTCCTGTGCGCATTACAAACAGTAAATCATGTATCCTCATAATGAGCTTCTGAGGTGGTAGCATTACTACCCTCTTTTACGGATGAGGATGCTGAGGCCCAGAGGGGTTACGTAACCTGCAGGGTTATGCGGTTAGGAAGTGGCAGAGCCAGAATGGGCACCCATTCTGTATGACTTCTCTGTCTCCCAGGACCTGGCCTGGCCCACGGTAGGCTAGCAAACGTGTGTGCTGAGTGAGTGCTGGTGTTTACAAGACTGACATGGTTTATGAGAACAGGGTCTTCCTGGTTTGGGGAATGGTACTGATTCACACCTGACATGTGAATTATTTCCTGAAGGTTCTATGGCCAGCAGAGCTCTAAGCCGACAATGTTTCTGAACCACTGATTGCCTCCAGGTGTGCAGAGGTTATGACACAGCAGTTTTAACACTTGACTTTGGGAGTTGTCTGGTTCCCCATTATCCCCAGTTTACACACTTTCACTAAGTCAGGATTCCATGTCTGTAGCTGTAATAGCAATGGAATAGCACTGTGCTCAAGGGCCTGGAGTGTTCCTTGATGTGTTTTGGGATTTCTAGCCAAATGAACTCAGCAAAAGTTAATCTCACTTTGCAGATTCCAATGATGTCTTTAGAGATTTTGTCCTAAATCAGTGAGCAGAATTTGATTACGAGTGAATTTAATCTGGGGTGGGGGGAACCCCACGCAGATATATACTTTCCTGCTTGTAGAGTAAAATCTCTCTTTATTATTACTTTTTTTCTGAAAGGGCATAACGTTAAGCCTTTTAATTATGTCTTTTGCTTTTCTAGGGGGTCCAGCATAACCTATTCTGTACAGATTATACATACTTCTTTCCATCATATATTAATGAATACAACTCCCTTTAGATGGAGATTGTGCTAGCTAGTATACAAAGTAGATAGGCTCTGCCCCTCAAGAAGTTAGCAAGCTAGTGAGAAAGATAAACAAAGATGCTGTGTTCTGTTTCTTTATCATAAGACATATGGATAAAGAATAAACAAAGGATACATGACTCTAAATATTGCAATACAGTACAGTGGAGGAAGGTTGAGTATGAACTTAGGAATAAGAAAAGAACTTTTTTTATGGTGATGTTATTGAAACATCCAAACCATGATATATTTAAGTTATCTTTTCAATGGTTGGACTTCCAAGACTTTTTTGAATGTATTCAGTCTAAGTCTGCAGAAATAGGAAAAGGGTTTATCCCTGACCTTAACAAATTCTTTGTTCATTAAATGGAGAAGAAGGAAGAATTGTCATATGCAACATTTTAAATGTAATTCAGAGTTTCATGTGAATTAGCGGAATTAACAGTAACCAAGGAAACTTCCCAGCCTGTTTGATCAGACCCTAGTTGGCAATAATAGACTGATATGGCAGGGAAGGGAAGGATTTTGTTTGTTTGTTTGTTTGTTTGTTTGAGAGAAAGAGAGAGTCTTGCTCTGTCACCTAGGCAGGAGGGCAGTGGCTCAGTCGTGACATGCTGCAGCCTCAACCTCTCAAGCTTAAGTGATCCTCCCATTTCAGCCTCCTGAATAGCTGGGACCACAGGCACATGCTACCATACCCAGCTATTTTTTAAATAAATTATTTACTGTAGATACAAGGACCCACCAGGTTTCCCAGGCTGGTCTCAAACTCTTGGCTCCAGCAAGTCTACTGCCTCCCAAAGTGCTGAAATTACAGGCATGACCCACTGTGCCCAGCCAAAAGGTGTGAATTATAAATCTAGCTGCATCACCAGCCACAGGTGTGTTCACAATCTGCATTCAGCTGTGAATTCAGACACCTGAAAAGTATTGGCTTAATAAGTTATGGCGAGTTCCCAAAACTCTTAATTTTCTCATGTAATGAAAAGAGGAGATAGGCATTAGACATTTCCATGGAAACAGACATTTCCATCCCATAATGTCTCTGGGACCCAGACACCTTTCCTCTTTCCCCCAATTATCCTTAGTGTGTGCTTCTCATCAGTAGTCATAAGGTTGCTGATTCTCCTTCTGCCACAAGTCCATGTTTTTGTTAGAAGAATGAGGCAGGCAAAGTGTAGGCACCAGCTGAATCAGCCCTCTTTCAAAAGCTTGCTCAGAAACCCTACCTAGTTACTTCCTAGTCTCTCACGTGCCAAAACCATGTCACATGACCACCCTCAGCTCCAAGGGAGGCTGGAAAAAGTTTTTTTTAGGGGAGCAAAGTGCTGTCTCCAATAAGATCAGGGTTCTGTTAAGATAAGGGAAAAGAGGGGCAGGATATCAGGTAGGAGTCTAATAACCTCTGTCCTATCAACTGGGAAATAAACTTAAACAGCATTTAGCTAACTTTTTTGAACACACCCTTGCTGCCTTTTCTTCATTAAATCTTCACAGACGCAGGTTCAGATTAAAGTGTATTTTCTGTAGTTGAAGTTGGCGTTGGGTTACCAGGGATATTTCTCCCTTCCATTCCCTCTTGATGATGCTATTCATTTGAAATATAGTTTGGTTCGTTTATTTAGTTTGTCTTCCATTTTCGGTTTATTTTTTACCTACCTTCACTGATTTTATTTATGTTTGTCTGTATATATGTGAATCTTCATATTTTTCAAGTCAAAACTATACAGAAAGAAATTGATGTTATTTGTCTGTTTATAGGTGGAACATTCATACGTTTTAAAAGTCAGGACTCTAGAAAAAGAAATACTCAAAGACATGTTACTCTCATCTTCCTTCTACTCCTTCCACCCTCCATCATTTCCACCTCATTCCTGCTCACCTGATGCCCAAAGGTGCTCAGTCTCATTTGTTTCTGTTTTAACTCCTGTGTTTGCTTTTGCAAAATGTGTACAGATTATATAAATATATAGGTATATAAATATATATCTATGTAGTTATGTAATATATATCTTTATATATAGATATGTTTTCTCATTTCCTTTTTTTCTTACACAACAGGTAGCATACTCTTTTTTACTCAGCAGTCTACGTAGATAGTTGTAAGAAATGAAATAATGGTCAGACCAGGGAGAATGACAGTCATCCGGTAAAAGAGGTAGAACCAAACAATGCAAGGGAGAGACCTCTGCTTAGGAAAGGTTTTATGAAGGAGGCTACATTTGAGCAAAGTCTTGAGAATGGAGGATATGGCAGGGAAGTGAAGGATTTTTCTAGACATTGATAGAGGAGGAGAACAACTAGGGAATGGCAGGGAAGTGGGGCCAGGTCAGGGATATATCAATTCAGGGGAGCCCCATGGTGGAGCTGAAGAATGCAAGTCTCTAGGGAAGAGGGTGACAAGATTGCGATGATACAGGGAATAATATCTGAGTGTTGCATGCTTTTCGTGGCTTATGGGGCTTTTAGAGAATTTAGAGACCATCTAATGATTTATTTTAAACTGACGCTGTGTGCCTGTGTTATAGAGGAGGAAACTGAGGCCCAGATAAACAGGGGTCTTTCTCAAGGTCTCATAGCCAGATGTTAGCAGAGTTGGAATAGCCACCCCCTTTCCTCACAGTCCCATCCAGTTTTCCTCAGGATTTCCCCCGGAAGTCAAGTGGGCCCTGTGCTTCACAGACCTGGCAGTTTTTCCTTTGCCAGCTTGTGTCTGGACTTCCCAATTCATTTAATACCAAGTCTCCAAATTCAACCAGACTAACAGCAACTTTAAACCAGCCTGTTACGAACTGAAGTGTGTCCCTCCCTCCTTCTCTTCAAATTCGTGTATTGAAGGCCTACCCCTAGTTCCTTAGGAAGAGACTGTATTTGGAGATGGGCCTTTAAACAGATTAAGTTAAAATGAAGTCATTAGGGTGAGCCCTAATCCTATTTGACTGTTGTCCTTGTAAGAAGAGAAGATTAGGAAACTCATCCCCATAGAAGAAAGACCATGTGAAGATGCAAAGAGAAGACAGAAGACAGCCAAGGAGAGAAGCTTCAGAGGAAGCCAACCTGCTGACATCTTGATCTCAGACTCCAAGCTTCCAGAATTGTGAGACATTCCTGTTGTGTGAGTCTGTGGCACTTTGTTATAGCAGCCCTAGCATATCAACTTATGCCTTCACCTACTCTTTTTATTTATTTATTTTTTTTGAGACGGAGTCTCACTCTTGTCACCAGGCTGGAGTGCAGTGGCGTGATCTTGGCTCACTGCAACCTCCGCCTCCTGGGTTCAAGTGATTCTCCTGCCTCAGCCTCCTGAGTAGCTGAGATTACAGGTGCATTTCCCCTTGCCCAACTATTTTTGTATTTTTAGTAGAGATGAGGTTTCACCATGTTGGCCAGGATGGTCTTGATCTCTTGACCTTGTGATCTGCCCCCCTCAGCCTCCCAAAGTGCTTACAGGCGTGAGCCACCGTGCCTGGCCTTGACCTACTTTTTAACTGGCTCCTTGTGGGATCACACATCCAGGCTGGTGTCTTAGCTCCTTATCCTTTTTGTCTCTAGGAGCCCCCTCTGGGCCCTGTCTTAGGTTACCCACTCAGCCATACTGCTTCAGAGGCAAGAGAGTAGTGGAGGGGGGTTTGTCCTAGTGCAGAGAATTAGGAGTCTGATGGAACCACTCACTGGCCAGGCAGATAAATCATCTAACCTTCTGGATTCAGTAGTGCCGTTGAACTAAGAATCTCGAAGCAATTTCCATCTCCTCAATTCTATAATTAATGTGGACATGAACTCAGGGCTTTAAAGGTATTTTAGGTGCATACTCTGGGATTTAAAGGTATTTAAAATATTTTTAGCTTTTTAAATATTCTTGAATGTTCTGCTTCACCACAGACCTTAATATACCCAGGATATTAACAAGTTTTAAAAATCAGGCAATGGGATTATAAGTTTTAATTTTTTTCCTTATGCTTTAAGTTCCTCTGTATGTGAAGAAAACTAATCAACTTTCTAATGCAAATAATAATGAAACAAAGGGTATACAAGTTTGTATCAATTGACATACAGCATGTAGAAATGGATATAGATTTTAAGATAAAACACGAAAACACTAGTCAAGTTGAGGATGGAAAAAGCTATCACAAGATACCTATGATTTGTTGTTTGGGTCATGGCAAAGCATATGTGGTAACAGACTGGCACCGTCATGGAAAAGCTCATCCTGTTGATGTTCTGGTTTGGCCTTAGGAAGAAGAGGGTGCAGATAAGAGTGTAATTTAAAATTAGAAAAAATGAGCTAGATTCAGAAATTATAGACAACCAAATAGTCTCATAAGAAAAAGGAGAAAATTGGCCGGGCGCGGTAACGCACGCCTGTAATCCCAGCACTTTGGGAGGCCGAGGCAGATGGATCACCAGGTCAGGAGTTCAAGAAAAAGGAGAAAAATTTGCTATAATTTATAGCTTAATTCCTTAACTAACAGGATTTTTTAGTTACTTAACTTGATAATAATAAAAACAAAGTAATGCACTTGAGGTTATTCGAACTTTGTAGATCAGGGAATATTATAATTATTGCTGACTCTTAGCTAAATGTAATCAAATGGTTCTATTTAGAATGTTTTTAGATACTTTGTGTTCTTGTTATTTCCTATGGACATCTTATAAGCAAAGGTGAAATGCAACGTGCTTATAATACTGGGAAGAACAGATCTTGGCAAATGGGATTGTTTTGAGGCCTTGTTCTAGAGCACTAACCAAAACAAACTAGATGAAAAGCCATCCACCTCTGTGAACATTTCAGAGTCGACTGCCTGTTCTTACACGCCCTCAGCCTCATAGATACAGGTCCCGATAACCCAGAGTCCTACCCTTTGGTATTGATTACAGGAGTGAGCTCTCCTCCTGTGTCCTCTTTTGTAGAAAGCAAGGATCATTTTGTAAACATCTGGTTTCACCCTAGAAGCACACGTGCTATCAAGATTTGTGTGTGTGTATGTGTGTGTTTGTAAAAGACGTTTTATGAATGTCTGTGAATGACCTTTCCAAGAATCTTGCACAGCTTGTGGCTATTCAGGCCTGTTCCATGGATTTTTCTTCAATGCAAATCCAGCTGTGTCAGTTCCCTTAACCCCTCCTGTGCCTGCTCAAGGTTAAGCGCTGCAGTCTGCTCTTTAGTAAGTGTCCAGAGGGTAATTACCCAGGTGCATCTGGGTGGGGTTTAACCCCTTTCACCCCCACCCTCTCTGCCAGAATCATGGGGAGATTTAGATGTGCAAGAGAGACACAGTTAGTGAAATCGATTCCCCCTCTTGGGGTAATTTGATCTTGTCAAACAATGCTTTTTACAGAACATGTGTGCTTTTGTTTTATTTTAAGGTTCTGAAATACCATTCTCCATTTGGCTCACCACTGAGGCAGATGTACAAATCTGAAAACCCTCTTGTTACGGGTGAAACTTTATTACTATTATTATTTTTTTGTGTCAAAAGAAAAGTCCTAAGTTTCCCAAATCCAAACAGAGCGAATGCTTCGATATTACTTTATCCAGAGCCATAGGCAGGAGAGAAAAGTTGTGAAAATCAAATTCAGGGAAGACCAAAAGGAAAACAAAATGATGGCCTCAGAAATGAGTATTTAGCTGTTGTTTGTTGGGTGGATTTGGGAGAAGAGAAGGTAAAATGGTTTTAAAGGCAAAATATTAAACTGCTCAGATTATGGACAGCTCTCTTCATAGCTTTTGCCCCCAGATACTCTGGGTCTTATGGTGGTAGAATATCGATCATGTCTCAGAGGCTAGGACATTCTAAACTGAGAGTGGTTATTATAATGTCTTGCCCAGGAGTACGCTGTGGGGAGCAGCACATTGGACAGGGACTTGGCCATGCTCCTGAAGGTAGGGTCTGGCAAATAATGAGCGCGGGGCTTGAGCAGCCGGCTGGTGATTCTGTTGTGTGACCCCACGCAAATTGCTTAAGCTTTCTGAGCCTCAGTTTCTTTCTCTGTAAAGGAGCCATTGATTCCCACCTCCTGGGATTATTTTAAAGATGAAATAAAGACAACTATGCTAAGTGTTCATTGCTTGCCAGGCACATTACACTTAAGTGGTAGCTATTATTTTATTATTTAAAAAGATAGCTTTGCCTCAAACCAGATATGTGACATTGAGTAAGTCATGCCGTGTAGGTGGCTGGGCTTTGGTTTTCTCATGTATAAAATGTGCAATTTAGAGCTACAGACCCTTCTAATTCTAAAATTCACTGAGCCTTTGAATCCCCTCTTAAGCCTTAGTTTACTGGAATAATAGTTTCTGTGCCTAGCAGTGTGCAGAGCTGCCAAAGTTCAGATTAAATTCTTACCAAGAGGTAACTAGAACTTGAAACACTTCCTGTCCGTGGATTTGAAAGGTTAAAACGCATGTTCCAGTCCTGGGCAGTGATATATTCCAGGGTCCAAGTGGGGTTACTAGCAAGTCTTAGGTCTCAGGCAGTTCTCTTTCTTCTGATACCAAAGCTAGATAAAAATCTGCTTTATTGCTCCTCAGTCTTATATGTGAATCTAAAAATCCTTCCATATCCAAAATCTGTATTATTCTGCATCTGAAACTTTTCTGATCTTTCTTACTCCTTTACAACAAAATTATCTAATGCATAGATAATGCATGCTTGCTTCCAGAATACTTCGATTTATGTCATTACACTCACTTGCTCCTCAGAACAGCTCCATGTTGGAGGTCTGTTATCTCCCCCAATTTACAGATATGGAAACTGAAGGCTAGATTTGCTGAGATCATATAGCCAAGAGTTGTTGGATATAGGGTACATGTTCATGTCTTGCACTGCAAAACACACATTTCTTCCCCCGAAGCAAGCTCCCTTTAAAGTGCCAGAGCGTTTTGTTTATGAATGAGGAGCAGCAAAGCAAAAGATGAGGTCACAATTGGAAATAGGATACAGAAATGCTGGTTCCTTCATGTCCCATAAGCTTAGATCTGTGATTCCTAGCACCTTTTTATAGGAGGAACTATTTTCCTTTAGTAAACAGAAGTTTATTATTTTATTGTATGGGAAAAATACAGATGCGCAAAAGAGAAATATGTTCATACTCTGGTGATTATCAGTGTTGACATTTTGGTGTCTTAACTTTCCCTCCTTGTGCCCCCATTTATGTATTTATATGTATATGAATGTGTGTTCACCAGAATGTCCTTAATTTGTGCGTACTGTTTGAGAACCCATCTTTACTAACAAAATGTGATGGATTGCCCACAGATAGTTGTATGGGACCTAGATTTTTGCATCTCCCCAGATAGGCCTCCCCTGCCTGCCACTTGCTGAGTTTTGTTGGAAAGTTGTTACTACCACCTTGTACTGTCTTATTCCCCAGGACAAAACTGCAGCTTAGTGTGCATAGCTCCGGGTGCAGCAGAGCCCAGCAGTGCCAGCTGCCAGGCCTGGTCTGGCCCCAACCGTAAAAGCCCTGACGTCTCTCACCATGCCAGGACTCAGATGAAGACTGTGCCAGGGAGTGGAAGTAGTGTCTCCAGTGGCTATCCATAGGGGCTAGCTGATACAACGCAGAAGTGCAGGGAGTTAAGGCCTACGGGTGAACCTTGGCCAAGGGAAGACAGAGGCACAGGAGACTGTTCTGAGCCATATGTGGTTCCCATATAGCCTTTGTCTTGGTGACCCAGCAAACCAGTACTTTCTTGTTAAGTTGTGACAGCTTAATAACGAATGTGTCACCCTATATTTGCTCTATCTCTGTTCCTATGTTGCCTCCCCTCGTACCCCGCCACAACCTGCTTTTCACCCTGGGATCCCCACTCCTGCCCTGATAAAGCTTGAGCACAAATACTTTTCCCTAGGTTATTTTCCCCCCCACCCTTTTAACTTAGGAAACCGAGCTGATGGTCATTACGTTTATAATATCTCTATTCAGTAAGTACTTGCAAACAAAAATTCAGTCGCTTTTAGTGAATGTGGATTTTATTAATTACCACAGCATCTGTATGCAGTTGAAAAAAGTAGTATACTGATGTTATCTTCAGATGCCATTTGGTGATAAATGAATTAAAGGACTCTTGAAGCTACTCTTTGCTTCTCTCTAAGTGCATGTCCCCAAGAAGGAGCTACAGTTGGGTTGTTTAGGTGAGATACAGGTCATCATAGCTATTTTACCCTAAACTTGACCTTCTTGCTGTAGTTAAAGACTCTCAGACAGAAACCTCAGTCCACCCAGTCTCTTCCTCCAGCGGCCTTTCAAGTGCGTGAAGTTTTGAAGTCTGCACACATTTTCTCAGGGTGAGGCACTGTACACATCTGGGTCAGCTTTATTCCAGTTTTCTTTTTTTTTTTTAGATATATAAAGTCAATCAGTGTGAGTAACTGCTACATGAGACCACGGAGAAAATGAAATAAATATGTTGGAAATGCTAGAAAGTGATCTGCAGTTGTTTATTCGCCTCAGTCTCACTTCCTGGGCTTATTTTAAAACATTCAAAGGGTTTGAACCATCTTTGAGTTGTTTGGCGTGCTGCAAAAAAAAAATATGGTCTGTTCTCTAATATGAAAGAATTTTACACTGTGCTTCCTGGCCTGGAAGTGTGTGGGAGAGTGAGGAGAAGAGGGGGGAAGCTAGTCTCAAGGGATGGGACCTCTCGTGCTGATTAACATTCTCTTAATAAGACACTTAATCTATTAAATATTTCAGTGTACTTCAGCTATTATGCAGTATTCACCAGGCTTCCTTTTGTTTCTTAAGGCCGGGGATACTGTCTTGTACATCTTTGCATCCTCTAATGGTGCTACATTTAACAGGTACTGACTGAACTCTGAGTGATGAGGTGGATAGTGAACTTTTCAGCTAGGTAAGTCAATGACAGGGAGTTGCACAAGATGCCCAAGTCACAAAGAACAAATGCTAGAAACAGAATTTATATTTGGACAAATGACTGAGCAAGACAGTGTCCTTGCTTGTACCGTGGACGTTGTTCAGGCAGAGCTCATTGGTTGTATTCACAGAAAAGGCTCATTGGCTGCATTCTACATAAGAGTTTTGGTTTTTTATGTCAGAGAAAAAGAAATGACTTTTGTGTAAGTCATTGACTCTCTCCAACTTGGGGACTGCAGGCTCATTGCCTGGCCTTCGGGTGTCTGATGGAAAGGGATCAAATGGTAAACACTTTGAACTTCTCTTTTGCCCATGATGCTTGGACACAAAACTTATGGCCTCAGTTTTTTAACCCAGGAGTCTTGTGGCATAACCTCTAGAGTTAAACAGGCCTGGGTTTGAACCTTGACTGTTACTCATGTCTGTGATATGGTCTAATCTCCTTATGCCTCAGTGTTCTCATCAGTAAAACGGGCATAACAATTACTACCTCTTAGAGTTGTTTGGGGCATTAGAATGATACTCTGTCTGTTAGTTCAGGGGTTCCCAACCCTGGTACCAGTCCAGAGCTTGTTGGGAATCAAGCTGCAGGCAGAAGGTGAGTGGTAGGTGAGCTAGCATTTACTACCTGAGCTCTGCCTTGTCTCAGATCAGCGGCGGCATTGGATACTCATAGGAGCACAAACCCTATTGTGAACTGTGCATGCCAGGGATCTAGGTTCCTTACGAGAAATCTAACTAACACCTGATTACCTGAGATGGAGCAGATCCTGAAACTGCCCCTCCCCCCACCCCTGGTCCATAGAAAAACTTGTCTTTTGTGAAATTGGTCCTTGTTGCCAAAAAGGGTGGGGACTGCTACAGATAGTAGATACTGTTGGTTGTAGTATTGTGTCATTATGTTGTTTGTACTAGTGAAATCACCAAGGCTCTAGTTCCAGGGAAAAGAAGAAGCAAAAAATTGAAGAAATAAGAAGTTTAAGCCACAAAGCATTAACAGGAACACTTTGACCTGTCCAAGGAATATGCTGAGGGAAATGGGGAAGGAATTCCTTCCTTCTCAAGCTGTAGGTATCAGGCTTTGGCCATGTGAAGATGACGCTGGATTTTCTACTCGTTCAGCAAACATTTCTGGAAACCCATCACTTGCCACATTTGTGTGCAGGTGCTGTGTGGGTATACAAAGGTGAATTAGGCTGTGGTTCTGGGTTGGGGACAGTGGCTGCCACCTGTAATCCCAGCACTTTGGAAGACCAAGGTGGAAGGCTTACTTGAGCTCAGAAGTTTGACACCGACCTGAGAAACATAGTGAGACCCCCATCTTTACAAAACAAAACAAAACAAAACAAAACAAAACAAAAAACACCACTAATTAGCTGAGCATGGTGGCATGTGCCTGCAGCTACTCAGCAGGCTGAGGTGGGAGGATCGCTTGAACCCAGAAACTCAAGGCTGCAGCAAGCCATGATAGCCATGATGGTACCCCTGCACTCCAGCCTGATCAAGAGTGAGACTCTGTCTCCAAAAAAACAAAAAGACATGGTCCTGATCTCTACCTTCAGGGTTTCATACTCTATTGGGGGAAGATAAAGATATTGTTATAATGCAAGGAGAAAACTGCTCTAAATGCAGTGTTTACCAAATGCTATGAAAGCACAGGAGTCTGTTTGAGGTAAGTGGAAAAAGGCAGAGCTGTTGCCATTTAAGTTGGGTCTTGGAGGACGAGTAGGAGTTCTTCAGGAGGGATCGGAAGGATAGATAACATGTACAAAGGCAAAGCAATGGAAAAATGCAATGGCATTATGGTGGCTGTGACTGGCATGTTACATTACAGGGCTGGGGAGAGAGAGTTAGCAGAACATTCAGCTGGAGTTGCTTCCTTGGTGCTGCTGGGCTAAGAGGCTGCATTGCCTCATTTTAGTTTGAGGAAGGCTGTGGACCTTTAAAAGGGAAGGTGTGATGTGGGCTGTTCTCATCCGATCCTTGTGCTTCTCTCCTCCCTGTTCTTTTGAGTTGGACTGCAGCCATGGAAGGGCAAAGGAGGGGAAATCTTCCAGCCGTCATGGGGAGACACAGATATCCTTTATCTTCGTTGGGATTAACAAAACAAATTAACTTTGGGTGTGAGGAGAAGGGCTTCAGATAAGAAACAGGCAAACTTGGCGGGGGTGCTGATAGTGATACCACATCTTCCCTATCTTTACTTGGGGGCCATTTATTCTTACTTTCCCCCTCTTTAAAAGCTGCTGTATCTCTGGGGATCAGGGGGAAGCTTCCACCTTCAGGAATGCAGTGTGATCTTACTTCTGGTAGATGAAGAAAATTTAGCTTCTGGATTTTTCCATGCTTGATAAAGGGTATAGTGTGTAAATGTAGGATACAAAACTATCTGTAACAGGATCTCAAATTTTAGGAAAGAAACACAAAAATATGCGTATATTAATGTGTAGTAGACATTGCACTTTGGGTTGCAAGTTTTTCTTCTATATTTTCCACATTTTTTTTTTTAGTGGAGAAAAAGAAAACTATTTTTTAAAAAAAGTTCTCAGTGAGTGTGATCTCCGTATTCAATCTTGGAAACAAAAACAATTTCTTGGGAGGAGGAAGAATAAAATTGGGGGTAGGCTGTGTATTTTGGGAATAATTTGGCTTCTTTCTTGCTGATACCTTTCACTAGTTGCTGAAGATTCAGGTGGTTCTTTCATTATTCATTTTACATGTATTTATTGAGCAACTACTTATCAACCAGCGGTACGTTTCTGGACAGGCTTATTTTGCACTGAAAGGCATTCCCTAGCCTGTCCCACGGCCTCCCCCTGAGATTTTCTTAGCTGTGCTCAGCGTGGCCACAACACCCCGTGATTCTGTCATCACCTCCCTTGCTGCGAGGCTGTTCCAGAGCCCTCCATAAACAAGCTATTCAGGCTGTTTGGATAAGAGCAGGGGAAAGACAAGAATAAACTCGGGAGGTTGGCATGACCAAGGTGGTTCACACTGGAGGTTTTTAATGTTTTTTTACACATGATGAGCACTTTATTGTCTGCAGTTTTATTAAACGCTGCCCTCACACGGTGGCTCTGTGAATGCCAGCCTTTCCCGGGGAGCCTTCCCTAGCAGTGCAGCCTCAAATTCGGGGTTGTTTCTTCTGAGAACAAATATCAGAAGATCCTTTGCCTGTGTCAGGAGCTCTAGGTTAGGTGTGTAAAAGTGATGGCTAAGTTTGGGAAGCTACATGAGTCTTTTCTTAAAAAAAGTTTTAAGGTAAAAAAATTTATTAGATTTCACTCGCTCTCACTTTCTCCGTTTTAGTACTGGCTGAATAACCAGAACCCAGAGCTGAACTTGAGTATTCAGGAAGGTGAAGCATAGAGGAAAATGTTTTATTAGAAGCAGACTTTCTAGCTGTGACAAATTATATGTGAAATTTCAAGTACAGACCCGCAGGGCTGTGACGACTTCAAGAACGATCACGTGTGGCCCAGCCTAGGAGGGTGGAGGGCTGGGAACCTCATGTGCCTGGTTTTTTGTGCGGCTTCACTTCCTAGGGGAGAGGGAGGCTGGAGGAGAGAAAAAGTAGCATGCTGCAGGGTGCTGCTGAGTTCAGGCTGTGGCTCTCCCCAGTATTTCAGCTCATGCCAGCCGTCAGAAGACCTCCGGGGAAGAGGGAGGAGCTGTTATGCAAAGTTGAGAACCTGTAACTCGAGTTAGGAATAAGACAGTTCAGATCCCTTCAGATGACTCTTGGGCTTCTAAAGTCTCATCCCAATTTATCTTTCCAGATTATTCTATCAACCTGGCCAAGCACCAAATCTTTTGTGTACACATGACCCTTGAAACCCTCTTCTCTGTTTGGCAAACTCCAAACCCTCCTTCAAAAACAAGTTCAAAGTGATCAGTGCAATCAGCCATTTTAAAAAATTGGTTTAAATCTGCACCCCGCCACCCCTGTTTCTGCTTCATCTCTCCCCAAGGCAGAATCAGTCTCTCTTCTCTGTTGCTTCCATGCAGCTTGGCCGATGGACACTGTTAGAATTGACGCTCACAGCTTGGGAGAGCAGATGGGGTCTGTGAGCGCCTCCCGAGTACATGGGCATGGGATCATACAAGACAATGTGTGAAAGTCATTTGTTAATTGCAAAGCACTCTACCAGTGTGTTCATAGCTACCCTTTATTGAATACATCATGTTTGGTCTTTTCTCATCAAATCCTCACAACAACCATTTGAAAGTAGGTATTATGGTCATATTCCTTTTAAAGATACAAAAACTGAGTCTCTAAGAGGTTGATAAGTGGGGCTGCCCATGGCCACATTAGACAGTAAGTGGCAAAGTTTCATTAAACCCAGTCGTGATTCTACCATCTCAACCCATGCCACCATTTTGCTGGGCCCGTGAGCAATGCAGATGCAAGGGAGACATGATCTTTGCTGTCAAAGCTTCCAATCCGAGTTGGAGCTGAGGCAGTCACTGCCAGCTGGTGCACAGCCTAAGGTGGAATCTAGGCTCTAAGAAGAGTTCACATACAAAGTGTTTGGAGAACAATAAAGAGACTTTGTGGAGAAAGCTTTCCTTCCCTGCACCTTGAGGAATGGGCAGGGTTTTTATAGTAGCTGTGGAGAATAGGGAATGGCAGAAACTCCATGAATAAAGGCTTAGGGGAGTGTAAGAAGAATGCAGTAGAGAGAGGGGTATGAGACTAAGGTTCTCTTGGTCATGTGACTGTCACTGAGGACTTAGAGCTCATAACATCTCCCACCCTGTGACCTCCATCCTTGGTCTTTTATGATAGGAGGCAGTTGCTAGCCTGCATGTAGGGATAGCTGTGCTTATAGATAGGTTCTCACCCAGAGTAGTAATGCTTTCCTGGGTTTGGAGGCATTTTTGATTGCCACAAAGATTGGCAGGGCATGGAGTGGGTTGGATGCATGTGAAGCGGGGGTGGTGTGCTGCAATTGGCACTTGGTGCTCCCTAAACCAAATATACTAAATGTCTTACAACGGACGTGTCAGTCCTGCCCAGGGAATGATTCACCCACCCCGAAGACCAGTATCTCCTGTGTGGGATCCTCCTCTAAGAGTATACATGTCAGCTTTCCCCTGGCCACCACAGTGTCCCTCTGGGAAACATGAATCTGTTCCTGGCATCTCTCTAGACACTCTAGAATGGTTCAGTTTTATCCCTATACATACGTGACCTCCAAAACCTGCTATTTATGCCATTCCCAAAGCTTAGAGCTGAAAGCAGACATTTCTACCCTATTTTTCTTCCCTTGAAATATCCTCTGGCTCCGAGGTCGTGTAAGGAATAGGCAGCCCTGGCAAAGTCTTGTAAGCTTCCTCTTAGCATAAACAATAACTGCAAAATGATCCATCTGATCTGGCTACCGTTGTGGAAGAGAAGGGGATAAAAAGAGCATTCATTGGGCCAGGTGCCTCCTCAAGAAGGGCTCATCAAGGTGGAAAACCAAGCGGCACATACTTGTGGACAAAGTCTGAAAGAAGTAGAGGTTAAGGGAGTGGTAGGGATTGAGGAAAAGCCTAATAACATGGTAATAGGAGATAACAGACCTCAAAACCCCTGTGAAACCAGGAATAAAGGAGCCCAGTGCTTTACAAATACAAGATTGAATGAGTTTCATGTTTAATGTAAATACACCTGCCATTTCTTCTCTGAAGCACTGGTTACAGGTTTTGAGATAAAATAGTTTTGAACATTGTGCCAGTGTAGTTTGCCTTTGCCCAGGCATAGACACTTTGTTCCTGAACAGTCCCCAGAGACAGAATAGTGCTCTGACCAGCTCAAAGGTCTCACCTCCTGAGGTGAGACCTCTGCTTCCACCTGGCCTGTATCTGAGACTCCTTGGCTACAGACAGAGTAGGGGAAAGGGAGGCAGCAGCCCAGGGTGCCAGTGATCTCATGGCCAAAGTGGATCATTTTACTCTCCTGCTTTGAAGTTACCCACTGCATTAAGGGTAAAGAGCAAAATGCTCAGTTTCTCCTGTAAAGCCCCATCCAACATTTTGCTTAAGTCTCACCATTGTCTTTGCAGTTGCTCAGGCCTGCATTTAGTTCCTAGACTGTTAACTGTGCAGGGTCCAGCCTCAGGGCCTCTGCTGTTTTCTGCGGGTGAGCCATTCTCCTCCCTTCTTCAGTTTTCAGATCCTCTTTCCTTAAGTCAACACTACATATTATTTCTCTAGGGATGCTTTCCCTGAACCCAGCCTCACAGCAGAAGACAGCAGGACACCCGTTGCACTGGTCATTGTGCACCATACTTTCCCCGTGGCTCTTGTCCCAGTTTATAATGATACATTTGTGTGATTACCTGATGAATGGCTCCTCTTCCGCTGGACTGTGAGTTCCATAAGGGGAATTCTGTTACTAAATTCAAGCCTGACACCTGGCAGGTACTCAACACGTATTTGTTTATAAATTAATAATTAAATTTATCATAGATACATCAGAAGGTGCAAATAAGCAAACAGGAAGAAAAAAAGCAATTGTAATTCTACAACTAAGAAAAACCACTTTCCATTTTTTGGCATATACTTTAAATTTTTTTTTCTGTTCTACAAGATAATGTGATTTTCCCTTAATAGTGTTGTAAACAGGATTAAGCATCCACGACATTCATTTACCATCATTTTACTCAACCAACCCCTATTGCTAGACTCAAATCATATTGTACGGTCTATCGTTTCATGCACACTGATGCAAAATTGCAAAAAATGAAATCATTTTTGCTTCTCGATCAGCATTTTACTTTATCCAATATGAGTATATGATGTGAAATCAAGAGTGACTGTCCAGGAAGATGGAGACTTGGTGGATGGAGCTGCAGACCGCGTGGGGAGAGCCCTGCCACAGGAAATGGCTGTGGTTGGTGGAGGGGAAAGTGTGGGGCAGTTAAGGAGTTGCCACCTGCCCCCAGGGGAGGCAGAAGTTGTTTTGTGGAAAGTGCATGGCATTATGGCAGGGCCTCTGCGGGCTCTGTGATGTGGGCAAACAAAATGGCTGCCTTGGGATTATCTGGAAGCTTCTGAAGGTGGTAGGGTGGTGACTAATTTATTGATGCTGCCCTCCCATCCTAGTGCTGGGGAGAGAGGATGAGAAAGCCAGCTCTGGGGAGAGAACTATTGTTCCAAAGTCAGGAGTCGCCAGCACCTGTCATCTCGCAGGCTCTTGTCTAGTGCCCCCTTGTGTCCATCCTTGTTCTTAGCCCTGACTTAGGTGCCCTGGCACCTGCCATAAGCCAAGCCAGACCCAGATTGCATTTGGGTGCCTACAACAGGAAGAAACTTTAGGAATTTATGTTGCAGATTCACCATGTTGTACTTTCTGCCGAAGCGTCTCTCCCTGAGTCAGAACAGTGGAAGGCTGACTGTTTTCCACCCACCGCCATGCACTGAATGCTTGTTGTGAGCAGTACATTATACGACAGGAATCTCACAGCAAAGCGGTGAGGTCGTTACCACTGTGCTCTCCACCTTATAGATGATGTACCTGAGCTTGGAAAGTGTCAAAACCAGAATTTGAATGCAGGTCTGTCTGACCCGAGATCTTTTGCTTTTTAAGCCACTCTTTATGACGAATCTCAGTAGGTTCTTAAGAATGGGGCGTGCTACTCTCTAGAGCGTTTGTGACCCAACACTATGAATTGAAACAAGGCAAGCTCTGTGCTCCCATTTGGGGAAAGTTAATATTTCACATGCTCTCAAGAATTTAGGAGCTTGGTAAAAACTTACTATTACACAGGGCTTTTCTTTAATTCCTTTTGTTTAAAGATTTTCTTGTGAAACACTCTATGTACTGTGCCTCCCTCTGAGACGTCAGTGGTGCCAGAGACCGTTAGGGAGTTTGTGTAAATAGAGAGAGGGCCAAATGCTGCCCACACAAGTAGTGAGGCATGAGGCTGAGTGTGTGGAACAGTTCCATAGCTAGCCCCAGTCCCTGAGGATTGTCCTGAGAGCTCATCTGGGTCCCAAAATCGGTGGGCAGTTCTGTCTCCAAGAGGCAGTGACTAGCATGAGGAAATATCTGTAACCATTCATCTTTTAAAAAATTTAAGTTTGCTAAGCAAATAAAACCAGTTAGCTTTGAAAGTTCAGTATTAATGAATGTTAATGCGTATCTCGATGATTTTTTTTTTTTTAACTGACAAATCTTGCAAGAGACAGGAATATCTAGAGGGTAAATAACAGGACCAAAATGCTTTGAAACATCTGAAATAATGGTTCAATGCATAGGGTCAAAGGGTAGGACTGGTTCTCTTCAAGCATTTTTTAAAAATGCTTCATTTTAATTTAACATTGTTTTGGGAAGGAGTGCATTATATTGACACATTGAGAAAAAAATCCTTTTTGTTTTTTTAAAACTAATAGGAGCTTAGGCATTATGATTAAGGACCAAAAAGAGCCAATGCCAATGAATGCCCTCTTTCTTCAGCTGTAAAATTTAATAGCCGCCACCGAGAGGTTTTTCTTTTAATCAGCAAAAAATTTATTTTGTCCTTGACGTTTTATGCCAAAAATCAGCCCAGAGAATGTGTTTTATAGCCTGAGTTGAATTGCCCTAAAGGTAGAGTTTTCCTGTGAGCAGTGTTCATTGAATTGGCTTTTTTTTTGCACTAGATAACAAACTATATTCATTTATTAGATAATCTTTTGATTGTTTCAGCAAGATAGAGGAAACTTAGGCAGAGACAGCCGAGCATAATGGGTGAGCATCTGAGTTCTTTTGGAGGACGAGATGCTGGGTTCCATTGGCCTCACTGCCTCCTATCTCTGTGACCTCGAGTGAATTATTCTTCCAGTGCTCGTTTCTTTGTTCAACTGGGGATCATAATAGTGCCACCATCATCATGCTGTAATGGTTAATGCACCTGAAGCATTTAGCACAGCTGTCAGCCTTTGAGTATTGACTAAATATTAGTGATGCACAGCTATCTATAACTTAAAACTTTGCCTCAGAGTATGCCTTCTTATGATCTGATAATAGTGGGAATCAGCAGAAAGTAAGGTGTTTCAACTATCTGGGAAAATTACCAACTATCTGCTCAGCAGAGGCAAAATAAATGCAGCTTAAATGCAGCTGAAAATACTGAAATCTGCTTTTGTTTCTCACATGTCATATAAATGCAGTTATTTTCATTAAAAGTGATGGGAAGTCCATCTGAAATCTCTTGTCTTTCTTGTATCTGTAAAAATAGCTCAGTAGATCCATAAATGCTGAGAACCCGTTCAGTATAAGGGACATTGTTGGGCAGGAATGGGAAAATTCAAAGAAACATCAGATGCAATCCCCGCTTTGGTGGAATTTTTGGTACAACTTGGAAAATTAAATGGAAAAAAAAAATTAAACAACAAAACAGCACCTCACTGCCAAATAAGTGAGGAAGGAAAGACCCAGCTGAAGCACTGGTGATGGGAAGAGGGATGGATTTGAGCTGGTTTTTAAAGGATGGGTAGGGGGAGAATAGCAGGAAAGCCTCTCATAGGTATGGTATAATAGCAAGAGCAAAGTCAGTGTAGTGGCAAAGAACAAGGCAAGAGGGAGGAGTGGTTAGCAAGTGAAGGCTCATTAACGCTTAAGGCTACCTTTTGAACCAGAAGTGTCTGTCTGACTGGATTCAGGAGGCCTGTCCATCACTCTCCACCATCATGATTCATTACTCCAGGGTCTCTTATCTTCAAATCAAAAGCAAGACGAGAGGCAGATACAGATATGAGGAAGTGCTTTGCTTTTCGCTACTCTGCCAAACATAGTTTACATACCAACGCTGATAATCTGACAGCCCACCTCTCCTGGACACTTAATCATTTCCCTGGAATCCACTGGAATAATTTTTTTTTATGCATTATGAAGTATGCTTTGGAGTGTCTGTTTCTTAAGATGAGTTTGCATTCCCTTAACCAAGTGGCATTCCCACAAAGCTCCAAGGTGGCCTGTGTTACACATTCCTTCTCACGGCCAAAGTGGCCAGTTGTGAAGGCAGCTACCTTCGTGGCCCGTTAGTGAGAATGTTGAATGCTCGTTGGGCACTTACTATGTGCGCGATACTGTTCTCAGTGCTTTACATGACCAAATTCATTTAACTCTCCAGAAGAGGGAGCAGTGGGAGAGAAGGGTGATGAACAGACCCTACAAATGGACTAACTTATTAAATAATGAACCAGCACCTAGTTCTTCTTTCTTTTTTATCTTTTTGGGATGGAGTCTTGCTCTGTGGCCTAGGCTGGAGTGTGGTGGCATGATCTCGGCTCACTGCAACCTCTGCCTCCCAGGTTCAAGCAATTCTCCTGCCTCAGCCTCCGAAGTAGCTGGGATTACAGGTGCCCACCACCACGCCCAGCTAATTTTTGTATTTTTAGTAGAGATGGAGTTTCAACATACTGGCCCGGCTGGTCTCAAACTCCTGACCTTGTGATTGGCCCGCCTCAGCATCCCAAAGTGCTGGGATTACAGGCGTGAGCCACCGCGCCTCGCAGAATCAGCAGTTAGTTCTAAAAATGTTTATGTAGTGCCTACTGTGTGCCAGACACCATGATTAAGCAACAATCGAAGTAACTCAGTAGTCACATCTGAACTGCCAGTATGGGTATTTTATCACCTTCCATGTTCTGTATTGATGGTTTATTGAACACATTTTGAGTTTTTCAGGGCAGTGTTTATTAAACTCGATGTGCATCTGAATCACCTGGGAATCTTGTTAAAATGCAGATTCTGATTTGGAAGTGCTGTAGTGGAGCCTTTGAATTTGCATTTCTAACAAGCTCCTCGGGGATGGTGACACTGCATGTCCAAGTGACCTCTTGAAGTAGCAAGAGCTTAGAGAACCAGGTAAATGGCAGAGGAAACACAAGCAGGATAAGACAGGAACATGTTGTCACTTTCACACCGGAAGAGGCAGCAGGCCTGGATTTAGCTCCAGGCCCCAGTTTAACATGATCATTATGGTCGTTGTCACTACCATGTGCACCAAAGGAATCTAGGAACTTGGAGCCTAATGGCCCAGTGGCACAGTTTATAGTTATAACACACCTTAAAGTTAAAGGAAGAATGTAAGCTACCCTAGGTACATGGTTCGTAAGTGCAGCAGAGAAAGCGGGGTTGGCGGGGTGGGGTGGGGGGCTAGAAGTCAGGAAACCTGTGTTCTCATCAGGGCTCATTTACAGACTCACTCTGTGACCTAGTTTAATCACCGAGCCTTTCAGTGTCCTGGTTTCCTTATCTGCAAAACAGACTGGTAACATCTGTTCTACCCACCCAAGACTGCAGAGTTGAGAGAGGGTGCGCAAAAGCTCACAGGAGAACCAAAGGAGCACTGCAAATGTGAATTTTTATGATTAAAAATATAGAGTCTTCAGCAGTACGCAGGAAAGAGGGGTATCTCAGGAGCTCCCACTTTGGTTTATGTCTCTCTGAGGGCTGGTTATGCCTCTCAGCCTATTCTGTATTCAGGAGATGCATAGAGCTTCTAGGGAAGCTGGCTTCATGCTGTTTCAGAGCAGGCCACTTCTGCAATAGAAACCCCTATTGGATCACAAGGTCAGGAGTTCATGACCAGCCTGACCAAGAGAGTCCACTAAAAATACAAAAATTAGCTGAGTTCGGTGGTGCATGCCTGTAATCCCAGCTACTCAGGAGGCTGAGGCAGGAGAATTGCTTGAACCCAGGAGGTGGAGGTTGCAGTGAGCCGTCATCAGGCCATTGCACTCTAGCGTGGGTGGCAACAGAGTGAGAGTCCATCTCAAAAAAAAAAAAAGAAACCCCTAGACTATCACGGCTTGTCCTTCCTGCATTGAACCCATTAAGAATAAAGGAGGTCTCTGGGCTGTGGAGGGGAAGGGAAGGGACGTAACATTTACTGAGTATTTTATGTGAGTTATTTTACTTAATTGTCACAACACTCCTAGGAGTAAGTAGTTTGAATTATCAAATTGTTCCACTTTCATAGATGAGGCACCTAAAACTCAGGCAGGCTCACATGCCTGGGGTTTGGTTTTGTTTCTCTTTGTAAAAGATCTTTTCAATTTGGTAGCCCAAAACACGTGATTCTTTCCTTTTCATGAGATTATAAAGTTAACAACCTCTGGTGTCTGGTTAACAGTTCACTTTGCGCAGGTTATTCCAGAGGTAGAGAGCGTGAATTCAGGTCAAAGCCAAGAATTTTGTGCTAATCACCCATCTCTTTCCAATAGAATTGGAGAATTGTTTCAGAATTCTTTGAATTCTTAACTTACAGAATTTCATAAAGAGTTCCACAGCTCACTTTTCCCAGGAATAGAGGAGAGTGGCAATTGAAGATAGCAGGCTTTTCCTTTTTAGTATTGATGCTGATACTGATGACGAGCTTTAACATGGATTCTCCAGGTAACTCTCATGTAGTCCTGTGAAGTTGGTGGTTTTGTTACCCATATATTAGAGTAGAGGAAAGTGGAGACATAGAGCGTTAAGAGACTTACACAGAGCCTGACTACTCCCAAGTGTTTAGGACGAAGTGAACTTTCATCCTGGTTTTTCCAGCTCCAACTCTAAGGCTTGTTCCCATAGTCCCTCATATCTCATGCGTTAGCCAGTATTGGTGACCATCTGACTTAGGAATTAGCGGTGGCTCTCAGTGGAAAAGAGCTACTTGATTCTAATGATAATAATAATGAAAACAAATGCCAGCTTCCTCTGCTGCTGTTAGGGCCTCCTGGGTTGGCCCTGTCACATCTCATCACGTCATGGGGCATGTGAGATCACGGGGCCGAAATAACCCTGGGTGACTGATGTAAAACAGATTGCATGTGACACCTGCCCTTGGGCTTCCCAGCATGGCACTTCAGCCCCTCTTGGCTCAGAGAGCTCTTAATATACCCACAGAGTGTGTGACTCTGGAACAGGATCCCAAGCCATATTGAATCTCGAAAAGGTGAATGACACTGGAGACACAAGGTCCTGTTGGCTTGGGCTGGTTGCTTAATGTCCCTGAGTCTCAGTTTTTCATCTGTAAATGGGAATAAGGATAGTACTCTGAGTCGTGAGGGTTAATTGAGCCAATGGTGTCAGATCCACAGTAGGTACACAGGCAAAGAGGACCATTGTAGCTTACTTTCTTCTGGATTATATCATCCTTAATTTTTCTCTTTCCATCTCTTCTCAGAAGTCATCACAAATTCTGTCACTTCTAAATTATGCCTTAAGAAGTAAAGTGCCTAGGTATATGGTGCCTAGTTATGACCTTAGTCTAAATCAGCTTCATCTCTAGCCTAGATTACTGTGCTAGCCTCCCCCTGGTCTCCTGCTTGTCCTCCCACTTAACAGAGCACCTAGAGTGATTTTATTAAAATATAAGCCAGATCATTCATTTGCTTTCCTAAACCTCTCCAGTGGTTACCAACAGCACTTTGACATAGTCTGTATCTCTTAACACAATCTGTACCTCTTACCCTGCAAACTGCCACCTGCTCTAGTCCCTGCCCACTTCCCCACCTCCACTGGATGCCCCTCTCTCCCCAGCTCACTGGGCCCTAACCATGATGACCTTCTTTTTGTTCCTTGGATGCACCAACACCAGCCGGTCTGAGGACCTTTGCAAGTGCTGTTTGTCCCCTTTGCCTGGAATGCTGTTCTCCATGATCTTTGCATAGATAGAAACTTTGTAGCTCGAAACAGGTGGTTCTTTCATTTTTGTAAGACTATAAAGTTAGCAACCTCTAGTGTCTGGTTAATAGTTTACTTTGTGCAGGTTATTCCAGAGGCGGACAGCATGGGTTTAGGTTGTCATTTAGAGAGCCACCTAACTTCTCCATGGAAACTCACCACATTCTCTTGCCCAATGACTTGCTAACACATTACAGTGTTTTAATTTTCTTTATGTTCTCAGCACTACTTGAAGTTTTCTCACCTATTTGTTGGCAGTTTATTTCCACCCACTGGAAGGTATACTCTGGCCAGGGTTACAGCACTAGTTCCAAGCAGTGTCTGCTGTATAACAGGCATTCAGCAAATCTTGATTGATTAAAATAAATGTTTTTTAAATTATCTATTAAAAATAAGTAGAAACAAGTTTTAAAAAATAACAGGGAATTCTTTCAGTATCTATGTTCAAGCTGAGGTTTGGGATCCAGTGGCCGTGGACAGGCTCGATAGGAAGGGGTGGGTGGAGGAATTGCTCATCTTCAGAGCGCTGAGGGATGGTGAGAGGCCATCTCATACAGCCTGCTGACTCTAGATACTTCCATTCGCTTGTTCAGTTATTTGACAAGAAGTTGCTGTGTGCTGCTCTATGTGCTGAACTCTGGGCTCGTAGCAACTAACCATGAGAGATGTGGCTCTGCCTTTGCTGAGCTTATTGTTTGACAGTGAAGACTGGCACTGAGTGCAAGAATTTTCTGCTGAAACAAGTATTTAACAAGAGAGCGGCAAAAGAGGTCCTGGGAGCATTTTGTAGGAGGCCCTGTTCTGGAGGATCAGGGAGGCATCTCTAAAGGGGTGACATTTAATCTAAATCTGCAAATCTGCAGCACGCCTGACTCTGTCCACATTTTCTCATAAATTTCTTATCATCAGCACTTAAGGAGGATGGAAGCTTTTGCAGACTGGACCAGCAAAGGGGATGCTTGCTTTTTTTTTTTTTTTTTTTTTTTTTTTTTTTTTTTTTTTTTTTTTTTTGAATTCCACCCAGATGACATCTTTTTCTTAAAAAAAATAAAATAAAAAACAGAGTAGAGGAAGGTTGGTATCCTCAATATAGATGAGGAAGCTGTGGCTCATGGAAGTAAGGCAGATTGTTCATATTCATACCACTAGTAACTGGGTGGGTTAGGCCCATGTTTCCATGACTTCAAAGCCCCACCCCTTTTCGGACACCTGTAGGTGTACCCACTCCATTGCAATCATGAGGAATTTAAGTTTCAGGACATTCCAACTTGCTGCTTTTGTTTCCTCAACTACTAGGACTGTTCTGGATGTTTAGGAGTTAAAATGTTGGCTGATGCTCTTTTCAATCCTAACAAAACATCTCACTATCCATAGTCCTTTGAGATCCCCTGGCAAGTGAGAAACCAAAATGTAAGGGGGTCCTTTTTTTTTTCCAGCTAGCCTAATGATTTGGCATGCTGGCAACTGCGTGGTTTTGAGCCATGAGGTTGCTCTGAGTACCTGCATCCTTCTCCTCATGTAAGTCACCTAAACTGTTTGTCAAATGGCCAATACCATCTTATACAGGGAGTCGGGGAAATGCTCCTGAGATTGATCTTGAAGCACTTGGCAATTGCAAGCACCGTAAGAATCCCGGGTAGGAGTAATTAACTTATTTTGGAGGATGGATTTACTTAGGAAAGCTCCAACTGCAGTGAGGGTGGGCCCTTTTCCCGTTGCTCCTGGCATGTGCTCTTCTCCAAGTAACATTTGCAGCAGTCTGGGTGGTTTGTCTGCTTACAGCCATCCAGAAAAGTTGGTGGGAAAAGCCAAGAGGCCATTGGCACTCACAGACTGGGGTTGGCACCAGTCATAGTGAGAGGCATTGCTTTTATTAGCAACTTAGTCATTTTACAGCAGGCGTGGCAGAAATACCTCCTATGCAGATGCAAGATGCTGATGTGGTTTTTAGGGTAAGAGGAGCAGATATGCCCAGTATCCCACAAAGGTCCCAAATTATAAACACAGCACACCTTTCAACCTTTCACTAATGTGGTGATAAGACTTAGTTTATAGACGTCCAGAAAGACCTGCTTTCAGTCTCTCCTAGGTCATGTGCTGTGATGTTTGAATCCTAATTCTGCCATTACTAACTATGGGACTTCATCATCACAAGACTAACTTCCGTGTTCTCATCTGTAAAATAAGGACATTAATGGCATCTACCTACTAGTATTGTCTCAAGGGATAAATGAGTTAATACAAGTAAAGCTCTCAGAACCGTGCCTGGCACTTAGTGCTCAGTGAGTCCTTGGGATAACCCTCCAGAGAGGCCAAGGTCTGGGCTGTGCTGCGGACAGCTCTACCTCGTCCTAACAATGAAAAGACACAGTGTGCCCTCCATCAGACACTGTTAGAGGCTGAAGCTCATAAAAGTCAGAGGGAGAGCTTTGGAAATTTAACCCAGCTGGGGCATCCCAGATGAAAAGGCTTAGTATTTAAAGACTCGCTACAGTTTATACCAGCAAACACACAAATAGGCAGATTGACACTTCCTGCCTCAGGGATGCGGGGCTTCCACAGTTTCCAGACTCCACAACCCGCCTCACTGTGTGTTTTCTCTTTCTTTCCTTTTCTTGTTTAATATAATGTTTGCTTCCTTTGCCCATCCGTAAGCACTGAATATTGGGCATCCATCCTGTAGAGGACTGGGATTGCCGGTGTGATAAGGGAAAGTTGTGATTCCTGACCTTGAATAATTTTGCAACGTTACAAGCAAGCTAGGAAATATACACTTATGTGTGAGCCTGTTTACCCTGGCCAAATCCCATTTATTCTTTAAATCCCGTCTCAAATATCACCTCTGATAGGAAGCTTTCCCAGAATTCTCCTAGCATAGTTTCAGTTTTCTCTTCCTCTCTCTCTCTCTCTCTCTCTCTCTCTCTCAGTTGCAAAAAAACTTTGCCTTTTACCTTATTGGAGATGTGATTACTTGTCTGACTCATATTAGATTAGGAGCCCCTTGAGGGCAGAGACCATGGAAAAACAGCCTAGGGGGATGTTGTATAGTTCTTATTTGTCTCTATAGTCTCTAGTACTTGGCTACACAGTATATGCTTGTTGGTCAAAATGATAAATAAATGTAAATGGTAAATAATAAAATAATAGTTAACACTGAGTACCTCTTGAAAAGCAGTTTTTATTCCTTCTCTGCTATAATGGTAACTAACATTTACTACAGGCTTCCTTTTGTTCAGTGTGCTTTTTCCTTCGGTAGCTCATGTGATCATCCTGCCTTAGGAGGAAGTATAATTAACAGATTATAAATGAAGAGACAAGAGGCACATGGAAGTTTTGGGCAACTCATGCTAGAATTCTGATCCAGCAATCTAGCCCAGAACCTGGTCTCTTAAGAACTACATTAATCCGCCTCTCACTGTGAGTCTGTAGACAGAGTTTTAGGCCTTTTAATGGGTTTTTCTCTCTCTTTCTTTAATGGCAGGGATTCTGGCTTATTGGACGCTGCTGTGAACTGACCAAAGTCATTATCTATTCAACAGTGATCAGGTTCTTTCTGGTGGGATTGGGAACTACATTTCCTCCCCCAAAACCCAAGTGACAATGAAAGGAAGTCATAGACTAAATTCTTCATGAGTACAAGCATTTATTGCCAGCAAGCGTAAAAATCATCATAAATCTCTTTTCTTTAGGCTCCAAGCAATCTTTCTGTCCTTGAGGCTCATGCACCATCCTTGGATAAAAAAAAATTCAGGATAAGACAAGCATAATATTCTGATATCAGGGTTGGCCAGTCTTCCAGCTGCAACTGGTGATAGACTTACTGGGTGGGGGACACAGGACCTGACAGAATTTTGGACCTAGCTACGACTCTCAAGTCTTGTTCATGCTAGAGTGGAGATGCCCATATGATGTTGTAGGCCAATCATTTTTCCTGACCATCACTTATTTTACAAATGAAAAATTATTTCCAATGTCCCATATTAATTGATACTTGTTACTGACTCCTCAAATGCAGAGTTAGATACCAGTATGTGAATTCCTAATTAGGGTACCCAAAGTGTTAATAATCATGTTGGGAATGTAGGTCCCTGTTTAGACTATGCAAATGTTAACTATCCATCCCTCAGAGGTAGATTAAACTTAACTTAGAAACACACATTTTCATCTCACTATCAGTACTCAAGACCTTTAAAGTAAATCATAGAGGGATGGGTGCAATGGCTCAGCTCATGCCTGTAATCCCAACATTTTGGGAGGCCAAGGCAGGTGGATCACTTGAGGTCAGGAGTTTGAGACCAGCCTGGTCAACATAGCAAAACCCTGTCTCTACTCAAAAGACAAAAAAATTAGCTGAGCATAGTGGCAGGCTTCTGTAATCTCATCTACTCTGGAGGCTGAGAATAGCTTGAACCTGGGAGGCGGAGGATGCAGTGAGCTGAGATGGCGCTACTACATTCCAGCCTGGGTGTTAGAGTGAGACTCTGTCACAAAACATAAAATAAAGTAAATCACAGCCAATATAACAGAGGTGCTTAGAGGTTGTGTAGAATCTTGGAAAGAGGTGTGCTCTTAGGTCAGACAGAATGAGTTCGAATCCCAGCTTCTTTGTGGCAGTAGGCCAGTGACCACATCTCAGAACCTCGATTACAGTAGTCTTCCTTTATCCAAGGTTTTGCTTTCCAAGGTTTCAGTTACCCTAGTCAACCATGGTCCAAAAATATTAAATGGAAGATTCCAGAAATAAACAACTTATAGGTTTAAAATTATATGCTGTTCCAAGTAGTATGGTGAAATCTCACCCCTTCCTGCTCAGTTCTGCCTGGGAACTGCATCCTCATTTTATCCTGCATAACTAAGCTGTCTATAATTTCTAGGGCCTATTAGTCATTTCATAGCCATCTGAGTTATCAGCTAGATCCTCACAGTATACTTATCTTGGTATCACAGTGCTTGTGTTCAAGTAATTCTTATTTTATTTAAAAATAGCCCCAAAGTGCAAGAGTAGTGATGATGGCATATTACTACCTTCTGTTTTATTAATTATTAGTGTTAATTTCTTACTGTTCCTAATTTATAAATTACACTTCATCACAGATATGTGCGTATAGGGAAAACATAGTATATATAGGGCTCCGTATTATCCATGATTTCAGGCATCCACCAGGATCTAGGATCATACCTGCTGTGGATAAGGCGAAACTGCTGTACTCATATTATGTACTCATAATAATGCCTACCTAACATGCTTCCAGTGAGGATTAAATTCGATAATATTTATAGAGCACCTAGCTCAGGAGCTGGCACTGAGCCATCTGATACATAAAGCCAGTATTATTAACCTCAATTCCTGTCCTGTAGCAAGATGCTCAATAAACCTGAGGAGAATGAGTGAAGGGGAGGTTGCCTGGTGTGAGAGGAAGTGGGGGGAAAAGGTGGAGGGTGGTAAACAGGATTCTTGGCTGGCCTCTGGGGGCCGCAGCTGAGTGGGAATGGAGAGGAAGTGGGTTGATGGAGTCCTATTACATGCAGAAAGAGGAATTCAGAGGGGACCTCTGTTTGGGTGGAAAATGAGGTAAAAGGCAGCACTCAGGTCTTGGCAAGAATAGCCCGGCCTCCCTTCCTTCAGCCCATCTTCTGAACTGGAAAAAGGCTGTTGGGTGCTATATGAGAGGTGAGGCCTACCGATTAGAGTCATCATTGTATAAATTCCCTACCATCCTGGCTTGGTGAGTAGCATTTCTACTGCAACCAAAGTCAAGGAAGAATGACACTCCTGATGGTGCTTCTCATTTAGAAGGGACTGCAGTTTATACACATTACCTTGCCTGGTTCTCAGCAGATGTCCTCAAGATATCATGATCTATCATTATTTTCCCTGCTTTATAGAAGGGAAAACAGTCTCAGAGGAGGCAGGTGACTCCTTCAGCCAGTAAGGGACAGAGGCAAGATTTGAACCTGCATCCAGCTGACTCCGTTGCTCTTGCTGTAGAGAAGAGGCAGTATATGGGTGTTCTCCTAGCTTGCTCAGGATTCATTTCACTGATTTTTACCTGCAGCTTGAAGACTGGAACTGGATGGTGGAATGGCAGGTGTAGGGCCAGAGCTGCTAGGGTGGGTGGTGACCCTTCTTGGCCCACCTGTCTGGCAGCTCTTTATCTTTGTAGTAATTGCCAAGAGTCCTGAAAGATGCCTCTTCCCTTCCCAGTTTCAAGGCCTGAGAATTGAGCCCAGGAACCTTGCCAACCTTAATTGACTTGTGTTGAAAAGCATAAGAACGGACCCCCTTTTTAATTTTCCCTAAATTAGGCACTGTGGAAAGATAAAGTGATGGAAATGACCAAGAGTCCTGAGAAAGGGTCATCCATCTGGCATCTGATGAAATTTGAGAGGCAAGGAAGCACAGTGGTGGTACCTGCTGCATCTTATAGCTGTGGGACCTTGGCCAAGCTTCTGGACCTTTCACAGGCCTCAGATGGTTGTGACAGTCATTGAGATTCTCCATGTTACCTGCATGGTACTAGGCAGGAACTTAATCAATGGCTCTTTACATCCCCAGAAGTGGACTTAAATAGCCCAGTAGGGGTATCAAACCCTCATTCAAATGTCTGGCACATAATAGGTGCTCAATAACTATTTGCTGAATGAATAAGCATGGTTGCTTTGTTCTCTTTTGCAAGTTTCCCAACTCTGTCACAGAAGGGTTGAGACCATTAAAATCCTGCCTTTTTATGAGCCGAGATGCTAACATTTATTGAACACCAACTGCTTTATATGTTTTATCTATTTATAACAATTCTGAAAAACTTTACTATGTCTGTATTTTAAATAAGGGCCTTGAGAGGTTCATTGAGAAAACCAAGGTTACCCAGCTAATTGGTGGAGTTGGGATCTGTAGGCAGAGCTGTGACTGCAAAGCCTGTGTTCCCACCAGTGAATGCCATGCTGTGTTGAACATATACATCCCAGATGAGACATGCCCTCTGCCTGAACTGAACATACAGGATCCATAGCAAGTTCTACACCCTCCTGTCTGGATGTAGGGTCAGTATAGCTTCCTCACAGTGACAGTGAATGAGGAAGTACAGAGAAGCATGGTGAGGGTTGATGGGTGCACCAATGCTTGGGAGCTGGGCTCTGTCTCAGACTCAGCCTCCAGCTAGCTACAGCTTCGCAGGTGCAGATTCAGTTTGGGTTCTAGGTGGTGGTGAGGAGCTATGTCAGGAAGAGCAATAAAACAGTGATAAACATCTCTCATGGTAAATCCCCTATGGTAAACATAAGGGATTTGATGATAAGAAAGAAGTCAAGATGCTTTGGGTGAACTCCATGGGCATGGACCTGGGTGGCTGGTATGGGGCAAGAGGCCTTGAGCTTCCCAGTGAGGGCCTGGCTCTTAGCTAGACTTCCCTTGTTTGAACCCAGCCATACCACTCACCCTTTCTGTGACTTTGGACAAGAGACTTACACTCATTAAGGCTCAGTTTGCTCATCTGTCAGATGGACATGATGCTGGTGACACCAACCTCATGGACTTGCTTTGTGGATCAAAATGGTTATCAGGCCCATACAATCTTTAGCATAGTACCTGGCTCTTATAGTAAGCATATAACAAATGCTAGGTGCTATCATTGAGAAAAAGGACACATTTTCAGCTTCACTTATTTCCTAAATGGATCCTGTTGGATGATTTTGACAGATAAAACTGTTTACCAAATTCTTAACCCTTAACTTGGACTTGCGAGGACTGCTAGGCAGAATCTAATTTCACACTTATTTAAATTTAACAGAAAGAAAACATTTGGGTTGGCTTTGGCAGGGTTTCCTTCTTTAAAAAAGTATATTTTATAGTTTTGGCTTTTGAGATATCAGGGTCTTGAGGGACAGACAGCCTATGTCTGATGTCTGGGCCTGAGAAGATCCTTATGAGACAGGTCTAAGGGGTCAAATTGGCCTTTCAGACGGAGCCTGCCATAGATTTTCTGAGGATTTAGATGATGTGAAGGGGAGTTAACCCATCCCACACTGTAAATTATTTTTTCAAAGGAAGGATGAAGGAGCCAAGAAACAATTTATCATGCTTCTTTTACATTTTGACTTGGCAAGAATTTAGCAATCTGCCATCAATCTCCAGCTCTGTTTGATTTGGGAGATTTTTTTTTTTTTTTTTTTTTTTTGTAGAGGGGAGAATGATCATAAACCAAATGTTGAAAAGTAGCCTGTTGGTTTTTTGTTGTAGTGTATAGTTCAGTAATTCATCGCCCAGCCTCCCTCCCCTGCGACCACCACCACCAAAGAAACAAAAACTAATGTCCATGTTCCTGTACAGCAAGCATTAATTTTCAGCTTTTGGTCTGGAAAACAGAATAGAGGGAACTTCATGAATTTCATGCTTGTAACTTAGTTCTGCAAGCCCAGGAGATCGTTGGTCAGCATCAGATGAGCTAAGCTGCAGTGCTGCAACTGCTGAAGACCAGGCCCTGTTGACAAATTCAGTGAAACTGTATCTGTCTTCAAACTTGAAACTGCATCTGTCTATGAACCGTTGAATAGTTGAATACAATACTCTCAAAATACAATGAGGAATTGAAGGTTTTTTACGAAGGGGACATAGAACTTAATAATATTGATTGTGATGATGATTAGACCTTTGTAATATTGATGATGATGTTGGAAGAGGAGTTAGGAGTAACTGCCATTTATGCAGTATCTATGCCAGTAACTTTCTGGACCTCATTGAATCATCATAACAGCAAATACCTGCTTGAAGCAGATTTTTTAAGTCTCAGTTACTAAATGTGGTAGGGAAAGGTCTCTGATATTAAGCATTTTGCCCAAGTCTACAGAGGAGTGAGTCGATCAGCTTGAATTCAGATCCAAATCTGCATTTTCGAAGACTGTGCTCAAAACCCTGATGCTACAGTACTGTCCAATGACTAAAGCAATATGGAAGGAAATCACTAGAATATGGTGTCATGTACATTAAAACAATGGTGTCCAAGGTGCTTTGGGATACAGATGAGAGATGCTCATCTTTGACTGGGATGCTGGGCGGGGTCTCCTAGACGAGGTTCCACTTAACATTACGCCTGGGGGGCAAGAGAGCAGGAGTTTCCACTAGTGAGGAAGGGGAGCGAAGGACTTGCCAGCAGAAGGCACAGCCTGTGCCAAGGTACAATTAATGGGAAGTCAGAGACAGAGTGAAGTGGTCAGGTTGATTGTAGAGGGTGGCACAGATCAGGCCTAGGTGTGCTGAACTAAGGAATGTCACATTTCTCTAATGGAAACCCCAACAGTGGATAAAACACAACCTCCTACTAATTATTTACCACGTGGTTTTTAAATTCTGTGGTTAGTTTACCAAGAAGGCCTCTTAGGATTATGTATAATGTCCACATACTTGATTACTGGGAAAGGAAACAAAGACCATATTTAATCATAAACTGTACAGTATCAGACAAAGTCCTGCTATCCTGTCTTGTCACTGCCCTGAGTGGCAGTAATTTATAGCTTGAAATAGCAGCTGGAGCAGGAAGGAGCCTTTAAAGCAGTCACATTTGTTGGTTAACTTTGGTTAACCTAGAGGTCAAAAGCAGTTTCTGTCTAGCACATTAGATAACTTCTGAAACGTTTGACATATTGCAGGTAGCATTACAGGAACATCCACACTTGTGATAAAAGGAGTTATTTATGAGGTAGCTGTGGTTTCAAATGTAAAGGAGAAAAAACGTCCTGTAAATTATGAAAGCTTTGGTAACAATCCCAAGTTGGATGCTGCTGGCATTTCTGAGAGGGTGAAAGGGATATTAACCAGAAATCAAATGGGAAAGTCCATTTAAGTACAGACTGGCATGCCAGTGGCATTACCTGCTGATTGAAAGACCATTATGGAGAAAGGATTAATGCCTTCGGCCTTCCCATTGGTTGTCTTTTGTGTCATGAGTTGCTCTGAAGAACTCTACTGCTGGTGCTTTCGAGCTGACCAAGTATTATCCAGAAATAAGTGAAAAGATATATTGGTTCCAAACACGTCATCACAGAGCACTTGTAATCTATTTATTTTCTGCCTTGGTTTATCAAAGCTAAGAAAGCGGTGCTCTAAAGGGAAAAAGTAGAGACGTCAGATCCAGCTGCTTTCTGAGGTCTCCCCCCTTCTCCCACAGAACAGTCATTGTTATATTTAATAACAAAGTGCACACTTTGGGGGAAATAATGACTGTTTTTTAAAACATCCTTAACTTAAATACTGGAAGTTTTTGCTGGAATGCTAACCTTCCAGCATTTAAGGACTATATGACTAAATTAAGAATTATTTTTTAACGCATGTTATGGGAAAGTTGAAGTTAATTGGAAAGAAAGAAATTTAACTTGACACCATTAGATTCTTTTCTTCCTCCTTCTTTCCTTCCTTGTCTACATTCAAGCCACACACCACATGATGTAGTGATCTGAGAAACAGCCTTGGAATAACATGTCCTGCCGATGCCATTTTTAGCTAGAGATCTGGGAGAGCTGATATTACCCTTCTGAGCTCTGGGAAACAATAAGCACTTGCCTTAGCTCCTTGTAAGGTTGCTATCGGAACAAATGAAATCCTATGTATAAGAGTCCCTCTGAACATTTGTAAAGTACTGAGTAGAGGTACAGCGGTGAATATAAATTCCCTGAGGGCAGGGGCCATCTCTGATTTTGGCCTCTTCATATTGCCATTACCAAAAACAGGGCCAATTTGTTGACTAAATGAGGCAGTCCGCCAGTAGACAACTTTATCTCATCAATAGCCCAGTTTTTATTATGTGTCCAGTATGTTTCCTGTCTGGAGCTTTGATAGTTTTTAGAGTTAGAAGCAAATGATATGGTTTCTCAATTAGGAGATATCTGATAATTGGCCAAGGAAAGGGGCCAAGATATTATTAATTTTCTGCTTCCTTCACTTGACTATATGCTCCTTCAGGCCAGGGGTCATGTCTCATTCATCTTTCTATCTCTTAGTCACCAACGCTTAGCACAATGCTTTGTACTTCTCAGTGAGCAGGCAATGCTTCTGGACAGAATGTTCAGTGGCCCTGGGCAGTCCCTTTACTGCCATCCCAGACCTGTTGCCACTACCCGTTCTGAATTGAGATCTAAACTTCAGCAGGTTTGTGGGTTTGCTCTTCTTCCACTCTGGGAATACCCTATCAGGTGCCAACAATATGAGGTGGACCCTCCTACATTCAGTGAGTTCATTGCATAATTTCTATTGCCCACTTTAGAGCGAAGACATCCTTCTAACTTCTGCAGATGTCATTGAAGGTTTCTTTGTTTTTAATTATATGGCTGAATCATTTACACATGTGTGGTGACCACATCTCATCTTCTAGTGCAAGCTGCTCTGGATAGCCATCTTGGGCATGGCTGACTCAGAGAAGTAAGTGGTCCTAGCATTGGATAGAGAAAGGAAGGAGCCACAATGGCAGTACAGTTCTAAATCAGAGCCTAAAAGTGCTTTTGGGAAATGAGGATTATCTGAACCTAGAGGCAAGAAATATGTCAGAGGAGGAAGTTAATATTTTGTTGGTGTGTTTTTAGTGTTCATATGACATGGATTGCAAAGGAGGAACTTACTGAGTCTATAGATGTTTATTAGTTACTTGTTCCAGTGTTTATGTAGTTCCTATTGATGTAGAGCCCATGTAGACAGGCATTTAGATTTGATTACACATTCAGAAGGTTCACAGTTGGTCCACTACAGTGCTCTTCTGCCTAAATGCCACCAGATTCTCCCTAGCCCTCCTTCCAAATCCTGTCTCCCTCTGCTTCCAGTGTAAGCTGAGATTTTTTACATCCTTAGGGAAGCCTTCCCTGATACCCCCCAGAGAATATATAGTTGGCCCTCCATATGCTTGGGTTCTGGATCGATGGATTCAACCAACCTCGAATGGAAAATATTAGAAAAAAAAAATGTGTCTGTGCTGAACGTGAACAGAATTGTTTCTTCTCATTATTCCCTAGACAATACAGTATAAAAACTATTTGTATAGCACTTACATTTTATTAGATGTTATAAGTGATCTAGAGATGATTTAAAGTATACTGGAGGATATGCATAGGTTATATGCAAATACTAAGCCCTTTTATATCAGGGTCTTGAGCATCCGTGGATTTTGCTATCTGAGGGGATCCTGAAGCTAATCTCTCTTGACGCTGAAGGGTGACTATATCTGGCTTTGTGCTCCAGAGCTCCCTGCACCTCCCCTTAGTGACATTCCCCACACTGACCACCGCTTACGGCCATTACCTTTTTACTCAAAGTCCTTGAGGCCTGAGTGTGTTCACTTGCTCCCCACCATGTTCCCAGGGTCTTGTAGGAGGAGTTGCTTCATAAATACTGTCCAGATTGCTGTTCAATGAAAATCTCAATGAAGCCCATAATATTAATCACATCTTTCACTAAGGTAGGTTTCAATTTTTTGTTTGCTCTTGTAAGTTTTGTTTTTAATTTTTAAAATTTGGAATTTAGGCTGGGTGCAGTGGTTCATGCCTATAATCCTAGCACTTTGGGAGGCCAAGGCAGGAGGATTGTTTCAGCCCTAGGGTTTGACACCACCCTGAACAACATAGGGAGATCCTGTCTCTACAACAAAACAGAACAAAGAGTCAGGTATGGTGGCACATGCCCGTAGTCCCAGCTACTCAGGAGGCTGAGGTAAGAGGATCACTGGGGCCCAGGAGGTGGAGGCTGAAGCGAGCAGTGATTGTGCCATTGCACTACAGCTTGGGTGACTAAATGAAACCCTGTCTCAAACAAACAAACAAACAAATAAATAAATAAATATAAAAATCGAAATTTTGCTAAGAAGCAAATTTCTGCTTTAATTTCATTTTATGTTATACCCTGGGTCATTGTCTGAAGGAAGAAGAGTCAGGTTGATTTTCAGAATTCCTGAATCCCACCTTAAATTTCTGAAACAATCGAGAAGCAATTGTCTCTCTCAGGTTGTTTTCATTTCAGCTGGCAGTTGTTTCCAACCTTTGCTGCACATGAGAATCATATAGGCATCTTTTAAAATTCCCCATGCCCAGGTCAGCTTTAAACCAATGAAATCCGATATATAGGGATGAGAACATATTTTTAAGATCCTAGGTGGTCGTAATGTGCAGCAAAGTTAAGGAATACAGGGTATGGATTATTTTTCCATGAGGGTGGTATGCCAGGTATATAATCACTAAGGAGTAAAAAACTTTGCTTATTTTCCTGAACTCTAGAGAAAAAAAAAAAACCTAAATAAATATTTTTGAAGAACACATTCTACACTGTATTTTAATGAAAATTTTTCCTGGCATATCAGAAACAATGTTATTCACAGAAACAATGTATGTTAAAAGACACAAATGTGAAGGAAAGTATCTACCTAATGGGCTTCTATAGTGTATTTCAAAGTACGTGCTTTGAATTTGGATTCTGATTTTACAGTTCGCAAATGTGTCAGCTTGAATAGGGAACATGATACCTCTCTGAAGCATGCAGAAAATAGAGATGAAAATACCTACCATGGAGGGGTGTTATAAAGATTAGAAGGAATGTCCTTGGAGGATCTAGTACTTAATTAATATGGCTCCATTTCTCCCTCTCTTTCCTGCATGTTTTGAGTTAATACATTCAGCTTCCTTTCCTAAACCTGTTATCACAGACAGGCCTGCTGCAAGGATCCCTGAAGTTTAGAGAGATTGACTTCCCCAAGTACTTTCTCTGTTACCAAGGATGGTTCATTCAGTGGGTTTCTACACTCATTTTCTAGTGAAGGAAGAAACATGACTGGGAAGGGAGGAAGTTAGAAGTTGGACCTGAGTATCGCGCATATAGGAGTGTCTGAAGTGTACTGTCTTGATCTGTCAATCTTTGAGGAAGAGTTCGGTGATGACTTTTCTGGCTCTGTAGTGACTCATGAGCCACACACGGAAGGCAGATTTTTATTCACCCAGTTATTTGATCCACAACTACATGCCAGACCAAGAAGTATCAGTTTATACCTTTTTTCACTCTAAACAATCAGGGGTCCTTAAGAAAAAAGGCTAATTCCACAGTTTGGGCAGGTAAGATACAAATTCAGCCTGGAGCATTTTATTGTACCAGGAAGTATGCAAACATAATCAGTGATGTCAAGAAGACAGAGAAACCGGCTTGAAGGGCTTCTGCTGGCCAAATCTGGGACAATTTGAGTGATGGAATAGATAAGGACAGCAACGGATTATGAGCCATTGAATAAAATATGAAGCCACAAGTCTGTTCTGTGGTAGGTAGGTTAAGTATGCAGATAGATAGATAGGTAGGTAGGTAGACAGATAACGTGGAGGAAAGGCAAGGGCTCCTCCTTACGGCGTAACTGACATGTGACATGTGATATATGTAGAGGAAGTGTTGAATTTGTAATGTCATCATTTTGCAATCCAAGAATTGTTGGGCAAAAATCATCAATGGATGTTAAATCTAGAGGGAGAGGGGTTGATAAGGAACAGGATATTTGTATGGTTTTAAAGTATCTCCCCACATATTGCTTATTGGCTGAGGTTGGGCAAATGGTAACTATACAGCAGAGAAAATGGACAACATCTCAGCGAGATGATCAGGTTAATATCACGAATGAGAAGCATATGGACATCACGAGGCATCCAGGTGTCCAGGTGCAGGTACGTGATGCACTGAGAAGGGCACAGCATCATTTGTGCAGTATTCTGACCAACACTGCATAACCTGAATTTAATCAGAAGGAAATATCAAGCAAACTGAGTGAAGACATTCTGCATAATAACTGTCCTGTATTTGTCACAGGCCAATGTCATGAAAAACAAAGGCTGAGGAACTGTTCCAAGTTAAAGGAGACTAAAAAGACCTAGCCACTAAATGCAATAGGTAACCCTGGACTGGGTTTTGTGCTGGAGAGTAAAAAAAAAATAATGCTACAGGTTGGACATGGTGGCTCACGCCTGTAATCCCAGCTCTTTGGGAGGGCGAGGTGGGCAGATCATGAGGTCAGGAGTTTAAAAGCAGCCTGGCCAATGTGGTGAAACCCCGTTTCTACCAAAAAAAAAGAAAAAAAGAAAAAATTAGCCCGGCATGGTGGTGGACACCTGTAATCCCAGCTACTCGGGAGGCTGAGGCAGGAGAATCGTTTGAACCCAGGAGGCGGAGGTTGCAGTGAGTTGAGATAGCACCATTGCACTCCAGCCTGGGCAACAGGGCAAGACTCCATCTCAAAAAGAAAAAAAAAAAGAAAAAAAGAAATGCTATGAAGTATAGGGGGAGACTCCGTCTCAAAAACAAAGCAAAACAAAACAAAAACTGCTATGAAGTACATTACAGAAACAATTGAAAACACTAGGATATGGCCTCTGGATTTTATATATATATATGTATACATACACACATCTATATATATATATATGTATATATATATGTATATATATATAGATGTGTATATATATATACATATATACATATATATAAAGATTATACACATATATTTAAAAATACATACTGAAATATTAAGGGGCAGAGGGATATGGCATATGCAACTTATTTTTCAATAGTTTAGAAAAAATAAATAGACGTACAGAATGATATAGCCATGTTGAAATGTTGAAATTGACAAGTCTGGGTAGATAAAGGGTATATAGGAGTTGTCTGGATTACTCTGGAGTTGTCTGGATTGTTCCCTAAATTTGAAATAATTTCAAAGTAAAAGGTTTTTAAAGTATTGGAGTACAGTAAATAAGTGGAGTCCAGCAGTCTGCCACCACTTAGCTGTCTTACTTTGGACAAGTCATTGAGCATTTCTCATCTCCAGTTTCCTTTCCTTTCAAGTAAGGATAACATAATACCAGTTCTTTTTGCATGATAGGGTTGTGTGCATGACAGGCTTTCTAACTGAAAAGATGTGTAGACATAGTTGGTGACATTTTAATCTAAACCCTTCCATTCCTCCAGGACTTTGTTATTGATCATAAGGCTTTGTCTCTTTCTGTGTAGTAGACACTTGTGTTTATAAACCATGAGGAAATGATACTACTGCCAGTACCATTAATAATATCTTGGCTAGCCTTAAAAAATAATAATCATACCTAACACATACATAGTATTCCAGCTTGAATAGTACTCATGAGCCTCCAGGTGCCAGACACTGTTCCAAGCACTTTGCATGCAATATCTTATTTAATCCTTTCAAAATTATCTCTATTTTACAGAGGAGGAAACTGTGGCAAGAAGAGGAGGCAGAGTGAAGATTCAAATTCAGGCATTCTACTCTCAGTTTATGTTTTTGGCCAGAGGCCTCCAGTAAAATCTGTATTTCCTGTGCCCAGCATGCTGCCTGGCACAGTCTGGTGCAGACATGATAAATGTCTATCGAGTGAATGGTGGGAAAAGAGTGTTTAGAAAATGTAAGGGCTCTGCAACTAGATGGACCTGACCTAGAATCTTCACTCTTCCTTCAGTTGCTACACTCAGCTTTTCTGAGCCTTGGTTTCCATGATTGATAAGAATAATCTTGGCAGAGAAGAGGTATTCAACAAATGGTCATGATTCTTCTTCTCCTTTGTCTTTTTCTTCTTATCTTTCCCTCTGAATATTTCCTTTTGTATAATGTTAATGCTACTTTTAACCAGGTGTTTCTCCTCTTTTGTGTCTATTATGATTTTTGTGTTCTATTTTTTTCATATTTGTGATGTCTTATTTTACCCAAGTACCTCTGCTTAGATTTTCTTGAGAGCAAGAGCCATGCCATTTTTATCTTTGTGTTCTTATTGCTGTGTATGATGCATGGCCTTAGGAGTAGGGCCATTGTTTAGCCCATTATCTCACTTCAGTGAAATTGGGAAAAAGGCAGTTCCTTTTAGAAAAAGGTCCTGCAGGCAGGAGACCTCATGGCCTTAGGAGTAGGGCAATTGTTTAGCCCATTATCTCACTTCAGTGAAACTGGGAAAAAGGCAGTTCCTTTTAGAAAAAGGTCCTGCAGGCAGGAGACCTGGTCAGCAGATACCTGTATGTGAAGTAAAGGTACCCTGTCCTTGGAGGACCACATTCCTCTGTTAGGAGGCACAGCTTGACAAGTAAAGCTGAATTATACCTCCTACTCTTCTCCACCACTGGGCATTTTGTGTAATTCACAAAATAAATGACTAAGCAGGCTTGGCATGGTAGCTCATGCCTGTAATTCCAGCACATTGGGAAGCTGAGGCCAGAGGATCATACAAGCTTAGGAGTTTGAGACCAGACTGGACAATACAGTAAGACCCTATCTCTACAAAAAATAATAAAATTAGCCAGGTGTGTTGGAGCATGGCAATTGTCCCAGCTACTCAGGAGGCTGAAGTGGGAGGATCATTTGAGCCCAGGAGATAGAGACTGCAGCATGCTGTGATCACACCACTGCACTCCAGCCTGAGCAACAGAGCAAGGCCCTGTCTTAAAAAAGAAAGCATTGACTACAGCCATGCCTATGAACTACTCAGGACATGTTGAATGAATGAATAGGTTCACAGATGACACCTCCTTCCTGGATTCTTTTATCTTTTCAGACTTAAGACTCCCATTTTGCCACAACTCACTCAGCCAGAGATATGATCCCAAGGCTGCTTGTTGAACTGTGGGAATGGTTGCTCCTCTGCAGCCATCCTTGAGCAAAGCCCAAGGGAGGACCAAACCTGAGCCCAGGCACCAACACCCAAACCCAAATTACCCTTCCCAGGTTAGAGCAGTTGGTCTCAACATGGATGCAGCTCAAAGCAAGCCCCTGCGCTTCACAGCCTTGGTCTTTAAGAAGTCCATAGAGGAAACCAGTTCCCCTGGTCCCTCACCAGTGTGGTTTCCAGTTCCTTCCTGGAGAGCCACTCTCCCCAGGCCCAGGAAGGGAAAAAAGCCCATTTGGTAACTGCTGACATTAGCAGAGCAGATTCCAGGTGAGAGCTCTGCCTCTGCAGGCTGGATGTGGAGCCATATGGTTAACTAACTACCCACTGCCTCCAAGACGGCTGGTCACATTTGCAGAGAGAATTTTGACTTTGTCATTTGATCATAGGTAGAGGCATTCCTACTTTTCACTTGTAATTTATTATTCTTTTTCCATTAAAATAATTTTCTTTTAAGATAGATAAGTATTTGTTATAGAAAAGTGAAATGAAAGCAAAGTGAAAAGAGAGAAACAAATAATACAACTCAGATATAATCACTGTAAATACCTGAGTTGATTCTTTCAGTCTCTCTGCACACAGGCACACACACACACATACACACATACACAACATAGCATCACCTCCATTTATTCATTGCGTTTTGGAAACTTCGTTTATTGCTTGGGAATTTAGAGATTACATTGATTTGTGAAAGCAGCTGAATGATCTATGAATATGAAGTATTATTAACTTGTTGGGAATGGTGGTAAGATTTATACCTTAAATTCCACAAATATATACTTCTAGTCTATCATGCCTGAAATAAACTGGAATGTGAGCCTTTTATGCCAAGCATTTGATACACAAAGAACCTACTTCCCAGGAGATTGGCTAAACCAAGCACGTTGTGTTCCATCTTTATGATGAAATACAGATTTCCCATTAAAAGGAAAATCTCTTCCTTCCAGAAGGTTTGAAAAGATGATACAAAAAAAAAAAAGGGAAGAAGGAAAAAAAAAGAATCCAGCTGGTTAAATTTAGGGCACTGAAAGAGATCCAATTGGCAGATAATCCCTGGCCATGGGCCCACAGCATTTTCATTTGATTGTGCATTGGATACATTTTCATTCATTTTAAGCCCTTGCCTTTCAGTATTTTGTTCCTTGGAGACAGACAAACTAGTATCAATAGCTCTCTTAGCCTACATCAAATGGTTTAATTTACTTAAGTGGTCTATTTCGTTATTGTAGTGAGGAGGAACTTGTATTTGTTGATGCATTTCTGAGAATGCTTGTGAAAAGAAATGCTGAGATTCTAACCATTTTTCTTCTGTCCTCTCTTGTCCTTCTGTCTTCTGTCATGCTCTTGTGTAAAATGGAAAGGTGTTGGGTAAAATGGGGTGAGTTTGGTATATGGGATGAGGGTGCTCTGGATGCAGTCAGGAGACCGGGCTTCTTATCCAGCTCTGACACTGACATCATGGATACAGCCTTGGCCAAATCTCCTAATTGCCTTGGGCCTTAATTTCCTTGTCTGAAAAGTTGGGATAATCATCTCTTCTCTGCTTTTCCCACAGGGGTGTTATAAGGATAAAATGACCTAATTCAGTGTCTCTCAACCTCTCTTGCACATTAAAATTACCTGGGGAGGTGTTAAAAAAAAATACCTTCTGTTAGGCCCCACCCAGACCACTCAGAATCCAGGGTGACCTGGGCTTTGGTAATTTTTTATATGCCAGGAGATTCCATTGTAGCAGAAGGATTGAAAATCAGGGAACATCAAGGAGATAATCTATTGGAAGTCCCAAGAACGCAAATTATGAGAAAAGATTAAAACTACCCACATTAGTATGGTCCTCTGCAGTTTTCAAATAGTGTCACATGAAGACTTGTTAAGGGTCTATAAGGCAAACTTCTTTGACTGTTAAACTAAGAAAAATCATATCTCATTATACACATTCAATAACATGTAAAAACACTCAGTTCCGTGTAAATACAGCTTTCATGGAACAATACATTCTGTGTGTGATTCACTCTAATATTTTTTCTAATTTTCTATTTCATTGCAGCTTAGAACCAGTCCATTTCATTTATTTCATTGTACGTGGGTGAAGAGCCATGGAATTGATTTAATGATCTGTTGTACAGTCCCCTGACCTACAGTTTGAAAAACTTTGATGAAGAGATGGGCTATTTCTAGGGAGCAGGCTCACCCACTGTTTGATGTTGATTCCTTCTAGTTCCAGAATCAGTCTACTGTTGCCTGGATCAACTTTCCCAGTCTCCCTCCCTTTTATACCTTTACTTGCTACATCAAACATACCCAGCAAGGTTGTCCTGGTTCTACACTTATTTGTCCCTTAATTGGGTGGCTTGGAGTCTTGCCTTCTCTTCCGCATTCTAATCCCTGAAGTGATAGATCTCAAACATTATGCTTTATTGCTCACATGAGATTTGTGAAACAAATTCAACCCATAATGTCAGTTGAATTATATAGTTTACTATATAGATTCTTAACAAAAATACGAGAAGGTGCAGTTCATAGATAGTTGTAACTGCAACATGGTGCTAGTGATAATTTTGGTCTCTTCACTTTGGAGAACTGGGGTGCCCCGAGGTCGTATCGTGGAGGAATCATCTCCCTCCTGTTCTGCCCAGATCTTTTCTTCCATGCTTCTTGGTCCTCCTAGGCAATTGTGCTGTTAGAAGTAAGTTTGTTTCAGCTACAGAGAAATCTCAGCTTCTCTCTTGCACTCATTAAAAGTTTGGCTGTCATAGCAGACTCATCCTCTGTGACATTCTTTATCCCTGGCTTGGTACTGCTTCTGTTGGCTGTTGTGTGGCTCTGGGCAGGTGCTTGAGGCTCATGGTTCTCTCTCAGGACAGACACTGTAATATTCAACCTATTATCAAGTAGCTATTGGTTTCTTCTCTTTGCTTTACTGCCAAGGGGACTAGAAGGTTTGGGCATAAATTTGGGCAGGAAGAGAACATCTTCCAGATATAACTGTCTCTGAAAACTTCCCCCAGTTTTTTCCCCAGTGTCTGTTTAACCAGTTTTGTGTCTGCTTAATTTATGCTATATTGCCTCTAACTTTGTTTGACAGTGGCACAGAATCAAATGTATTGAAGTTAAAAAAAACAGTTTTGTGGTGTACAACATGATGATTTGATATAAAGGTACACTGTGAATGGCTAAATCGATTTAAAACATATACTAAATAAGCATGTACCTTAACTTTTGTTTTTGTCATGCAATTTTTACGGCAATCTTTGAAGAAAGATATTGTAATTTCCACTATATGGAGGAAGTAACAGAGGCTCAGAGGGGTAAGACCACTTGTATGACTATTAAGTGTCAGAGGTAGGATTTGAATTCAGGTCTTTAGATTCTAAGTCATGGCTGCTTTCTTCTGCATCCAGGCTCTGTATATCTGTGACAGACACAGGTCATCCTTGTTTCTTCAAGGTGTGTTGGATCCAAGGCAGAAAAACTGGCACAAAGGATGCCATAATGCCAGGGATGATCTTGTCAAGGGTTGAGGTGGTGGATACCACCATGTGCCTGGCCCCTAATGGAGGGAGTAAGGCTTCACCAGACCCCTGGCCCTTCGGAAGCCATACCTTTCACAGTTAGGTTTGCCTGAGGCTACTGTGATTCACCAGTATACCAAATCCTTCCTGGCAGTGGAGGCTGAATTAGACTGGGAAAGGAACCTTGTGAAAAAATAGATCTACTTCTCCTGACCTGTGCTCTCCAGGGGATTCAGGGAGTCCTCTCTCAGACGTCTGTCTCGGTTCCACGGTGATAGGCGTCCTGAGTAAATACTCTGATAGACTAAACACACATTGCCCATGTTGGCCCAGGAGCAGCAGTCCGGGAGCGCGCCCAGTACAGTCCCCTGTGCGGCAGCCCAACTTGTTAATCATTGCACTGGCAGGCTAGCCAGAATGGGGATATTTAGCTTGGGGCTTATGCATTACTGCCTATGCTAATATGGCATTCTTAGAACTATAATTTCCGTTCTGACCTCCATGGACACTCCTTATAGAGAACACAGACATAAAACAATTCTTGAAATGTCAGGAAGAAATTGCATCTAATGGTGGGTACCTCTGCCAAGGAAAACATACTTCAGTGTTAAAGCATTCCCATCCAAACAGGGAAATTTGAAAACTGCTCTTGGATCTGCACTGAAGCCTGAGCACTTTTCCATGCCCTTTAATAACCTGTAATGTATGTACCAGCCAGCTCCACTGCAGGCTCCCCACTGACCAAGCGGGCTTACTTTGAAGGAAGTGGGGTGGCCGGCGGGAGGCGATAGCTGAGACCTGTGTGAGCTGGTATCAGCGAGGAGACCTTCCTGGGGGCTAAAGCAAGAAAATTTACGATGGGAACAGATACCACATACCATAATGTCCTACCTGCATCTGCTGCAGTGGAGAATATGATCTCCAGTTGGGTCTTGAACCCTTGGCCCTCCAGATATCTGATACCAATGAAGCATATTCTCCACCCTTTAGGATTTTATATTAGGAGGCACACAATCCGTCTTCTAAAATCGTGCTGGTGAACAGATACCACTTATTAATAATCATACTATGTTGCTAATAGTTGCTGTGATTATCAGTGTGTATAGTATGCCAGGAATAAATACTTTACCTAAATCATCTCACTTTTACCCTCTCAATAACACTGCATTGAGTACTGCTGTTTTCTCCATTTTACAGAGAAAACTGCAGCACAGAATCGTTAGATTGACCAAGGTCACAGAGGTAGTAAGTGACTGACCTGGAATTTTTAAAAAAATGTATATTCTAGACCTGTTCAAGTTGATCCCCTAGGATAACAAAACAAACAAAAAGCAATTGTCTTATCCTCTACACTATTTCTATTTTATATATATGTTTTACAACAGATACTATAATAGTATAGAACTTCACGTATGTAAGTTCTGAA